>NC_135237.1:232506114-232819864 GCF_051348905.1 Ranitomeya variabilis
GTCTCCCATATAAAAAAATAAAAATAAAGGGAGAATAATATTGCCAAATCTGTGCATCTGTGCCAGTCGTGTCTGTGGTTTCTCTGTCAGTCATTTTGTGCCACAGAAACTATACTGTCATACATTGGGCCTGATTTATTCACTTGTCTCCCATATAAAAAAAATAAAAATAAAGGGAGAATAATATTGCCAAATCTGTGCATCTGGCCAGTCGTGTCTGTGGTATCTCTGGCAGTCATTTCGTGCCACAGAAACTATACTGTGACATAGTGGGCCTGATTTAATCACTAGTGTCCCATATAAAACAATAAAAATAAAAGGAGAATAATAATGCCAAATCTGTGCATCTGTCCCAGTCGTGTCCGTGGTTGCTCTGTCAGTCATTTTGTGCCACAGAAACTATACTGTCATACATTGGGCCTGATTTATTCACTTGTCTCCCATATAAAAAATAAAAATAAAGTGAGAATAATATTGCCAAATCTGTGCATCTGTGCCAGTCGTGTCTGTGGTTTCTCTGTCAGTCATTTTGTGCCACAGAAACTATACTGTCATACATTGGGCCTGATTTTTTCACTTGTCTCCCATATAAAAAAAATAAAAATAAAGGGAGAATAATATTGCCAAATCTGTGCATCTGTGTCAGTCGTGTCTGTGATTTCTCTGTCAGTCATTTTGTGCCACAGAAACTATACTGTCATACTGTACATTGGGCCTGATTTAATCACTAGTGTCCCATATAAAAAATAAAAATAAAGGGAGAATATTGCCAAATCGGTGCATCTGCACCAGTCGTGTCTGTGGTATCTCTGTCAGTCATTTTGTGCCACAGAAACTATACTGTGATAAAGTGGGCCTCATTTAATCACTAGTCTCCCATATAAAAAAATTAAAATAAAGGGAGAATAATATTGCCAAATCTGTGCATCTGTGCCAGTCGTGTCTGTGGTTTCTCTGTCAGTCATTTTGTGCCACAGAAACTATACTGTCATACATTGGGCCTGATTTATTCACTTGATTCCCATTTAAAAAAAATAAAAATAAAGAGAGAATAATATTGCCAAATCTGTGCACTTGTGCCAGTCGTGTCTGTGGTATGTCTGGCAGTCATTTTGTGCCACAGAAACTATAGTGTGATATAGTGGGCCTGATTTAATCACTAGTCTCCCATATAAAAAAATAAAAATAAAGGGAGAATAATATTGCCAAATCTGTGCATCTGTGCCAGTCGTGTCTGTGGTTGCTCTGTCAGTCATTTTGTGCCACAGAAACTATACTGTCATACATTGGGCCTGATTTATTCACTTGTCTCCCATATAAAAAAAATAAAAATAAAGGGAGAATAATATTGCCAAATCTGTGCATCTGGCCAGTCGTGTCTGTGGTATCTCTGGCAGTCATTTCGTGCCACAGAAACTATACTGTGATATAGTGGGCCTGATTTAATCACTAGTGTCCCATATAAAACAATAAAAATAAAAGGAGAATAATAATGCCAAATCTGTGCATCTGTCCCAGTCGTGTCCGTGGTTGCTCTGTCAGTCATTTTGTGCCACAGAAACTATACTGTCATACTGTACATTGGGCCTGATTTTTTCACTTTTCTCCCATATAAAAAAAATAAAAATAAAGGGAGAATAATATTGCCAAATCTGTGCATCTGTGTCAGTCATGTCTGTGATTTCTCTGTCAGTCATTTTGTGCCACAGAAACTATACTGTCATACTGTACATTGGGCCTGATTTAATCACTAGTGTCCCATATAAAAAATAAAAATAAAGGGAGAATAATATTGCCAAATCGGTGCATCTGCACCAGTCGTGTCTGTGGTATCTCTGTCAGTCATTTTGTGCCACAGAAACTATACTGTGATAAAGTGGGCCTCATTTAATCACTAGTCTCCCATATAAAAAAATTAAAATAAAGGGAGAATAATATTGCCAAATCTGTGCACTTGTGCCAGTCGTGTCTGTGGTGTGTCTGGCAGTCATTTTGTGCCACAGAAACTATAGTGTGATATAGTGGGCCTGATTTAATCACTAGTCTCCCATATAAAAAAATAAAAATAAAGGGAGAATAATATTGCCAAATCTGTGCATCTGTGCCAGTCGTGTCTGTGGTTGCTCTGTCAGTCATTTTGTGCCACAGAAACTATACTGTCATACATTGGGCCTGATTTATTCACTTGTCTCCCATATAAAAAAATAAAAATAAAGGGAGAATAATATTGCCAAATCTGTGCATCTGTGCCAGTCGTGTCTGTGGTTTCTCTGTCAGTCATTTTGTGCCACAGAAACTATACTGTCATACATTGGGCCTGATTTATTCACTTGTCTCCCATATAAAAAAAATAAAAATAAAGGGAGAATAATATTGCCAAATCTGTGCATCTGGCCAGTCGTGTCTGTGGTATCTCTGGCAGTCATTTCGTGCCACAGAAACTATACTGTGATATAGTGGGCCTGATTTAATCACTAGTGTCCCATATAAAACAATAAAAATAAAAGGAGAATAATAATGCCAAATCTGTGCATCTGTCCCAGTCGTGTCCGTGGTTGCTCTGTCAGTCATTTTGTGCCACAGAAACTATACTGTCATACATTGGGCCTGATTTATTCACTTGTCTCCCATATAAAAAATAAAAATAAAGTGAGAATAATATTGCCAAATCTGTGCATCTGTGCCAGTCGTGTCTGTGGTTTCTCTGTCAGTCATTTTGTGCCACAGAAACTATACTGTCATACATTGGGCCTGATTTTTTCACTTGTCTCCCATATAAAAAAAATAAAAATAAAGGGAGAATAATATTGCCAAATCTGTGCATCTGTGTCAGTCGTGTCTGTGATTTCTCTGTCAGTCATTTTGTGCCACAGAAACTATACTGTCATACTGTACATTGGGCCTGATTTAATCACTAGTGTCCCATATAAAAAATAAAAATAAAGGGAGAATAATATTGCCAAATCGGTGCATCTGCACCAGTCGTGTCTGTGGTATCTCTGTCAGTCATTTTGTGCCACAGAAACTATACTGTGATAAAGTGGGCCTCATTTAATCACTAGTCTCCCATATAAAAAAATTAAAATAAAGGGAGAATAATATTGCCAAATCTGTGCATCTGTGCCAGTCGTGTCTGTGGTTTCTCTGTCAGTCATTTTGTGCCACAGAAACTATACTGTCATACATTGGGCCTGATTTATTCACTTGATTCCCATTTAAAAAAAATAAAAATAAAGAGAGAATAATATTGCCAAATCTGTGCACTTGTGCCAGTCGTGTCTGTGGTATGTCTGGCAGTCATTTTGTGCCACAGAAACTATAGTGTGATATAGTGGGCCTGATTTAATCACTAGTCTCCCATATAAAAAAATAAAAATAAAGGGAGAATAATATTGCCAAATCTGTGCATCTGTGCCAGTCGTGTCTGTGGTTGCTCTGTCAGTCATTTTGTGCCACAGAAACTATACTGTCATACATTGGGCCTGATTTATTCACTTGTCTCCCATATAAAAAAAATAAAAATAAAGGGAGAATAATATTGCCAAATCTGTGCATCTGGCCAGTCGTGTCTGTGGTATCTCTGGCAGTCATTTCGTGCCACAGAAACTATACTGTGATATAGTGGGCCTGATTTAATCACTAGTGTCCCATATAAAACAATAAAAATAAAAGGAGAATAATAATGCCAAATCTGTGCATCTGTCCCAGTCGTGTCCGTGGTTGCTCTGTCAGTCATTTTGTGCCACAGAAACTATACTGTCATACTGTACATTGGGCCTGATTTTTTCACTTTTCTCCCATATAAAAAAAATAAAAATAAAGGGAGAATAATATTGCCAAATCTGTGCATCTGTGTCAGTCATGTCTGTGATTTCTCTGTCAGTCATTTTGTGCCACAGAAACTATACTGTCATACTGTACATTGGGCCTGATTTAATCACTAGTGTCCCATATAAAAAATAAAAATAAAGGGAGAATAATATTGCCAAATCGGTGCATCTGCACCAGTCGTGTCTGTGGTATCTCTGTCAGTCATTTTGTGCCACAGAAACTATACTGTGATAAAGTGGGCCTCATTTAATCACTAGTCTCCCATATAAAAAAATTAAAATAAAGGGAGAATAATATTGCCAAATCTGTGCATCTGTGCCAGTCGTGTCTGTGGTTTCTCTGTCAGTCATTTTGTGCCACAGAAACTATACTGTCATACATTGGGCCTGATTTATTCACTTGATTCCCATTTAAAAAAAATAAAAATAAAGGGAGAATAATATTGCCAAATCTGTGCACTTGTGCCAGTCGTGTCTGTGGTATGTCTGGCAGTCATTTTGTGCCACAGAAACTATAGTGTGATATAGTGGGCCTGATTTAATCACTAGTCTCCCATATAAAAAAATAAAAATAAAGGGAGAATAATATTGCCAAATCTGTGCATCTGTGCCAGTCGTGTCTGTGGTTGCTCTGTCAGTCATTTTGTGCCACAGAAACTATACTGTCATACATTGGGCCTGATTTATTCACTTGTCTCCCATATAAAAAAATAAAAATAAAGGGAGAATAATATTGCCAAATCTGTGCATCTGGCCAGTCGTGTCTGTGGTATCTCTGGCAGTCATTTCGTGCCACAGAAACTATACTGTGATATAGTGGGCCTGATTTAATCACTAGTGTCCCATATAAAACAATAAAAATAAAAGGAGAATAATAATGCCAAATCTGTGCATCTGTCCCAGTCGTGTCCGTGGTTGCTCTGTCAGTCATTTTGTGCCACAGAAACTATACTGTCATACATTGGGCCTGATTTATTCACTTGTCTCCCATATAAAAAATAAAAATAAAGTGAGAATAATATTGCCAAATCTGTGCATCTGTGCCAGTCGTGTCTGTGGTTTCTCTGTCAGTCATTTTGTGCCACAGAAACTATACTGTCATACATTGGGCCTGATTTTTTCACTTGTCTCCCATATAAAAAAAATAAAAATAAAGGGAGAATAATATTGCCAAATCTGTGCATCTGTGTCAGTCGTGTCTGTGATTTCTCTGTCAGTCATTTTGTGCCACAGAAACTATACTGTCATACTGTACATTGGGCCTGATTTAATCACTAGTGTCCCATATAAAAAATAAAAATAAAGGGAGAATAATATTGCCAAATCGGTGCATCTGCACCAGTCGTGTCTGTGGTATCTCTGTCAGTCATTTTGTGCCACAGAAACTATACTGTGATAAAGTGGGCCTCATTTAATCACTAGTCTCCCATATAAAAAAATTAAAATAAAGGGAGAATAATATTGCCAAATCTGTGCATCTGTGCCAGTCGTGTCTGTGGTTTCTCTGTCAGTCATTTTGTGCCACAGAAACTATACTGTCATACATTGGGCCTGATTTATTCACTTGATTCCCATTTTAAAAAAATAAAAATAAAGGGAGAATAATATTGCCAAATCTGTGCACTTGTGCCAGTCGTGTCTGTGGTATGTCTGGCAGTCATTTTGTGCCACAGAAACTATAGTGTGATATAGTGGGCCTGATTTAATCACTAGTCTCCCATATAAAAAAATAAAAATAAAGGGAGAATAATATTGCCAAATCTGTGCATCTGTGCCAGTCGTGTCTGTGGTTGCTCTGTCAGTCATTTTGTGCCACAGAAACTATACTGTCATACATTGGGCCTGATTTATTCACTTGTCTCCCATATAAAAAAATAAAAATAAAGGGAGAATAATATTGCCAAATCTGTGCATCTGTGCCAGTCTTGTCTGTGGTTTCTCTGTCAGTCATTTTGTGCCACAGAAACTATACTGTCATACATTGGGCCTGATTTATTCACTTGTCTCCCATATAAAAAATATAAAAATAAAGGGAGAATAATAATGCCAAATCTGTGCATCTGTGCCAGTCATGTCTGCAGTTTCTCTGTCAGTCATTTTGTGCCACAGAAACTATACTGTCATACTGTACATTGGGCCTGATTTATTCACTTGTCTCCCATATAAAAAAAATAAAAATAAAGGGAGAATAATATTGCCAAATCTGTGCATCTGTGCCAGTTGTGTCTGTGGTATCTCTGGCAGATATTTTGTGCCACAGAAACTGTGCTGTGATATAGTGGGCCTGATTTAATCACTAGTCTCCCATATAAAAAAATAAAAATAAAGGGAGAATAATATTGCCAAATCTGTGCATCTGTGCCAGTCGTGTCTGTGGTATCTCTGGCAGTCATTTTGTGCCACAGAAACTACAGTATACTGTCATACATTGGGCCTGATTTATTCACTTGTCTCCCATATAAAAAAAAAATAAAGTGAGAATAATATTGCCAAATCTGTGCATCTGTGCCAGTCGTGTCTGTGGTATCTCTGGCAGTCATTTTGTGCCACAGAAACTATACTGTCATACATTGGGCCTGATTTATTCACATGTCTCCCATATAAAAAAATAAAAATAAAGGGAGAATAATATTGCCAAATATGTGCATCTGTGCCAGTTGTGTCAGTGGTTTCTCTGTTAGTCATTTTGTGCCACAGAAACTATACTGTCATACATTGGGCCTGATTTATTCACTTGTCTCCCATATAAAAAATAAAAATAAAGGGAGAATAATATTGCCACATCTGTGCATCTGTGTCAGTCGTGTCTGTGATTTCTCTGTCAGTCATTTTGTGCCACAGAAACTATACTGTCATACATTGGGCCTGATTTATTCACTTGTCTCCCATATAAAAAAAATAAAAATAAAGGGAGAATAATATTGCCAAATCTGTGCATCTGGCCAGTCGTGTCTGTGGTATCTCTGGCAGTCATTTTGTGCCACAGAAACTATACTGTGATATAGTGGGCCTGATTTAATCACTAGTGTCCCATATAAAACAATAAAAATAAAGGGAGAATAATAATGCCAATTCTGTGCATCTGTCCCAGTCGTGTCCGTGGTTGCTCTGTCAGTCATTTTGTGCCACAGAAACTATACTGTCATACATTGGGCCTGATTTATTCATTTTTCTCCCATATAAATAAAATAAACATAAAGGGAGAATAATATTGCCAAATCTGTGCATCTGTGCCAGTCGTGTCTGTGGTTTCTCTGTCAGTCATTGTGTGCCACAGAAACTATACTGTCATACATTAGGCCTGATTTACTCACTTGTCTCCCATATAAAAAAAAATAAAAATACAGGGAGAATAATATTGCCAATCAGTGCATCTGCGACAGTCATGTCTGTGGTATCTCTGTCAGTCATTTTGTGCCACAGAAACTACTGTGATAGAGTAGGCCTGATTTAATCAATAGTCTCCCATATAAAAAAATAAAAATAAAGGGAGAATAATATTGCCAAATCTGTGCATCTGCACCAGTCTTGTCTGTGGTATCTCTGTCAGTCATTTTGTGCCACAGAAACTATACTGTGACAAAGTGGGCCTGATTTAATCACTAGTCTCCCATATAAAAAATTTAAAATAAAGGGAGAATAATATTGCCAAATCTGTGCATCTGTGCCAGTCATGTCTGCGGTTTCTCTGTCAGTCATTTTGTGCCACAGAAATGATACTGTTATACTGTATATTGGGCCTGATTTATTCACTTGTCTCCCATATAAAAAAAATAAAAATAAAGGGAGAATAATATTGCCAAATCTGTGCATCTGTGCCAGTTGTGTCTGTGGTATCTCTGGCAGTTATTTTGTGCCACAGAAACTATGCTGTGATATAGTGGGCCTGATTTAATCACTAGTCTCCCATATAAAAAAATAAAAATAAAGGGAGAATAATATTGCCAAATCTGTGCATCTGTGCCAGTCGTGTCTGTGGTTTCTCTGTCAGTCATTTTGTGCCACAGAAACTATACTGTCATACATTGGGCCTGATTTATTCACTTGTCTCCCATATAAAAAATAAAAATAAAGGGAGAATAATATTGCCAAATCTGTGCATCTGTGTCAGTCGTGTCTGTGATTTCTCTGTCAGTCATTTTGTGCCACAGAAACTATACTGTCATACATTGGGCCTGATTTATTCACTTGTCTCCCATATAAAAAAATAAAAATAAAGGGAGAATAATATTGCCAAATCTGTGCATCTGTGCCAGTCGTGTCTGTGGTTTCTCTGTCAGTCATTTTGTGCCACAGAAACTATACTGTCATACATTGGGCCTGATTTATTCACTTGTCTCCCATATAAAAAAAATAAAAATAAAGGGAGAATAATATTGCCAAATCTGTGCATCTGGCCAGTCATGTCTGTGGTATCTCTGGCAGTCCTTTCGTGCCACAGAAACTATACTGTGATATAGTGGGCCTGATTTAATCACTAGTGTCCCATATAAAACAATAAAAATAAAGGGAGACTAATAATGCCAAATCTGTGCATCTGTCCCAGTCGTGTCCGTGGTTGCTCTGTCAGTCATTTTGTGCCACAGAAACTATACTGTCATACATTGGGCCTGATTTATTCACTTGTCTCCCATATAAAAAATAAAAATAAAGTGAGAATAATATTGCCAAATCTGTGCATCTGTGCCAGTCGTGTCTGTGGTTTCTCTGACAGTCATTTTGTGCCACAGAAACTATACTGTCATACATTGGGCCTGATTTTTTCACTTGTCTCCCATATAAAAAAAATAAAAATAAAGGGAGAATAATATTGCCAAATCTGTGCATCTGTGTCAGTCGTGTCTGTGATTTATCTATCAGTCATTTTGTGCTACAGAAACTATACTGTCATACATTGGGCCTGATTTAATCACTAGTCTCCCATATAAAAAAATAAAAATAAAGGGAGAATAATATTGCCAAATCTGTGCATCTGCACCAGTCGTGTCTGTGGTATCTCTGTCAGTCATTTTGTGCCACAGAAACTATACTGTGATAAAGTGGGCCTGATTTAATCACTAGTCTCCCATATAAAAAAATTAAAATAAAGGGAGAATAATATTGCCAAATCTGTGCATCTGTGCCAGTCGTGTCTGTGGTATCTCTGGCAGTCATTTTGTGCCACAGAAACTATACTGTGATATAGTGGGCCTGATTTAATCACTAGTCTACCATATAAAAAAATTAAAATAAAGGGAGAATAATATTGCCAAATCTGTGCATCTGTGCCAGTCATGTCTGCAGTTTCTCTGTCAGTCATTTTGTGCCACAGAAACTATACTGTCATACTGTACATTTGGCCTGATTTATTCACTTGTCTCCCATATAAAAAAAATAAAAATAAAGGGAGAATAATATTGCCAAATCTGTGCATCTGTGCCAGTTGTGTCTGTGGTATCTCTGGCAGATATTTTGTGCCACAGAAACTGAGCTGTGATATAGTGGGCCTGATTTAATCACTAGTCTCCCATATAAAAAAATAAAAATAAAGGGAGAATAATATTGCCAAATCTGTGCATCTGTGCCAGTCGTGTCTGTGGTATCTCTGGCAGTCATTTTGTGCCACAGAAACTACAGTATACTGTCATACATTGGGCCTGATTTATTCACTTGTCTCCCATATAAAAAAAAAAATAAAGTGAGAATAATATTGCCAAATCTGTGCATCTGTGCCAGTCGTGTCTGTGGTATCTCTGGCAGTCATTTTGTGCCACAGAAACTATACTGTCATACATTGGGCCTGATTTATTCACTTGTCTCCCATATAAAAAAATAAAAATAAAGGGAGAATAATATTGCCAAATCTGTGCATCTGTGTCAGTCGTGTCTGTGATTTCTCTGTCAGTCATTTTGTGCCACAGAAACTACTGTGATAGAGTAGGCCTGATTTAATCAATAGTCTCCCATATAAAAAAATAAAAATAAAGGGAGAATAATATTGCCAAATCTGTGCATCTGCACCAGTCTTGTCTGTGGTATCTCTGTCAGTCATTTTGTGCCACAGAAACTATACTGTGACAAAGTGGGCCTGATTTAATCACTAGTCTCCCATATAAAAAATTTAAAATAAAGGGAGAATAATATTGCCAAATCTGTGCATCTGTGCCAGTCATGTCTGCGGTTTCTCTGTCAGTCATTTTGTGCCACAGAAATGATACTGTTATACTGTATATTGGGCCTGATTTATTCACTTGTCTCCCATATAAAAAAAATAAAAATAAAGGGAGAATAATATTGCCAAATCTGTGCATCTGTGCCAGTTGTGTCTGTGGTATCTCTGGCAGTTATTTTGTGCCACAGAAACTATGCTGTGATATAGTGGGCCTGATTTAATCACTAGTCTCCCATATAAAAAAATAAAAATAAAGGGAGAATAATATTGCCAAATCTGTGCATCTGTGCCAGTCGTGTCTGTGGTTTCTCTGTCAGTCATTTTGTGCCACAGAAACTATACTGTCATACATTGGGCCTGATTTATTCACTTGTCTCCCATATAAAAAATAAAAATAAAGGGAGAATAATATTGCCAAATCTGTGCATCTGTGTCAGTCGTGTCTGTGATTTCTCTGTCAGTCATTTTGTGCCACAGAAACTATACTGTCATACATTGGGCCTGATTTATTCACTTGTCTCCCATATAAAAAAATAAAAATAAAGGGAGAATAATATTGCCAAATCTGTGCATCTGTGCCAGTCGTGTCTGTGGTTTCTCTGTCAGTCATTTTGTGCCACAGAAACTATACTGTCATACATTGGGCCTGATTTATTCACTTGTCTCCCATATAAAAAAAATAAAAATAAAGGGAGAATAATATTGCCAAATCTGTGCATCTGGCCAGTCATGTCTGTGGTATCTCTGGCAGTCCTTTCGTGCCACAGAAACTATACTGTGATATAGTGGGCCTGATTTAATCACTAGTGTCCCATATAAAACAATAAAAATAAAGGGAGACTAATAATGCCAAATCTGTGCATCTGTCCCAGTCGTGTCCGTGGTTGCTCTGTCAGTCATTTTGTGCCACAGAAACTATACTGTCATACATTGGGCCTGATTTATTCACTTGTCTCCCATATAAAAAATAAAAATAAAGTGAGAATAATATTGCCAAATCTGTGCATCTGTGTCAGTCGTGTCTGTGATTTATCTATCAGTCATTTTGTGCTACAGAAACTATACTGTCATACATTGGGCCTGATTTAATCACTAGTCTCCCATATAAAAAAATAAAAATAAAGGGAGAATAATATTGCCAAATCTGTGCATCTGCACCAGTCGTGTCTGTGGTATCTCTGTCAGTCATTTTGTGCCACAGAAACTATACTGTGATAAAGTGGGCCTGATTTAATCACTAGTCTCCCATATAAAAAAATTAAAATAAAGGGAGAATAATATTGCCAAATCTGTGCATCTGTGCCAGTCGTGTCTGTGGTATCTCTGGCAGTCATTTTGTGCCACAGAAACTATACTGTGATATAGTGGGCCTGATTTAATCACTAGTCTACCATATAAAAAAATTAAAATAAAGGGAGAATAATATTGCCAAATCTGTGCATCTGTGCCAGTCATGTCTGCAGTTTCTCTGTCAGTCATTTTGTGCCACAGAAACTATACTGTCATACTGTACATTTGGCCTGATTTATTCACTTGTCTCCCATATAAAAAAAATAAAAATAAAGGGAGAATAATATTGCCAAATCTGTGCATCTGTGCCAGTTGTGTCTGTGGTATCTCTGGCAGATATTTTGTGCCACAGAAACTGAGCTGTGATATAGTGGGCCTGATTTAATCACTAGTCTCCCATATAAAAAAATAAAAATAAAGGGAGAATAATATTGCCAAATCTGTGCATCTGTGCCAGTCGTGTCTGTGGTATCTCTGGCAGTCATTTTGTGCCACAGAAACTACAGTATACTGTCATACATTGGGCCTGATTTATTCACTTGTCTCCCATATAAAAAAAAAAATAAAGTGAGAATAATATTGCCAAATCTGTGCATCTGTGCCAGTCGTGTCTGTGGTATCTCTGGCAGTCATTTTGTGCCACAGAAACTATACTGTCATACATTGGGCCTGATTTATTCACTTGTCTCCCATATAAAAAAATAAAAATAAAGGGAGAATAATATTGCCAAATCTGTGCATCTGTGTCAGTCGTGTCTGTGATTTCTCTGTCAGTCATTTTGTGCCACAGAAACTATACTGTCATACATTGGGCCTGATTTATTCACTTGTCTCCCATATAAAAAAAATAACAATAAAGGGAGAATAATATTGCCAAATCTGTGCATCTGGCCAGTCGTGTCTGTGGTATCTCTGGCAGTCATTTTGTGCCAAAGAAAGTATACTGTGATATAGTGGGCCTGATTTAATCACTATTGTCCCATATAAAACAATAAAAATAAAGGGAGAATAATAATGCCAAATCTGTGCATCTGTCCCAGTCGTGTCCGTGGTTGCTCTGTCAGTCATTTTGTGCCACAGAAACTATACTGTCATACATTGGGCCTGATTTATTCATTTTTCTCCCATATAAATAAAATAAACATAAAGGGAGAATAATATTGCCAAATCTGTGCATCTGTGCCAGTCGTGTCTGTGGTTTCTCTGTCAGTCATTGTGTGCCACAGAAACTATACTGTCATACATTAGGCCTGATTTATTCACTTGTCTCCCATATAAAAAAAAATAAAAATACAGGGAGAATAATATTGCCAATCAGTGCATCTGCGCCAGTCGTGTCTGTGGTATCTCTGTCAGTCATTTTGTGCCACAGAAACTACTGTGATAGAGTAGGCCTGATTTAATCAATAGTCTCCCATATAAAAAAATAAAAATAAAGGGACAATAATATTGCCAAATCTGTGCATCTGCACCAGTCGTGTCTGTGGTATCTCTGTCAGTCATTTTGTGCCACAGAAACTATACTGTGATAAAGTGGGCCTGATTTAATCACTAGTCTCCCATATAAAAAAATTAAAATAAAGGGAGAATAATATTGCCAAATCTCTGCATCTGTGCCAGTCATGTCTGCGGTTTCTCTGTCAGTCATTTTGTGCCACAGAAACTATACTGTTATACTGTATATTGGGCCTGATTTATTCACTTGTCTCCCATATAAAAAAAATAAAAATAAAGGGAGAATAATATTGCCAAATCTGTGCATCTGTGCCAGTTGTGTCTGTGGTATCTCTGGCAGTTATTTTGTGCCACAGAAACTATGCTGTGATATAGTGGGCCTGATTTAATCACTAGTCTCCCATATAAAAAAATAAAAATAAAGGGAGAATAATATTGCCAAATCTGTGCATCTGTGCCAGTCGTGTCTGTGGTTTCTCTGTCAGTCATTTTGTGCCACAGAAACTATACTGTCATACATTGGGCCTGATATATTCACTTGTCTCCCATATAAAAAAAATAAAAATAAAGGGAGAATAATATTGCCAAATCTGTGCATATATGCCAGTCGTGTCTGTGGTTCCTCTGTCAGTCATTTTGTGCCACAGAAACTATACTGTCATACATTGGGCCTGATTTATTCACTTGTCTCCCATATAAAAAAAATAAAAATAAAGGGAGAATAGTATTGCCAAATCTGTGCATCTGTGCCAGTCGTGTCTGTGGTTTCTCTGTCAGTCATTTTGTGCCACAGAAACTATACTGTCATACATTGGGCCTGATTTATTCACTTGTCTCCCATATAAAAAAAATAAAAATAGAGGGAGAATAATATTGCCAAATCTGTGCATCTGTGCCAGTCGTGTCTGTGGTATCTCTGGCAGTCATATTGTGCCACAGAAACTATACTGTGATATAGTGGGCCTGATTTAATCACTAGTCTCCCATATTAAAAAATAAAAATAAAGGGAGAATAATATTGCCAAATTTGTGCATCTGTGCCAGTCGTGCCTGTGGTTTCCCTGTCAGTCATTTTGTGCCACAGAAACTATACTGTCATACATTGGGCCTGATATATTCACTTGTCTCCCATATAAAAAAAATAAAAATAAAGGGAGAATAATATTGCGAAATCTGTGCATCTGTGCCAGTCGTGTCGGTGGTATCTCTGGCAGTCATTTTGTGCCACAGAAACTATACTGTGATATAGTGGGCCTGATTTAATCACTAGTCTCCCATATAAAAAAATTAAAATAAAGGGAGAATAATATTGCCAAATCTGTGCCAGTCGTGTCTGTGGTATCTCTGGCAGTCATTTTGTGCCACAGAAACTACAGTATACTGTCATACATTGGGCCTGATTTATTCACTAGTCTCCCATATAAAAAAATAAAAATAAAGGGAGAATAATATTGCCAAATTTGTGCATCTGTGCCATTCGTGCCTGTGGTTTGCCTGTCAGTCATTTTGTGCCACAGAAACTATACTGTCATACATTGGGCCTGATATATTCACTTGTCTCCCATATAAAAAAAATAAAAATAAGGGGAGAATAATATTGCCAAATCTGTACATCTGTGCCAGTCGTGTCTGTGGTTTCTCTGTCAGTCATTTTGTGCCACAGAAACTATACTGTCATACATTGGGCCTGATTTATTCACTTGTCTCCCATATAAAAAAATTAAAATAAAGGGAGAATAATATTGCCAAATCTGAGCATCTGGCCAGTCGTGTCTGTGGTATCTCTGGCAGTCATTTTGTGCCACAGAAACTATACTGTGATATAGTGGGCCTGATTTAATCACTAGTCTGCCATATAAAAAAATAACAATAAAGGGAGAATAATAATGCCAAATCTGTGCATCTGTCCCAGTCGTGTCTGTGGTTGCTCTGTCAGTCATTTTGTGCCACAGAAACTATACTGTCATACATTGGGCCTGATTTATTCACTTGTCTCCCATATAAAAAAATAAAAATAAAGGGAGAATAATATTGCCAAATTTGTGCATCTGTGCCAGTCGTGCCTGTGGTTTCCCTGTCAGTCATTTTGTGCCACAGAAACTATACTGTGATATAGTGGGCCTGATTTAATCACTAGTCTCCCATATAAAAAAATTAAAATAAATAATAATAATAATAATAATTTTATTTATATAGCGCCAACATATTCCGCAGCGCTTTACAACTTATAGAGGGGACTTATACAGACAATAGACATTACAGCATAACAGAAATCACAGTTCAAAACAGATACCAGTAGGAATGAGGGCCCTGCTCGCAAGCTTACAATCTATGAGGAAAAGGGGAGACACGAGAGGTGGATGGTAACAATTGCTTTAGTTATTTGGACCAGCCATAGTGTAAGGCTCGGGTGTTCATGTAAAGCTGCATGAACCAGTTAACTACCTAAGTATGTAACAGTACAGACACAGAGGCTATTAACTGCATAAAGTGTATGAGAACATGATGGAGGAACGTGATTATGTTGTTGTTTT
Source organism: Ranitomeya variabilis (assembly GCF_051348905.1). Lineage (NCBI taxonomy): Eukaryota > Metazoa > Chordata > Amphibia > Anura > Dendrobatidae > Ranitomeya > Ranitomeya variabilis. The sequence continues at coordinate 232,521,375 of NC_135237.1, forward strand.
TTTATTAATAGGCCACACAGGGATAATTAGGTTAATGCGTTGAGGCGGTAGGCCAATCTGAACAAATGAGTTTTTAGGGCACGCTTAAAACTGTGGGGATTGGGGATTAATTGTATTAACCTAGGTAGTGCATTCCAAAGAATCGGCGCCGCACGTGTAAAGTCTTGGAGACGGGAGTGGGAGGTTCTGATTATTGAGGATGCTAACCTGAGGTCATTAGCAGAGCGGAGGGCACGGGTAGGTTGGTAGACTGAGACCAGAGAGGAGATGTAGGGTGGTGCTGAGCCATGGAGTGCTTTGTGGATGAGGGTAGTAGTTTTGTACTGGATTCTGGATTGGATGGGTAGCCAGTGTAATGACTGGCACAAGGTAGAGGCATCGGTGTAACGGTTGGCGAGGAATATGATCCTGGCAGCAGCATTCAGGACAGATTGGAGCGGGGAGAGTCTGGTAAAAGGTAGGCCAATTAGTAGAGAGTTACAATAGTCCAGACGAGAATGAATAAGTGAGACAGTAAGAGTTTTTGCAGAGTCGAAAGTAAGAAAAGGGCGAATTCTGGAAATGTTTTTGAGATGCAGATAAGAAGAGCGAGCCAGTGATCGGATGTGGGGGGTGAATGAAAGCTCGGAATCAAGGATGACTCCAAGGCAGCGGGCATGTTGCTTTGGAGTAATGGTGGAACCGCACACAGAGATGGCAATGTCGGGCAAAGGTAGGTTTGTAGAGGGAGAGAACACGAGGAGTTCAGTTTTTGACAGGTAAAAATAAATAAAATAAAGTAAAAATAAAGGGAGAATAATATTGCCAAATCTGTGCGTCTGTGCCAGTCGTGTCTGTGGTTTCTCTGTCAGTCATTTTGTGCCACAGAAACTATACTGTCATACATTGGGCCTGATTTATTCACTTGTCTCCCATATAAAAAAATAAAAATAAAGGGAGAATAATATTGCCAAATCTGTGCACTTGTGCCAGTCGTGTCTGTGGTATGTCTGGCAGTCATTTTGTGCCACAGAAACTATAGTGTGATATAGTGGGCCTGATTTAATCACTAGTCTCCCATATAAAAAAATAAAAATAAAGGGAGAATAATATTGCCAAATCTGTGCATCTGTGCCAGTCGTGTCTGTGGTTGCTCTGTCAGTCATTTTGTGCCACAGAAACTATACTGTCATACATTGGGCCTGATTTATTCACTTGTCTCCCATATAAAAAAATAAAAATAAAGGGAGAATAATATTGCCAAATCTGTGCATCTGTGCCAGTCGTGTCTGTGGTTTCTCTGTCAGTCATTTTGTGCCACAGAAACTATACTGTCATACATTGGGCCTGATTTATTCACTTGTCTCCCATATAAAAAATATAAAAATAAAGGGAGAATAATATTGCCAAATCTGTGCATCTGTGCCAGTCGTGTCTGTGGTATCTCTGGCAGTCATTTTGTGCCACAGAAACTACAGTATACTGTCATACATTGGGCCTGATTTATTCACTTGTCTCCCATATAAAAAAATAAAAATAAAGTGAGAATAATATTGCCAAATCTGTGCATCTGTGCCAGTCGTGTCTGTGGTATCTCTGGCAGTCATTTTGTGCCACAGAAACTATACTGTCATACATTGGGCTTGATTTATTCACTTGTCTCCCATATAAAAAAATAAAAATAAAGGGAGAATAATATTGCCAAATCTGTGCATCTGTGCCAGTTGGGTCTGTGGTTTCTCTGTCAGTCATTTTGTGCCACAGAAACTATACTGTCATACATTGGGCCTGATTTATTCACTTGTCTCCCATATAAAAAATAAAAATAAAGTGAGAATAATATTGCCAAATCTATGCATCTGTGTCAGTCGTGTCTGTGATTTCTCTGTCAGTCATTTTGTGCCACAGAAACTATACTGTCATACATTGGGCCTGATTTATTCACTTGTCTCCCATATAAAAAAAATAAAAATAAAGGGAGAATAATATTGCCAAATCTGTGCATCTGGCCAGTCGTGTCTGTGGTATCTCTGGCAGTCATTTCGTGCCACAGAAACTATACTGTGATATAGTGGGCCTGATTTAATCACTAGTGTCCCATATAAAACAATAAAAATAAAAGGAGAATAATAATGCCAAATCTGTGCATCTGTCCCAGTCGTGTCCGTGGTTGCTCTGTCAGTCATTTTGTGCCACAGAAACTATACTGTCATACATTGGGCCTGATTTATTCACTTGTCTCCCATATAAAAAATAAAAATAAAGTGAGAATAATATTGCTAAATCTGTGCATCTGTGCCAGTCGTGTCTGTGGTTTCTCTGTCAGTCATTTTGTGCCACAGAAACTATACTGTCATACATTGGGCCTGATTTTTTCACTTGTCTCCCATATAAAAAAATAAAAATAAAGGGAGAATAATATTGCCAAATCTGTGCATCTGTGTCAGTCGTGTCTGTGATTTCTCTGTCAGTCATTTTGTGCCACAGAAACTATACTGTCATACTGTACATTGGGCCTGATTTAATCACTAGTGTCCCATATAAAAAATAAAAATAAAGGGAGAATAATATTGCCAAATCGGTGCATCTGCACCAGTCGTGTCTGTGGTATCTCTGTCAGTCATTTTGTGCCACAGAAACTATACTGTGATAAAGTGGGCCTCATTTAATCACTAGTCTCCCATATAAAAAAATTAAAATAAAGGGAGAATAATATTGCCAAATCTGTGCATCTGTGCCAGTCGTGTCTGTGGTCTCTCTGTCAGTCATTTTGTGCCACAGAAACTATACTGTCATACATTGGGCCTGATTTATTCACTTGATTCCCATTTAAAAAAAATAAAAATAAAGGGAGAATAATATTGCCAAATCTGTGCACTTGTGCCAGTCGTGTCTGTGGTATGTCTGGCAGTCATTTTGTGCCACAGAAACTATAGTGTGATATAGTGGACCTGATTTAATCACTAGTCTCCCATATAAAAAAATAAAAATAAAGGGAGAATAATATTGCCAAATCTGTGCATCTGTGCCAGTCGTGTCTGTGGTTGCTCTGTCAGTCATTTTGTGCCACAGAAACTATACTGTCATACATTGGGCCTGATTTATTCACTTGTCTCCCATATAAAAAAATAAAAATAAAGGGAGATTTATATTGCCAAATCTGTGCATCTGTGCCAGTCGTGTCTGTGGTATCTCTGGAATTCATTTTGTGCCACAGAAACTATACTGTGATATAGTGGGCCTGATTTAATCACTAGTCTACCATATAAAAAAATAAAAATAAAGGGAGAATAATAATGCCAAATCTGTGCATCTGTGCCAGTCATGTCTGCAGTTTCTCTGTCAGTCATTTTGTGCCACAGAAACTATACTGTCATACTGTACATTGGGCCTGATTTATTCACTTGTCTCCCATATAAAAAAAATAAAAATAAAGGGAGAATAATATTGCCAAATCTGTGCATCTGTGCCAGTTGTGTCTGAGGTATCTCTGGCAGATATTTTGTGCCACAGAAACTGTGCTGTGATATCGTGGGCCTGATTTAATCACTAGTCTCCCATATAAAAAAATAAAAATAAAGGGAGAATAATATTGCCAAATCTGTGCATCTGTGCCAGTCGTGTCTGTGGTATCTCTGGCAGTCATTTTGTGCCACAGAAACTACAGTATACTGTCATACATTGGGCCTGATTTATTCACTTGTCTCCCATACAAAAAAAAATAAAGTGAGAATAATATTGCCAAATCTGTGCATCTGAGCCAGTCGTGTCTGTGGTATCTCTGGCAGTCATTTTGTGCCACAGAAACTATACTGTCATACATTGGGCCTGATTTATTCACATGTCTCCCATATAAAAAAATAAAAATAAAGGGAGAATAATATTGCCAAATATGTGCATCTGTGCCAGTTGTGTCAGTGGTTTCTCTGTTAGTCATTTTGTGCCACAGAAACTATACTGTCATACATTGGGCCTGATTTATTCACTTGTCTCCCATATAAAAAATAAAAATAAAGGGAGAATAATATTGCCAAATCTGTGCATCTGTGTCAGTCGTGTCTGTGATTTCTCTGTCAGTCATTTTGTGCCACAGAAACTATACTGTCATACATTGGGCCTGATTTATTCACTTGTCTCCCATATAAAAAAAATAAAAATAAAGGGAGAATAATATTGCCAAATCTGTGCATCTGGCCAGTCGTGTCTGTGGTATCTCTGGCAGTCATTTTGTGCCACAGAAACTATACTGTGATATAGTGGGCCTGATTTAATCACTAGTGTCCCATATAAAACAATAAAAATAAAGGGAGAATAATAATGCCAATTCTGTGCATCTGTCCCAGTCGTGCCCGTGGTTGCTCTGTCAGTCATTTTGTGCCACAGAAACTATACTGTCATACATTGGGCCTGATTTATTCATTTTTCTCCCATATAAATAAAATAAACATAAAGGGAGAATAATATTGCCAAATCTGTGCATCTGTGCCAGTCGTGTCCGTGGTTTCTCTGTCAGTCATTGTGTGCCACAGAAACTATACTGTCATACATTAGGCCTGATTTATTCACTTGTCTCCCATATAAAAAAAAATAAAAATACAGGGAGAATAATATTGCCAATCAGTGCATCTGCGACAGTCGTGTCTGTGGTATCTCTGTCAGTCATTTTGTGCCACAGAAACTACTGTGATAGAGTAGGCCTGATTTAATCAATAGTCTCCCATATAAAAAAATAAAAATAAAGGGACAATAATATTGCCAAATCTGTGCATCTGCACCAGTCGTGTCTGTGGTATCTCTGTCAGTCATTTTGTGCCACAGAAACTATACTGTGATAAAGTGGGCCTGATTTAATCACTAGTCTCCCATATAAAAAATTTAAAATAAAGGGAGAATAATATTGCCAAATCTGTGCATCTGTGCCAGTCATGTCTGCGGTTTCTCTGTCAGTCATTTTGTGCCACAGAAACGATACTGTTATACTGTATATTGGGCCTGATTTATTCACTTGTCTCCCATATAAAAAAAATAAAAATAAAGGGAGAATAATATTGCCAAATCTGTGCATCTGTGCCAGTTGTGTCTGTGGTATCTCTGGCAGTTATTTTGTGCCACAGAAACTATGCTGTGATATAGTGGGCCTGATTTAATCACTAGTCTCCCATATAAAAAAATAAAAATAAAGGGAGAATAATATTGCCAAATCTGTGCATCTGTGCCAGTCGTGTCTGTGGTTTCTCTGTCAGTCATTTTGTGCCACAGAAACTATACTGTCATACATTGGGCCTGATATATTCACTTGTCTCCCATATAAAAAAAATAAAAATAAAGGGAGAATAATATTGCCAAATCTGTGCATCTGTGCCAGTTGTGTCTGTGGTTCCTCTGTCAGTCATTTTGTGCCACAGAAATTATACTGTCATACATTGGGCCTGATTTATTCACTTGTCTCCCATATAAAAAAAATAAAAATAAAGGGAGAATAGTATTGCCAAATCTGTGCATCTGTGCCAGTCGTGTCTGTGGTTTCTCTGTCAGTCATTTTGTGCCACAGAAACTATACTGTCATACATTGGGCCTGATTTATTCACTTTTCTCCCATATAAAAAAAATAAAAATAAAGGGAGAATAATATTGCCAAATCTGTGCATCTGTGCCAGTCGTGTCTGTGGTTCCTCTGTCAGTCATTTTGTGCCACAGAAACTATACTGTCATACATTGGGCCTGATTTATTCACTTGTCTCCCATATAAAAAAAATAAAAATAAAGGGAGAATAGCATTGCCAAATCTGTGCATCTGTGCCAGTCGTGTCTGTGGTTTCTCTGTCAGTCATTTTGTGCCACATTAACTATACTGTCATACATTGGGCCTGATTTATTCACTTGTCTCCCATATAAAACAAAATAAAAATAAAGGGAGAATAATATTGCCAATCAGTGCATCTGCGCCAGTCGTGTCTGTGGTATCTGTCAGTCATTTTGTGCCACAGAAACTACTGTGATATAGTAGGCCTGATTTAATCACTAGTCTCCCATATAAAAAAATAAAAATAAAGGGAGAATAATATTGCCAAATCTGTGCATCTGCGCTAGTCGTGTCTGTGGTATCTCTGTCAGTCATTTTGTGCTACAGAAACTATACTGTGATAAAGTGGGCCTGATTTAATCACTAGTCTCCCATATAAAAAAATTAAAATAAAGGGAGAATAATATTGCCAAATCAGTGCGTCTGTTCCAGTCGTGTCTGTGGTTTCTCTGTCAGTCATTTTGTGCCACAGAAACTATACTGTCATACATTGGGCCTGATTTATTCACTTGTCTCCCATATAAAAAAATAAAAATAAAGGGAGAATAATATTGCCAAATCTGTGCATCTGTGCCAGTCGTGTCTGTGGTTTCTCTGTCAGTCATTTTGTGCCACAGAAACTATACTGTCATACATTGGGCCTGATTTATTCACTTGTCTCCCATATAAAAGAAATAAAAATAAAGGGAGAATAATATTGCCAAATCTGTGCATCTGTGCATCTGTGCCAGTCGTGTCTGTGGTATATCTGGCAGTCATTTTGTGCCACAGAAACTATACTGTGATATAGTGGGCCTGATTTAATCACTAGTCTTCCATATAAAAAAATAAAAATAAAGGGAGAATAATATTGCCAAATCTGTGCATCTGTGCCAGTCGTGTCTGTGGTTTCTCTGTCAGTCATTTTGTGCTACAGAAACTATACTGTCATACATTGGGCCTGATATATTCACTTGTCTCCCATATAAAAAAAATAAAAATAAAGGGAGAATAATATTGCCAAATGTGTGCATCTGTGCCAGTCGTGTCTGTGGTATCTCTGGCAGTCATTTTGTGCCACAGAAACTATACTGTGATATAGTGGGTCTGATTTAATCACTAGTCTACCATATAAAAAAATAAAAATAAAGGGAGAATAATAATGCCAAATCTGTGCATCTGTGCCAGTCGTGTCTGTGGTATCTCTGGCAGTCATTTTGTGCCACAGAAACTATACTGTGATATAGTGGGCCTGATTTAATCACTAGTCTACCATATAAAAAAATAAAAATAAAGGGAGAATAATAATGCCAAATCTGTGCATCTGTGCCAGTCATGTCTGCAGTTTCTCTGTCAGTCATTTTGTGCCACAGAAACTATACTGTCATACTGTACATTGGGCCTGATTTATTCACTTGTCTCCCATATAAAAAAAATAAAAATAAAGGGAGAATAATATTGCCAAATCTGTGCATCTGTGCCAGTTGTGTCTGTGGTATCTCTGGCAGATATTTTGTGCCACAGAAACTGTGCTGTGATATAGTGGGCCTGATTTAATCACTAGTCTCCCATATAAAAAAATAAAAATAAAGGGAGAATAATATTGCCAAATCTGTGCATCTGTGCCAGTCGTGTCTGTGGTATCTCTGGCAGTCATTTTGTGCCACAGAAACTACAGTATACTGTCATACATTGGGCCTGATTTATTCACTTGTCTCCCATATAAAAAAAAAATAAAGTGAGAATAATATTGCCAAATCTGTGCATCTGTGCCAGTCGTGTCTGTGGTATCTCTGGCAGTCATTTTGTGCCACAGAAACTATACTGTCATACATTGGGCCTGATTTATTCACATGTCTCCCATATAAAAAAATAAAAATAAATGGAGAATAATATTGCCAAATATGTGCATCTGTGCCAGTTGTGTCTGTGGTTTCTCTGTTAGTCATTTTGTGCCACAGAAACTATACTGTCATACATTGGGCCTGATTTATTCACTTGTCTCCCATATAAAAAATAAAAATAAAGGGAGAATAATATTGCCAAATCTGTGCATCTGTGTCAGTCGTGTCTGTGATTTCTCTGTCAGTCATTTTGTGCCACAGAAACTATACTGTCATACATTTGGCCTGATTTATTCACTTGTCTCCCATATAAAAAAAATAAAAATAAAGGGAGAATAATATTGCCAAATCTGTGCATCTGGCCAGTCGTGTCTGTGGTATCTCTGCAAGTCATTTCGTGCCACAGAAACTATACTGTGATATAGTGGGCCTGATTTAATCACTAGTGTCCCATATAAAACAATAAAAATAAAGGGAGAATAATAATGCCAAATCTGTGCATCTGTCCCAGTCGTGTCCGTGGTTGCTCTGTCAGTCATTTTGTGCCACAGAAACTATACTGTCATACATTGGGCCTGATTTATTCACTTGTCTCCCATATAAAAAATAAAAATAAAGTGAGAATAATATTGCCAAATCTGTGCATCTGTGCCAGTCGTGTCTGTGGTTTCTCTGTCAGTCATTTTGTGCCACAGAAACTATACTGTCATACATTGGGCCTGATTTTTTCACTTGTCTCCCATATAAAAAAAATAAAAATAAAGGGAGAATAATATTGCCAAATCTGTGCATCTGTGTCAGTCGTGTCTGTGATTTCTCTGTCAGTCATTTTGTGCCACAGAAACTATACTGTCATACATTGGGCCTGATTTATTCACTTGTCTCCCATATAAAAAAAAATAAAAATACAGGGAGAATAATATTGCCAATCAGTGCATCTGCGCCAGTCGTGTCTGTGGTGTCTCTGTCAGTCATTTTGTGCCACAGAAACTACTGTGATAGAGTAGGCCTTATTTAATCAATAGTCTCCCATATAAAAAAATAAAAATAAAGGGACAATAATATTGCTAAATCTGTGCATCTGCACCAGTCGTGTCTGTGGTATCTCTGTCAGTCATTTTGTGCCACAGAAACTATACTGTGATAAAGTGGGCCTGATTTAATCACTAGTCTCCCATATAAAAAAATTAAAATAAAGGGAGAATAATATTGCCAAATCTGTGCATCTGTGCCAGTCATGTCTGCGGTTTCTCTGTCAGTCATTTTGTGCCACAGAAACTATACTGTTATACTGTATATTGGGCCTGATTTATTCACTTGTCTCCCATATAAAAAAAATAAAAATAAAGGGAGAATAATATTGCCAAATCTGTGCATCTGTGCCAGTTGTGTCTGTGGTATCTCTGGCAGTTATTTTGTGCCACAGAAACTATGCTGTGATATAGTGGGCCTGATTTAATCACTAGTCTCCCATATAAAAAAATAAAAATAAAGGGAGAATAATATTGCCAAATCTGTGCATCTGTGCCAGTCGTGTCTGTGGTTTCTCTGTCAGTCATTTTGTGCCACAGAAACTATACTGTCATACATTGGGCCTGATATATTCACTTGTCTCCCATATAAAAAAAATAAAAATAAAGGGAGAATAATATTGCCAAATCTGTGCATCTATGCCAGTCGTGTCTGTGGTTCCTCTGTCAGTCATTTTGTGCCACAGAAACTATACTGTCATACATTGGGCCTGATTTATTCACTTGTCTCCCATATAAAAAAAATAAAAATAAAGGGAGAATAATATTGCCAAATCTGTGCATCTATGCCAGTCGTGTCTGTGGTTCCTCTGTCAGTCATTTTGTGCCACAGAAACTATACTGTCATACATTGGGCCTGATTTATTCACTTGTCTCCCATATAAAAAAAATAAAAATAAAGGGAGAATAATATTGCCAAATCTGTGCATCTGCGCTAGTCGTGTCTGTGGTATCTCTGTCAGTCATTTTGTGCTACAGAAACTATACTGTGATAAAGTGGGCCTGATTTAATCACTAGTCTCCCATATAAAAAAATTAAAATAAAGGGAGAATAATATTGCCAAATCTGTGCATCTGTGCCAGTCGTCTGTGGTATCTCTGGCAGTCATTTTGTGCCACAGAAACTATACTGTGATATAGTGGGCCTGATTTAATCACTAGTCTCCCAAATAAAAAAATAAAAATAAAGGGAGAATAATATTGCCAATCAGTGCATCTGTTCCAGTCGTGTCTGTGGTTTCTCTGTCAGTCATTTTGTGCCACAGAAACTATACTGTCATACATTGGGCCTGATTTATTCACTTGTCTCCCATATAAAAAAATAAAAATAAAGGGAGAATAATATTGCCAAATCTGTGCATCTGTGCCAGTCGTGTCTGTGGTTTCTCTGTCAGTCATTTTGTGCCACAGAAACTATACTGTCATACATTGGGCCTGATTTATTCACTTGTCTCCCATATAAAAGAAATAAAAATAAAGGGAGAATAATATTGCCAAATCTGTGCATCTGTGCATCTGTGCCAGTCGTGTCTGTGGTATATCTGGCAGTCATTTTGTGCCACAGAAACTATACTGTGATATAGTGGGCCTGATTTAATCACTAGTCTTCCATATAAAAAAATAAAAATAAAGGGAGAATAATATTGCCAAATCAGTGCATCTGTGCCAGTCGTGTCTGTGGTTTCTCTGTCAGTCATTTTGTGCTACAGAAACTATACTGTCATACATTGGGCCTGATATATTCACTTGTCTCCCATATAAAAAAAATAAAAATAAAGGGAGAATAATATTGCCAAATGTGTGCATCTGTGCCAGTCGTGTCTGTGGTATCTCTGGCAGTCATTTTGTGCCACAGAAACTATACTGTGATATAGTGGGCCTGATTTAATCACTAGTCTACCATATAAAAAAATAAAAATAAAGGGAGAATAATAATGCCAAATCTGTGCATCTGTGCCAGTCGTGTCTGTGGTATCTCTGGCAGTCATTTTGTGCCACAGAAACTATACTGTGATATAGTGGGCCTGATTTAATCACTAGTCTACCATATAAAAAAATAAAAATAAAGGGAGAATAATAATGCCAAATCTGTGCATATGTGCCAGTCATGTCTGCAGTTTCTCTGTCAGTCATTTTGTGCCACAGAAACTATACTGTCATACTGTACATTGGGCCTGATTTATTCACTTGTCTCCCATATAAAAAAAATAAAAATAAAGGGAGAATAATATTGCCAAATCTGTGCATCTGTGCCAGTTGTGTCTGTGGTATCTCTGGCAGATATTTTGTGCCACAGAAACTGTGCTGTGATATAGTGGGCCTGATTTAATCACTAGTCTCCCATATAAAAAAATAAAAATAAAGGGAGAATAATATTGCCAAATCTGTGCATCTGTGCCAGTCGTGTCTGTGGTATCTCTGGCAGTCATTTTGTGCCACAGAAACTACAGTATACTGTCATACATTGGGCCTGATTTATTCACTTGTCTCCCATATAAAAAAAAAATAAAGTGAGAATAATATTGCCAAATCTGTGCATCTGTGCCAGTCGTGTCTGTGGTATCTCTGGCAGTCATTTTGTGCCACAGAAACTATACTGTCATACATTGGGCCTGATTTATTCACATGTCTCCCATATAAAAAAATAAAAATAAATGGAGAATAATATTGCCAAATATGTGCATCTGTGCCAGTTGTGTCTGTGGTTTCTCTGTTAGTCATTTTGTGCCACAGAAACTATACTGTCATACATTGGGCCTGATTTATTCACTTGTCTCCCATATAAAAAATAAAAATAAAGGGAGAATAATATTGCCAAATCTGTGCATCTGTGTCAGTCGTGTCTGTGATTTCTCTGTCAGTCATTTTGTGCCACAGAAACTATACTGTCATACATTTGGCCTGATTTATTCACTTGTCTCCCATATAAAAAAAATAAAAATAAAGGGAGAATAATATTGCCAAATCTGTGCATCTGGCCAGTCGTGTCTGTGGTATCTCTGGCAGTCATTTCGTGCCACAGAAACTATACTGTGATATAGTGGGCCTGATTTAATCACTAGTGTCCCATATAAAACAATAACAATAAAGGGAGAATAATAATGCCAAATCTGTGCATCTGTCCCAGTCGTGTCCGTGGTTGCTCTGTCAGTCATTTTGTGCCACAGAAACTATACTGTCATACATTGGGCCTGATTTATTCACTTGTCTCCCATATAAAAAAAATAAAAATAAACGGAGAATAATATTGCCAAATCTGTGCATCTGTGTCAGTCGTGTCTGTGATTTTTCTGTCAGTCATTTTGTGCCACAGAAACTATACTGTCATACATTGGGCCTGATTTATTCACTTGTCTCCCATATAAAAAAAAATAAAAATACAGGGAGAATAATATTGCCAATCAGTGCATCTGCGCCAGTCGTGTCTGTGGTATCTCTGTCAGTCATTTTGTGCCACAGAAACTATACTGTGATATAGTGGGCCTGATTTAATCACTAGTCTCCCATATAAAAAAATTAAAATAAAGGGAGAATAATATTGCCAAATCTGTGCCAGTCGTGTCTGTGGTATCTCTGGCAGTCATTTTGTGCCACAGAAACTACAGTATACTGTCATACATTGGGCCTGATTTATGCACTTGTCTCCCGTATAAAAAAATAAAAATAAAGGGAGAATAATATTGCCAAATCTGTGCATCTGTGCCAGTCGTGTCTGTGGTATCTCTGGCAGTCATTTTGTGCCACAGAAACTATACTGTGATATAGTGGGCCTGATTTAATCACTAGTCTCCCATATAAAAAAATAAAAATAAAGGGAGAATAATATTGCCAAATTTGTGCATCTGTGCCATTCGTGCCTGTGGTTTCCCTGTCAGTCATTTTGTGCCACAGAAACTATACTGTCATACATTGGGCCTGATATATTCACTTGTCTCCCATATAAAAAAAATAAAAATAAAGGGAGAATAATATTGCCAAATCTGTGCATCTGTGTCAGTCGTGTCTGTGATTTCTCTGTCAGTCATTTTGTGCCACAGAAACTATACTGTCATACATTGGGCCTGATTTATTCACTTGTCTCCCATATAAAAAAAATAAAAATAAGGGGAGAATAATATTGCCAAATCTGTACATCTGTGCCAGTCGTGTCTGTGGTTTCTCTGTCAGTCATTTTGTGCCACAGAAACTATACTGTCATACATTGGGCCTGATTTATTCACTTGTCTCCCATATAAAAAAATTAAAATAAAGGGAGAATAATATTGCCAAATCTGAGCATCTGGCCAGTCGTGTCTGTGGTATCTCTGGCAGTCATTTTGTGCCACAGAAACTATACTGTGATATAGTGGGCCTGATTTAATCACTAGTCTGCCATATGAAAAAATAACAATAAAGGGAGAATAATAATGCCAAATCTGTGCATCTGTCCCAGTCGTGTCTGTGGTTGCTCTGTCAGTCATTTTGTGCCACAGAAACTATACTGTCATACATTGGGCCTGATTTATTCACTTGTCTCCCATATAAAAAAATAAAAATAAAGGGAGAATAATATTGCCAAATTTGTGCATCTGTGCCAGTCGTGCCTGTGGTTTCCCTGTCAGTCATTTTGTGCCACAGAAACTATACTGTGATATAGTGGGCCTGATTTAATCACTAGTCTCCCATATAAAAAAATTAAAATAAAGGGAGAATAATATTGCCAAATCTGTGCGTCTGTGCCAGTCGTGTCTGTGGTTTCTCTGTCAGTCATTTTGTGCCACAGAAACTATACTGTCATACATTGGGCCTGATTTATTCACTTGTCTCCCATATAAAAAAATAAAAATAAAGGGAGAATAATATTGCCAAATCTGTGCATCTGTGCCAGTCGTGTCTGTGGTTTCTCTGTCAGTCATTTTGTGCCACAGAAACTATACTGTCATACATTGGGCCTGATTTATTCACTTGATTCCCATTTAAAAAAAATAAAAATAAAGGGAGAATAATATTGCCAAATCTGTGCACTTGTGCCAGTCATGTCTGTGGTATGTCTGGCAGTCATTTTGTGCCACAGAAACTATAGTGTGATATAGTGGGCCTGATTTAATCACTAGTCTCCCATATAAAAAAATAAAAATAAAGGGAGAATAATATTGCCAAATCTGTGCATCTGTGCCAGTCGTGTCTGTGGTTGCTCTGTCAGTCATTTTGTGCCACAGAAACTATACTGTCATACATTGGGCCTGATTTATTCACTTGTCTCCCATATAAAAAAATAAAAATAAAGGGAGAATAATATTGCCAAATCTGTGCATCTGTGCCAGTCGTGTCTGTGGTTTCTCTGTCAGTCATTTTGTGCCACAGAAACTATACTGTCATACATTGGGCCTGATTTATTCACTTGTCTCCCATATAAAAAATATAAAAATAAAGGGAGATTAATATTGCCAAATCTGTGCATCTGTGCCAGTCGTGTCTGTGGTATCTCTGGCAGTCATTTTGTGCCACAGAAACTACAGTATACTGTCATACATTGGGCCTGATTTATTCACTTGTCTCCCATATAAAAAAATAAAAATAAAGTGAGAATAATATTGCCAAATCTGTGCATCTGTGCCAGTCGTGTCTGTGGTATCTCTGGCAGTCATTTTGTGCCACAGAAACTATACTGTCATACATTGGGCTTGATTTATTCACTTGTCTCCCATATAAAAAAATAAAAATAAAGGGAGAATAATATTGCCAAATCTGTGCATCTGTGCCAGTTGGGTCTGTGGTTTCTCTGTCAGTCATTTTGTGCCACAGAAACTATACTGTCATACATTGGGCCTGATTTATTCACTTGTCTCCCATATAAAAAATAAAAATAAAGTGAGAATAATATTGCCAAATCTGTGCATCTGTGTCAGTCGTGTCTGTGATTTCTCTGTCAGTCATTTTGTGCCACAGAAACTATACTGTCATACATTGGGCCTGATTTATTCACTTGTCTCCCATATAAAAAAAATAAAAATAAAGGGAGAATAATATTGCCAAATCTGTGCATCTGGCCAGTCGTGTCTGTGGTATCTCTGGCAGTCATTTCGTGCCACAGAAACTATACTGTGATATAGTGGGCCTGATTTAATCACTAGTGTCCCATATAAAACAATAAAAATAAAAGGAGAATAATAATGCCAAATCTGTGCATCTGTCCCAGTCGTGTCCGTGGTTGCTCTGTCAGTCATTTTGTGCCACAGAAACTATACTGTCATACATTGGGCCTGATTTATTCACTTGTCTCCCATATAAAAAATAAAAATAAAGTGAGAATAATATTGCCAAATCTGTGCATCTGTGCCAGTCGTGTCTGTGGTTTCTCTGTCAGTCATTTTGTGCCACAGAAACTATACTGTCATACATTGGGCCTGATTTTTTCACTAGTCTCCCATATAAAAAAATAAAAATAAAGGGAGAATAATATTGCCAAATCTGTGCATCTGTGTCAGTCGTGTCTGTGATTTCTCTGTCAGTCATTTTGTGCCACAGAAACTATACTGTCATACTGTACATTGGGCCTGATTTAATCACTAGTGTCCCATATAAAAAATAAAAATAAAGGGAGAATAATATTGCCAAATCGGTGCATCTGCACCAGTCGTGTCTGTGGTATCTCTGTCAGTCATTTTGTGCCACAGAAACTATACTGTGATAAAGTGGGCCTCATTTAATCACTAGTCTCCCATATAAAAAAATTAAAATAAAGGGAGAATAATATTGCCAAATCTGTGCATCTGTGCCAGTCGTGTCTGTGGTTTCTCTGTCAGTCATTTTGTGCCACAGAAACTATACTGTCATACATTGGGCCTGATTTTTTCACTTGTCTCCCATATAAAAAAAATAAAAATAAAGGGAGAATAATATTGCCAAATCTGTGCATCTGTGTCAGTCGTGTCTGTGATTTCTCTGTCAGTCATTTTGTGCCACAGAAACTATACTGTCATACATTGGGCCTGATTTATTCACTTGTCTCCCATATAAAAAAAAATAAAAATACAGGGAGAATAATATTGCCAATCAGTGCATCTGCGCCAGTCGTGTCTGTGGTATCTCTGTCAGTCATTTTGTGCCACAGAAACTATACTGTGATATAGTGGGCCTGATTTAATCACTAGTCTCCCATATAAAAAAATTAAAATAAAGGGAGAATAATATTGCCAAATCTGTGCCAGTCGTGTCTGTGGTATCTCTGGCAGTCATTTTGTGCCACAGAAACTACAGTATACTGTCATACATTGGGCCTGATTTATGCACTTGTCTCCCGTATAAAAAAATAAAAATAAAGGGAGAATAATATTGCCAAATCTGTGCATCTGTGCCAGTCGTGTCTGTGGTATCTCTGGCAGTCATTTTGTGCCACAGAAACTATACTGTGATATAGTGGGCCTGATTTAATCACTAGTCTCCCATATAAAAAAATAAAAATAAAGGGAGAATAATATTGCCAAATTTGTGCATCTGTGCCATTCGTGCCTGTGGTTTCCCTGTCAGTCATTTTGTGCCACAGAAACTATACTGTCATACATTGGGCCTGATATATTCACTTGTCTCCCATATAAAAAAAATAAAAATAAAGGGAGAATAATATTGCCAAATCTGTGCATCTGTGTCAGTCGTGTCTGTGATTTCTCTGTCAGTCATTTTGTGCCACAGAAACTATACTGTCATACATTGGGCCTGATTTATTCACTTGTCTCCCATATAAAAAAATAAAAATAAGGGGAGAATAATATTGCCAAATCTGTACATCTGTGCCAGTCGTGTCTGTGGTTTCTCTGTCAGTCATTTTGTGCCACAGAAACTATACTGTCATACATTTGGCCTGATTTATTCACTTGTCTCCCATATAAAAAAAATAAAAATAAAGGGAGAATAATATTGCCAAATCTGTGCATCTGGCCAGTCGTGTCTGTGGTATCTCTGGCAGTCATTTCGTGCCACAGAAACTATACTGTGATATAGTGGGCCTGATTTAATCACTAGTGTCCCATATAAAACAATAACAATAAAGGGAGAATAATAATGCCAAATCTGTGCATCTGTCCCAGTCGTGTCCGTGGTTGCTCTGTCAGTCATTTTGTGCCACAGAAACTATACTGTCATACATTGGGCCTGATTTATTCACTTGTCTCCCATATAAAAAAAATAAAAATAAACGGAGAATAATATTGCCAAATCTGTGCATCTGTGTCAGTCGTGTCTGTGATTTTTCTGTCAGTCATTTTGTGCCACAGAAACTATACTGTCATACATTGGGCCTGATTTATTCACTTGTCTCCCATATAAAAAAAAATAAAAATACAGGGAGAATAATATTGCCAATCAGTGCATCTGCGCCAGTCGTGTCTGTGGTATCTCTGTCAGTCATTTTGTGCCACAGAAACTATACTGTGATATAGTGGGCCTGATTTAATCACTAGTCTCCCATATAAAAAAATTAAAATAAAGGGAGAATAATATTGCCAAATCTGTGCCAGTCGTGTCTGTGGTATCTCTGGCAGTCATTTTGTGCCACAGAAACTACAGTATACTGTCATACATTGGGCCTGATTTATGCACTTGTCTCCCGTATAAAAAAATAAAAATAAAGGGAGAATAATATTGCCAAATCTGTGCATCTGTGCCAGTCGTGTCTGTGGTATCTCTGGCAGTCATTTTGTGCCACAGAAACTATACTGTGATATAGTGGGCCTGATTTAATCACTAGTCTCCCATATAAAAAAATAAAAATAAAGGGAGAATAATATTGCCAAATTTGTGCATCTGTGCCATTCGTGCCTGTGGTTTCCCTGTCAGTCATTTTGTGCCACAGAAACTATACTGTCATACATTGGGCCTGATATATTCACTTGTCTCCCATATAAAAAAAATAAAAATAAAGGGAGAATAATATTGCCAAATCTGTGCATCTGTGTCAGTCGTGTCTGTGATTTCTCTGTCAGTCATTTTGTGCCACAGAAACTATACTGTCATACATTGGGCCTGATTTATTCACTTGTCTCCCATATAAAAAAAATAAAAATAAGGGGAGAATAATATTGCCAAATCTGTACATCTGTGCCAGTCGTGTCTGTGGTTTCTCTGTCAGTCATTTTGTGCCACAGAAACTATACTGTCATACATTGGGCCTGATTTATTCACTTGTCTCCCATATAAAAAAATTAAAATAAAGGGAGAATAATATTGCCAAATCTGAGCATCTGGCCAGTCGTGTCTGTGGTATCTCTGGCAGTCATTTTGTGCCACAGAAACTATACTGTGATATAGTGGGCCTGATTTAATCACTAGTCTGCCATATGAAAAAATAACAATAAAGGGAGAATAATAATGCCAAATCTGTGCATCTGTCCCAGTCGTGTCTGTGGTTGCTCTGTCAGTCATTTTGTGCCACAGAAACTATACTGTCATACATTGGGCCTGATTTATTCACTTGTCTCCCATATAAAAAAATAAAAATAAAGGGAGAATAATATTGCCAAATTTGTGCATCTGTGCCAGTCGTGCCTGTGGTTTCCCTGTCAGTCATTTTGTGCCACAGAAACTATACTGTGATATAGTGGGCCTGATTTAATCACTAGTCTCCCATATAAAAAAATTAAAATAAAGGGAGAATAATATTGCCAAATCTGTGCGTCTGTGCCAGTCGTGTCTGTGGTTTCTCTGTCAGTCATTTTGTGCCACAGAAACTATACTGTCATACATTGGGCCTGATTTATTCACTTGTCTCCCATATAAAAAAATAAAAATAAAGGGAGAATAATATTGCCAAATCTGTGCATCTGTGCCAGTCGTGTCTGTGGTTTCTCTGTCAGTCATTTTGTGCCACAGAAACTATACTGTCATACATTGGGCCTGATTTATTCACTTGATTCCCATTTAAAAAAAATAAAAATAAAGGGAGAATAATATTGCCAAATCTGTGCACTTGTGCCAGTCATGTCTGTGGTATGTCTGGCAGTCATTTTGTGCCACAGAAACTATAGTGTGATATAGTGGGCCTGATTTAATCACTAGTCTCCCATATAAAAAAATAAAAATAAAGGGAGAATAATATTGCCAAATCTGTGCATCTGTGCCAGTCGTGTCTGTGGTTGCTCTGTCAGTCATTTTGTGCCACAGAAACTATACTGTCATACATTGGGCCTGATTTATTCACTTGTCTCCCATATAAAAAAATAAAAATAAAGGGAGAATAATATTGCCAAATCTGTGCATCTGTGCCAGTCGTGTCTGTGGTTTCTCTGTCAGTCATTTTGTGCCACAGAAACTATACTGTCATACATTGGGCCTGATTTATTCACTTGTCTCCCATATAAAAAATATAAAAATAAAGGGAGATTAATATTGCCAAATCTGTGCATCTGTGCCAGTCGTGTCTGTGGTATCTCTGGCAGTCATTTTGTGCCACAGAAACTACAGTATACTGTCATACATTGGGCCTGATTTATTCACTTGTCTCCCATATAAAAAAATAAAAATAAAGTGAGAATAATATTGCCAAATCTGTGCATCTGTGCCAGTCGTGTCTGTGGTATCTCTGGCAGTCATTTTGTGCCACAGAAACTATACTGTCATACATTGGGCTTGATTTATTCACTTGTCTCCCATATAAAAAAATAAAAATAAAGGGAGAATAATATTGCCAAATCTGTGCATCTGTGCCAGTTGGGTCTGTGGTTTCTCTGTCAGTCATTTTGTGCCACAGAAACTATACTGTCATACATTGGGCCTGATTTATTCACTTGTCTCCCATATAAAAAATAAAAATAAAGTGAGAATAATATTGCCAAATCTGTGCATCTGTGTCAGTCGTGTCTGTGATTTCTCTGTCAGTCATTTTGTGCCACAGAAACTATACTGTCATACATTGGGCCTGATTTATTCACTTGTCTCCCATATAAAAAAAATAAAAATAAAGGGAGAATAATATTGCCAAATCTGTGCATCTGGCCAGTCGTGTCTGTGGTATCTCTGGCAGTCATTTCGTGCCACAGAAACTATACTGTGATATAGTGGGCCTGATTTAATCACTAGTGTCCCATATAAAACAATAAAAATAAAAGGAGAATAATAATGCCAAATCTGTGCATCTGTCCCAGTCGTGTCCGTGGTTGCTCTGTCAGTCATTTTGTGCCACAGAAACTATACTGTCATACATTGGGCCTGATTTATTCACTTGTCTCCCATATAAAAAATAAAAATAAAGTGAGAATAATATTGCCAAATCTGTGCATCTGTGCCAGTCGTGTCTGTGGTTTCTCTGTCAGTCATTTTGTGCCACAGAAACTATACTGTCATACATTGGGCCTGATTTTTTCACTAGTCTCCCATATAAAAAAATAAAAATAAAGGGAGAATAATATTGCCAAATCTGTGCATCTGTGTCAGTCGTGTCTGTGATTTCTCTGTCAGTCATTTTGTGCCACAGAAACTATACTGTCATACTGTACATTGGGCCTGATTTAATCACTAGTGTCCCATATAAAAAATAAAAATAAAGGGAGAATAATATTGCCAAATCGGTGCATCTGCACCAGTCGTGTCTGTGGTATCTCTGTCAGTCATTTTGTGCCACAGAAACTATACTGTGATAAAGTGGGCCTCATTTAATCACTAGTCTCCCATATAAAAAAATTAAAATAAAGGGAGAATAATATTGCCAAATCTGTGCATCTGTGCCAGTCGTGTCTGTGGTTTCTCTGTCAGTCATTTTGTGCCACAGAAACTATACTGTCATACATTGGGCCTGATTTTTTCACTTGTCTCCCATATAAAAAAAATAAAAATAAAGGGAGAATAATATTGCCAAATCTGTGCATCTGTGTCAGTCGTGTCTGTGATTTCTCTGTCAGTCATTTTGTGCCACAGAAACTATACTGTCATACATTGGGCCTGATTTATTCACTTGTCTCCCATATAAAAAAAAATAAAAATACAGGGAGAATAATATTGCCAATCAGTGCATCTGCGCCAGTCGTGTCTGTGGTATCTCTGTCAGTCATTTTGTGCCACAGAAACTATACTGTGATATAGTGGGCCTGATTTAATCACTAGTCTCCCATATAAAAAAATTAAAATAAAGGGAGAATAATATTGCCAAATCTGTGCCAGTCGTGTCTGTGGTATCTCTGGCAGTCATTTTGTGCCACAGAAACTACAGTATACTGTCATACATTGGGCCTGATTTATGCACTTGTCTCCCGTATAAAAAAATAAAAATAAAGGGAGAATAATATTGCCAAATCTGTGCATCTGTGCCAGTCGTGTCTGTGGTATCTCTGGCAGTCATTTTGTGCCACAGAAACTATACTGTGATATAGTGGGCCTGATTTAATCACTAGTCTCCCATATAAAAAAATAAAAATAAAGGGAGAATAATATTGCCAAATTTGTGCATCTGTGCCATTCGTGCCTGTGGTTTCCCTGTCAGTCATTTTGTGCCACAGAAACTATACTGTCATACATTGGGCCTGATATATTCACTTGTCTCCCATATAAAAAAAATAAAAATAAAGGGAGAATAATATTGCCAAATCTGTGCATCTGTGTCAGTCGTGTCTGTGATTTCTCTGTCAGTCATTTTGTGCCACAGAAACTATACTGTCATACATTGGGCCTGATTTATTCACTTGTCTCCCATATAAAAAAAATAAAAATAAGGGGAGAATAATATTGCCAAATCTGTACATCTGTGCCAGTCGTGTCTGTGGTTTCTCTGTCAGTCATTTTGTGCCACAGAAACTATACTGTCATACATTGGGCCTGATTTATTCACTTGTCTCCCATATAAAAAAATTAAAATAAAGGGAGAATAATATTGCCAAATCTGAGCATCTGGCCAGTCGTGTCTGTGGTATCTCTGGCAGTCATTTTGTGCCACAGAAACTATACTGTGATATAGTGGGCCTGATTTAATCACTAGTCTGCCATATAAAAAAATAACAATAAAGGGAGAATAATAATGCCAAATCTGTGCATCTGTCCCAGTCGTGTCTGTGGTTGCTCTGTCAGTCATTTTGTGCCACAGAAACTATACTGTCATACATTGGGCCTGATTTATTCACTTGTCTCCCATATAAAAAAATAAAAATAAAGGGAGAATAATATTGCCAAATTTGTGCATCTGTGCCAGTCGTGCCTGTGGTTTCCCTGTCAGTCATTTTGTGCCACAGAAACTATACTGTGATATAGTGGGCCTGATTTAATCACTAGTCTCCCATATAAAAAAATTAAAATAAAGGGAGAATAATATTGCCAAATCTGTGCGTCTGTGCCAGTCGTGTCTGTGGTTTCTCTGTCAGTCATTTTGTGCCACAGAAACTATACTGTCATACATTGGGCCTGATTTATTCACTTGTCTCCCATATAAAAAAATAAAAATAAAGGGAGAATAATATTGCCAAATCTGTGCATCTGTGCCAGTCGTGTCTGTGGTTTCTCTGTCAGTCATTTTGTGCCACAGAAACTATACTGTCATACATTGGGCCTGATTTATTCACTTGATTCCCATTTAAAAAAAATAAAAATAAAGGGAGAATAATATTGCCAAATCTGTGCACTTGTGCCAGTCATGTCTGTGGTATGTCTGGCAGTCATTTTGTGCCACAGAAACTATAGTGTGATATAGTGGGCCTGATTTAATCACTAGTCTCCCATATAAAAAAATAAAAATAAAGGGAGAATAATATTGCCAAATCTGTGCATCTGTGCCAGTCGTGTCTGTGGTTTCTCTGTCAGTCATTTTGTGCCACAGAAACTATACTGTCATACATTGGGCCTGATTTATTCACTTGTCTCCCATATAAAAATAAAGGGAGAGTAATATTGCCAAATCTGTGCATCTGTGCCAGTCGTGTCTGTGGTATCTCTGGAATTCATTTTGTGCCACAGAAACTATACTGTGATATAGTGGGCCTGATTTAATCACTAGTCTACCATATAAAAAAATAAAAATAAAGGGAGAATAATAATGCCAAATCTGTGCATCTGTGCCAGTCATGTCTGCAGTTTCTCTGTCTGTCATTTTGTGCCACAGAAACTATACTGTCATACTGTACATTGGGCCTGATTTATTCACTTGTCTCCCATATAAAAAAAATAAAAATAAAGGGAGAATAATATTGCCAAATCTGTGCATCTGTGCCAGTTGTGTCTGTGGTATCTCTGGCAGATATTTTGTGCCACAGAAACTGTGCTGTGATATAGTGGGCCTGATTTAATCACTAGTCTCCCATATAAAAAAATAAAAATAAAGGGAGAATAATATTGCCAAATCTGTGCATCTGTGCCAGTCGTGTCTGTGGTATCTCTGGCAGTCATTTTGTGCCACAGAAACTACAGTATACTGTCATACATTGGGCCTGATTTATTCACTTGTCTCCCATACAAAAAAAAAATAAAGTGAGAATAATATTGCCAAATCTGTGCATCTGTGCCAGTCGTGTCTGTGGTATCTCTGGCAGTCATTTTGTGCCACAGAAACTATACTGTCATACATTGGGCCTGATTTATTCACATGTCTCCCATATAAAAAAATAAAAATAAAGGGAGAATAATATTGCCAAATATGTGCATCTGTGCCAGTTGTGTCAGTGGTTTCTCTGTTAGTCATTTTGTGCCACAGAAACTATACTGTCATACATTGGGCCTGATTTATTCACTTGTCTCCCATAGAAAAAATAAAAATAAAGGGAGAATAATATTGCCAAATCTGTGCATCTGTGTCAGTTGTGTCTGTGATTTCTCTGTCAGTCATTTTGTGCCACAGAAACTATACTGTCATACATTGGGCCTGATTTATTCACTTGTCTCCCATATAAAAAAAATAAAAATAAAGGGAGAATAATATTGCCAAATCTGTGCATCTGGCCAGTCGTGTCTGTGGTATCTCTGGCAGTCATTTCGTGCCACAGAAACTATACTGTGATATAGTGGGCCTGATTTAATCACTAGTGTCCCATATAAAACAATAAAAATAAAAGGAGAATAATAATGCCAAATCTGTGCATCTGTCCCAGTCGTGTCCGTGGTTGCTCTGTCAGTCATTTTGTGCCACAGAAACTATACTGTCATACATTGGGCCTGATTTATTCACTTGTCTCCCATATAAAAAATAAAAATAAAGTGAGAATAATATTGCCAAATCTGTGCATCTGTGCCAGTCGTGTCTGTGGTTTCTCTGTCAGTCATTTTGTGCCACAGAAACTATACTGTCATACATTGGGCCTGATTTTTTCACTTGTCTCCCATATAAAAAAAATAAAAATAAAGGGAGAATAATATTGCCAAATCTGTGCATCTGTGTCAGTCGTGTCTGTGATTTCTCTGTCAGTCATTTTGTGCCACAGAAACTATACTGTCATACTGTACATTGGGCCTGATTTAATCACTAGTGTCCCATATAAAAAATAAAAATAAAGGGAGAATAATATTGCCAAATCGGTGCATCTGCACCAGTCGTGTCTGTGGTATCTCTGTCAGTCATTTTGTGCCACAGAAACTATACTGTGATAAAGTGGGCCTCATTTAATCACTAGTCTCCCATATAAAAAAATTAAAATAAAGGGAGAATAATATTGCCAAATCTGTGCATCTGTGCCAGTCGTGTCTGTGGTTTCTCTGTCAGTCATTTTGTGCCACAGAAACTATACTGTCATACATTGGGCCTGATTTATTCACTTGATTCCCATTTTAAAAAAATAAAAATAAAGGGAGAATAATATTGCCAAATCTGTGCACTTGTGCCAGTCGTGTCTGTGGTATGTCTGGCAGTAATTTTGTGCCACAGAAACTATAGTGTGATATAGTGGGCCTGATTTAATCACTAGTCTCCCATATAAAAAAATAAAAATAAAGGGAGAATAATATTGCCAAATCTGTGCATCTGTGCCAGTCGTGTCTGTGGTTGCTCTGTCAGTCATTTTGT
This sequence comes from Ranitomeya variabilis, assembly GCF_051348905.1. Lineage (NCBI taxonomy): Eukaryota > Metazoa > Chordata > Amphibia > Anura > Dendrobatidae > Ranitomeya > Ranitomeya variabilis. The sequence continues at coordinate 232,545,954 of NC_135237.1, forward strand.
GCCACAGAAACTATACTGTCATACATTGGGCCTGATTTATTCACTTGTCTCCCATATAAAAAAATAAAAATAAAGGGAGAATAATATTGCCAAATCTGTGCATCTGTGCCAGTCGTGTCTGTGGTTTCTCTGTCAGTCATTTTGTGCCACAGAAACTATACTGTCATACATTGGGCCTGATTTATTCACTTGTCTCCCATATAAAAATAGAGGGAGAGTAATATTGCCAAATCTGTGCATCTGTGCCAGTCGTGTCTGTGGTATCTCTGGAATTAATTTTGTGCCACAGAAACTATACTGTGATATAGTGGGCCTGATTTAATCACTAGTCTACCATATAAAAAAATAAAAATAAAGGGAGAATAATAATGCCAAATCTGTGCATCTGTGCCAGTCATGTCTGCAGTTTCTCTGTCAGTCATTTTGTGCCACAGAAACTATACTGTCATACTGTACATTGGGCCTGATTTATTCACTTGTCTCCCATATAAAAAAAATAAAAATAAAGTGAGAATAATATTGCCAAATCTGTGCATCTGTGCCAGTTGTGTCTGTGGTATCTCTGGCAGATATTTTGTGCCACAGAAACTGTGCTGTGATATAGTGGGCCTGATTTAATCACTAGTCTCCCATATAAAAAAATAAAAATAAAGGGAGAATAATATTGCCAAATCTGTGCATCTGTGCCAGTCGTGTCTGTGGTATCTCTGGCAGTCATTTTGTGCCACAGAAACTACAGTATACTGTCATACATTAGGCCTGATTTATTCACTTGTCTCCCATACAAAAAAAAAATAAAGTGAGAATAATATTGCCAAATCTGTGCATCTGTGCCAGTCGTGTCTGTGGTATCTCTGGCAGTCATTTTGTGCCACAGAAACTATACTGTCATACATTGGGCCTGATTTATTCACATGTCTCCCATATAAAAAAATAAAAATAAAGGGAGAATAATATTGCCAAATATGTGCATCTGTGCCAGTTGTGTCAGTGGTTTCTCTGTTAGTCATTTTGTGCCACAGAAACTATACTGTCATACATTGGGCCTGATTTATTCACTTGTCTCCCATATAAAAAATAAAAATAAAGGGAGAATAATATTGCCAAATCTGTGCATCTGTGTCAGTCGTGTCTGTGATTTCTCTGTCAGTCATTTTGTGCCACAGAAACTATACTGTCATACATTGGGCCTGATTTATTCACTTGTCTCCCATATAAAAAAAATAAAAATAAAGGGAGAATAATATTGCCAAATCTGTGCATCTGGCCAGTCGTGTCTGTGGTATCTCTGGCATTCATTTTGTGCCACAGAAAATATACTGTGATATAGTGGGCCTGATTTAATCACTAGTCTCCCATAAAGAAAAATAAAAATAAAGAGAGAATAATATTGTCAAATCTGTGCATCTGTGCCAGTCGTGTCTGTGGTTGCTCTGTCAGTCATTTTGTGCCACAGAAACTGTACTGTCATACATTGGGCCTAATTTATTCACTTGTCTCCCATATAAAAAAATAAAAATAAAGGGAGAATAATATTGCCAAATCTGTGCCAGTCGTGTCTGTGGTATCTCTGGCAGTCATTTTGTGCCACCGAAACGATACTGTGATAGAGTGGGCCTGATTTAATCACTAGTCTCCCATATAAAAAAATAAAGGGATAATAATATTGCCAAATCTGTGGATCTGTGCCAGTCGTGTCTGTGGTTCCTCTGTCAGTCATTTTGTGCCACTGAAACTATACTGTCATACATTGGGCCTGATTTATTCACTTGTCTCCCATATAAAAAAAATAAAAATAAAGGGAGAATAATATTGCCAAATCTGTGGATCTGTGCCAGTCGTGTCTGTGGTTCCTCTGTCAGTCATTTTGTGCCACAGAAACTATACTGTCATACATTGGGCCTGATTTATTCACTTGTCTCCCATATAAAAAAAAATAAAAATAAAGGGAGAATAATATTGCCAAATCTGTGCATCTGTGCCAGTCGTGTCTGTGGTATCTCTGGCAGTCATTTTGTGCCACAGAAACTATACTGTGATGTAGTTGGCCTGATTTAATCACTAGTCTCCCATATAAAAAAATAAAAATAAAGGGAGAATAATATTGTCAAATCTGTGCATCTGTGCCAGTCGTGTCTGTGGTTGCTCTGTCAGTCATTTTGTGCCACAGAAACTATACTGTCATACATTGGGCCTGATTTATTCACTTGTCTCCCATATAAAAAAATAAAAATAAAGGGAGAATAATATTGCCAATCAGTGCATCTGCACCAGTTGTGTATGTGGTATCTCTGTCAGTCATTTCGTGCCACAGAAACTATACTGTCATACTGTACATTGGGCCTGATTTATTCACTTGTCTCCCATATAAAAAAAATAAATTAAAGGGAGAATAATATTGCCAAATCTGTGCATCTGTGCCAGTCGTGTCTGTGGTATCTCTGGCATTCATTTTGTGCCACAGAAAATATACTGTGATATAGTGGGCCTGATTTAATCACTAGTCTCCCATAAAGAAAAATAAAAATAAAGAGAGAATAATATTGTCAAATCTGTGCATCTGTGCCAGTCGTGTCTGTGGTTGCTCTGTCAGTCATTTTGTGCCACAGAAACTGTACTGTCATACATTGGGCCTAATTTATTCACTTGTCTCCCATATAAAAAAATAAAAATAAAGGGAGAATAATATTGCCAAATCTGTGCCAGTCGTGTCTGTGGTATCTCTGGCAGTCATTTTGTGCCACAGAAACGATACTGTGATAGAGTGGGCCTGATTTAATCACTAGTCTCCCTTAAAGAAAAATAAAAATAAAGAGAGAATAATATTGTCAAATCTGTGCATCTGTGCCAGTCGTGTCTGTGGTTGCTCTGTCAGTCATTTAGTGCCACAGAAACTGTACTGTCATACATTGGGCCTAATGTATTCACTTGTCTCCCATATAAAAAAATAAAAATAAAGGGATAATAATATTGCCAAATCTGTGGATCTGTGCCAGTCGTGTCTGTGGTTCCTCTGTCAGTCATTTTGTGCCACTGAAACTATACTGTCATACATTGGGCCTGATTTATTCACTTGTCTCCCATATAAAAAAAATAAAAATAAAGGGAGAATAATATTGCCAAATCTGTGGATCTGTGCCAGTCGTGTCTGTGGTTCCTCTGTCAGTCATTTTGTGCCACAGAAACTATACTGTCATACATTGGGCCTGATTTATTCACTTGTCTCCCATATAAAAAAAATAAAAATAAAGGGAGAATAATATTGCCAAATCTGTGCATCTGTGCCAGTCGTGTCTGTGGTATCTCTGGCAGTCATTTTGTGCCACAGAAACTATACTGTGATATAGTTGGCCTGATTTAATCACTAGTCTCCCATATAAAAAAATAAAAATAAAGGGAGAATAATATTATCAAATCTGTGCATCTGTGCCAGTCGTGTCTGTGGTTGCTCTGTCAGTCATTTTGTGCCACAGAAACTATACTGTCATACATTGGGCCTGATTTATTCAGTTGTCTCCCATATAAAAAAATAAAAATAAAGGGAGAATAATATTGCCAAATCTGTGCATCTGTGCCAGTCATGTCTGTGGTATATCTGGCAGTCATTTTGTGCCACAGAAACTATACTGTGATATAGTTGGCCTGATTTAATCACTAGTCTCCCATATAAAAAAATAAAAATAAAGGGAGAATAATATTGCAAAATCTGTGCATCTGTGCCAGTCGTGTCTTTGGTCGCTCTGTCAGTCATTTTGTGCCACAGAAACTATACTGTCATAAATTGGGCCTGATTTATTCACTTGTCTCCCATATTAAAAAAATAAAAATAAAGGGAGAATAATATTGCCAAATCTGTGCATCTGTGCCAGTCGTGTCTGTGGTTTCTCTGTCAGTCATTTTGTGCCACAGAAACTATACTGTCATACATTGGGCCTGATTTATTCACTTGTCTCCCATATACAAAAATAAAAATAAAGGGAGAATAATATTGCCAAATCTGTGCATCTGTGCCAGTCGTGTCTGTGGTTTCTCTGTCAGTCATTTTGTGCCACAGAAACTATACTGTCATACATTGGGCCTGATTTATTCACTTGTCTCCCATATAAAAGAAAATAAAAATAAAGGGAGAATAATATTGCCAATCAGTGCATCTGCGCCTGTCGTGTCTGTGGTATCTCTGTCAGTCATTTTGTGCCGCAGAAACTACTGTGATATAGTAGGCCTGATTTAATCACTAGTCTCCCATATAAAAATATAAAAATAAAGGTTGAATAATATTGCCAAATCTGTGCATCTGCGCCAGTCGTGTCTGTGGTTTCTCTGTCAGTCATTTTGTGCCACAGAAACTATACTGTGATAAAGTGGGCCTGATTTAATCACTAGTCTCCTATATAAAAAAATTAAAATAAAGGGAGAATAATATTGCCAAATCTGTGCATCTGTGCCAGTCGTGTCTGTGGTATCTCTGGCAGTCATTTTGTGCCACAGAAACTATACTGTGATATAGTGGGCCTGATTTAATCACTAGTCTCCCATATAAAAAAATAAAAATAAAGGGAGAATAATATTGCCAAATTTGTGCATCTGTGCCAGTCGTGTCTGTGGTTTCTCTGTCAGTCATTTTGTGCCACAGAAACTATACTGTCATACATTGGGCCTGAGATATTCACTTGTCTCCCATATAAAAAAAATAAAAATAAAGGGAGAATAATATTGCCAAATGTGTGCATCTGTGCCAGTCGTGTCTGTGGTATCTCTGGCAGTCATTTTGTGCCACAGAAACTATACTGTGATATAGTGGGCCTGATTTAATCACTAGTCTCCCATATAAAAAATAAAAATAAAGGGAGAATAATATTGCCAAAACTGTGCATCTGTGCCAATCGTGTCTGTGGTTTATCTGTCAGTCATTTTGTGCCACAGAAACTATACTGTCATACATTGGGCCTGATTTATTCACTTGTCTCTCATATAAAAAAATACAAATAAATGGAGAATAATATTGCCAAATCTGTGTATCTGTGCCAGTCGTGTCTGTGGTATCTCTGGCAGTCATTTTTTGCCACAGAAACTATACTGTGATATAGTGGGCCTGATTTAATCACTAGTCTCCCATATAAAAAAATAAAAATAAAGGGAGAATAATATTGCCAAATCTGTGGATCTGTGCCAGTCGTGTCTGTGGTTCCTCTGTCAGTCATTTTGTGCCACAGAAACTATACTGTCATACATTGGGCCTGATTTATTCACTTGTCTCCCATATAAAAGAAATAAAAATAAAGGGAGAATAATATTGCCAAATCTGTGCATCTGTGCATCTGTGCCAGTCGTGTCTGTGGTATATCTGGCAGTCATTTTGTGCCACAGAAACTATACTGTGATATAGTGGGCCTGATTTAATCACTAGTCTTCCATATAAAAAAATAAAAATAAAGGGAGAATAATATTGCCAAATCTGTGCATCTGTGCCAGTCGTGTCTGTGGTTGCTCTGTCAGTCATTTTGTGCCACAGAAACTATACTGTCATACATTGGGCCTGATTTATTCACTTGTCTCCCATATAAAAAAATAAAAATAAAGGGAGAATAATATTGCCAATCAGTGCATCTGCGCCTGTCGTGTCTGGTATCTCTGTCAGTCATTTTGTGCCACAGAAACTATACTGTGATAAAGTGGGCCTGATTTAATCACTAGTCTCCTATATAAAAAAATTAAAATAAAGGGAGAATAATATTGCCAAATCTGTGCATCTGTGCCAGTCGTGTCTGTGGTATCTCTTGCAGTCATTTTGTGCCACAGAAACTATACTGTGATATAGTGGGCCTGATTTAATCACTAGTCTCCCATATAAAAAAATAAAAATAAAGGGAGAATAATATTGCCAAATCTGTGGATCTGTGCCAGTCGTGTCTGTGGTTCCTCTGTCAGTCATTTTGTGCCACTGAAACTATACTGTCATACATTGGGCCTGATTTATTCACTTGTCTCCCATATAAAAAAAATAAAAATAAAGGGAGAATAATATTGCCAAATCTGTGGATCTGTGCCAGTCGTGTCTGTGGTTCCTCTGTCAGTCATTTTGTGCCACAGAAACTATACTGTCATACATTGGGCCTGATTTATTCACTTGTCTCCCATATAAAAAAAAATAAAAATAAAGGGAGAATAATATTGCCAAATCTGTGCATCTGTGCCAGTCGTGTCTGTGGTATCTCTGGCAGTCATTTTGTGCCACAGAAACTATACTGTGATGTAGTTGGCCTGATTTAATCACTAGTCTCCCATATAAAAAAATAAAAATAAAGGGAGAATAATATTGTCAAATCTGTGCATCTGTGCCAGTCGTGTCTGTGGTTGCTCTGTCAGTCATTTTGTGCCACAGAAACTATACTGTCATACATTGGGCCTGATTTATTCACTTGTCTCCCATATAAAAAAATAAAAATAAAGGGAGAATAATATTGCCAATCAGTGCATCTGCACCAGTCGTGTATGTGGTATCTCTGTCAGTCATTTCGTGCCACAGAAACTATACTGTCATACTGTACATTGGGCCTGATTTATTCACTTGTCTCCCATATAAAAAAAATAAATTAAAGGGAGAATAATATTGCCAAATCTGTGCATCTGTGCCAGTTGTGTCTGTGGTATCTCTGGCAGTTATTTTGTGCCACAGAAACTATACTGTGATATAGTGGGCCTGATTTAATCACTAGTCTCCCATATAAAAAAATAAAAATAATGGGAGAATAATATTGCCAAATCTGTGCATCTGTGCCAGTCGTGTCTGTGGTTTCTCTGTCAGTCATTTTGTGCCACAGAAACTATACTGTCATACATTGGGCCTAATTTATTCACTTGTCTCCCATATAAAAAAAATAAAAATAGAGGGAGAATAATATTGCCAAATCTGTGCATCTGTGCCAGTCGTGTCTGTGGTATCTCTGGCATTCATTTTGTGCCACAGAAAATATACTGTGATATAGTGGGCCTGATTTAATCACTAGTCTCCCATAAAGAAAAATAAAAATAAAGAGAGAATAATATTGTCAAATCTGTGCATCTGTGCCAGTCGTGTCTGTGGTTGCTCTGTCAGTCATTTTGTGCCACAGAAACTGTACTGTCATACATTGGGCCTAATTTATTCACTTGTCTCCCATATAAAAAAATAAAAATAAAGGGAGAATAATATTGCCAAATCTGTGCCAGTCGTGTCTGTGGTATCTCTGGCAGTCATTTTGTGCCACAGAAACGATACTGTGATAGAGTGGGCCTGATTTAATCACTAGTCTCCCATATAAAAAAATAAAGGGATAATAATATTGCCAAATCTGTGGACCTGTGCCAGTCATGTCTGTGGTTCCTCTGTCAGTCATTTTGTGCCACTTAAACTATACTGTCATACATTGGGCCTGATTTATTCACTTGTCTCCCATATAAAAAAAATAAAAATAAAGGGAGAATAATATTGCCAAATCTGTGGATCTGTGCCAGTCGTGTCTGTGGTTCCTCTGTCAGTCATTTTGTGCCACAGAAACTATACTGTCATACATTGGGCCTGATTTATTCACTTGTCTCCCATATAAAAAAAATAAAAATAAAGGGAGAATAATATTGCCAAATCTGTGCATCTGTGCCAGTCGTGTCTGTGGTATCTCTGGCAGTCATTTTGTGCCACAGAAACTATACTGTGATGTAGTTGGCCTGATTTAATCACTAGTCTCCCATATAAAAAAATAAAAATAAAGGGAGAATAATATTGTCAAATCTGTGCATCTGTGCCAGTCGTGTCTGTGGTTGCTCTGTCAGTCATTTTGTGCCACAGAAACTATACTGTCATACATTGGGCCTGATTTATTCACTTGTCTCCCATATAAAAAAATAAAAATAAAGGGAGAATAATATTGCCATTCAGTGCATCTGCACCAGTCGTGTATGTGGTATCTCTGTCAGTCATTTCGTGCCACAGAAACTATACTGTCATACTGTACATTGGGCCTGATTTATTCACTTGTCTCCCATATAAAAAAAATAAATTAAAGGGAGAATAATATTGCCAAATCTTTGCATCTGTGCCAGTTGTGTCTGTGGTATCTCTGGCAGTTATTTTGTGCCACAGAAACTATACTGTGATATAGTGGGCCTGATTTAATCACTAGTCTCCCATGTAAAAAAATAAAAATAAAGGGAGAATAATATTGCCAAATCTGTGCATCTGTGCCAGTCGTGTCTGTGGTTTCTCTGTCAGTCATTTTGTGCTACAGAAACTATACTGTCATACATTGGGCCTAATTTATTCACTTGTCTCCCATATAAAAAAAATAAAAATAGAGGGAGAATAATATTGCCAAATCTGTGCATCTGTGCCAGTCGTGTCTGTGGTATCTCTGGCATTCATTTTGTGCCACAGAAAATATACTGTGATATAGTGGGCCTGATTTAATCACTAGTCTCCCATAAAGAAAAATAAAAATAAAGAGAGAATAATATTGTCAAATCTGTGCATCTGTGCCAGTCGTGTCTGTGGTTGCTCTGTCAGTCATTTTGTGCCACAGAAACTGTACTGTCATACATTGGGCCTAATGTATTCACTTGTCTCCCATATAAAAAAATAAAAATAAAGGGAGAATAATATTGCCAAATCTGTGCCAGTCGTGTCTGTGGTATCTTTGGCAGTGATTTTGTGCCACAGAAACGATACTGTGATATAGTGGGCCTGATTTCATCACTAGTCTCCCATATAAAAAAATAAAGGGATAATAATATTGCCAAATCTGTGGATCTGTGCCAGTCGTGTCTGTGGTTCCTCTGTCAGTCATTTTGTGCCACTGAAACTATACTGTCGTACATTGGGCCTGATTTATTCACTTGTCTCCCATATAAAAAAAATAAAAATAAAGGGAGAATAATATTGCCAAATCTGTGGATCTGTGCCAGTCGTGTCTGTGGTTCCTCTGTCAGTCATTTTGTGCCACAGAAACTATACTGTCATACATTGGGCCTGATTTATTCACTTGTCTCCCATATAAAAAAAATAAAAATAAAGGGAGAATAATATTGCCAAATCTGTGCATCTGTGCCAGTCGTGTCTGTGGTATCTCTGGCAGTCATTTTGTGCCACAGAAACTATACTGTGATATAGTTGGCCTGATTTAATCACTAGTCTCCCATATAAAAAAATAAAAATAAAGGGAGAATAATATTATCAAATCTGTGCATCTGTGCCAGTCGTGTCTGTGGTTGCTCTGTCAGTCATTTTGTGCCACAGAAACTATACTGTCATACATTGGGCCTGATTTATTCAGTTGTCTCCCATATAAAAAAATAAAAATAAAGGGAGAATAATATTGCCAAATCTGTGCATCTGTGCCAGTCATGTCTGTGGTATATCTGGCAGTCATTTTGTGCCACAGAAACTATACTGTGATATAGTGGGCCTGATTTAATCACTAGTCTCCCATATAAAAAAATAAAAATAAAGGGAGAATAATATTGCAAAATCTGTGCATCTGTGCCAGTCGTGTCTTTGGTCGCTCTGTCAGTCATTTTGTGCCACAGAAACTATACTGTCATAAATTGGGCCTGATTTATTCACTTGTCTCCCATATTAAAAAAATTAAAATAAAGGGAGAATAATATTGCCAAATCTGTGCATCTGTGCCAGTCGTGTCTGTGGTTTCTCTGTCAGTCATTTTCTGCCACAGAAACTATACTGTCATACATTGGGCCTGATTTATTCACTTGTCTCCCATATAAAAAAATAAAAATAAAGGGAGAATAATATTGCCAAATCTGTGCATCTGTGCCAGTCGTGTCTGTGGTTTCTCTGTCAGTCATTTTGTGCCACAGAAACTATACTGTCATACATTGGGCCTGATTTATTCACTTGTCTCCCATATAAAAGAAAATAAAAATAAAGGGAGAATAATATTGCCAATCAGTGCAATTGCGCCTGTCGTGTCTGTGGTATCTCTGTCAGTCATTTTGTGCCGCAGAAACTACTGTGATATAGTAGGCCTGATTTAATCACTAGTCTCCCATATAAAAATATAAAAATAAAGGTTGAATAATATTGCCAAATCTGTGCATCTGCGCCAGTCGTGTCTGTGGTTTCTCTGTCAGTCATTTTGTGCCACAGAAACTATACTGTGATAAAGTGGGCCTGATTTAATCACTAGTCTCCTATATAAAAAAATTAAAATAAAGGGAGAATAATATTGCCAAATCTGTGCATCTGTGCCAGTCGTGTCTGTGGTATCTCTGGCAGTCATTTTGTGCCACAGAAACTATACTGTGATATAGTGGGCCTGATTTAATCACTAGTCTCCCATATAAAAAAATAAAAATAAAGGGAGAATAATATTGCCAAATTTGTGCATCTGTGCCAGTCGTGTCTGTGGTTTCTCTGTCAGTCATTTTGTGCCACAGAAACTATACTGTCATACATTGGGCCTGAGATATTCACTTGTCTCCCATATAAAAAAAAATAAAAATAAAGGGAGAATAATATTGCCAAATGTGTGCATCTGTGCCAGTCGTGTCTGTGGTATCTCTGGCAGTCATTTTGTGCCACAGAAACTATACTGTGATATAGTGGGCCTGATTTAATCACTAGTCTCCCATATAAAAAATAAAAATAAAGGGAGAATAATATTGCCAAAACTGTGCATCTGTGCCAATCGTGTCTGTGGTTTATCTGTCAGTCATTTTGTGCCACAGAAACTATACTGTCATACATTGGGCCTGATTTATTCACTTGTCTCTCATATAAAAAAATACAAATAAATGGAGAATAATATTGCCAAATCTGTGTATCTGTGCCAGTCGTGTCTGTGGTATCTCTGGCAGTCATTTTTTTGCCACAGAAACTATACTGTGATATAGTGGGCCTGATTTAATCACTAGTCTCCCATATAAAAAAATAAAAATAAAGGGAGAATAATATTGCAAAATCTGTGCATCTGTGCCAGTCGTGTCTTTGGTTGCTCTGTCAGTCATTTTGTGCCACAGAAACTATACTGTCATAAATTGGGCCTGATTTATTCACTTGTCTCCCATATAAAAAAAATAAAAATAAAGGGAGAATAATATAGCCAAATCTGTGCATCTGTGCCAGTCGTGTCTGTGGTTTCTCTGTCAGTCATTTTGTGCCACAGAAACTATACTGTCATACATTGGGCCTGATTTATTCACTTGTCTCCCATATAAAAAAAAATAAAAATAAAGGGAGAATAATATTGCCAATCAGTGCATCTGCACCAGTCGTGTATGTGGTATCTCTGTCAGTCATTTTTTGCCACAGAAACTATACTGTCATACTGTACATTGGGCCTGATTTATTCACTTGTCTCCCATATAAAAAAAATAAATTAAAGGGAGAATAATATTGCCAAATCTGTGCATCTGTGCCAGTTGTGTCTGTGGTATCTCTGGCAGTTATTTTGTGCCACAGAAACTATACTGTGATATAGTGGGCCTGATTTAATCACTAGTCTCCCATATAAAAAAATAAAAATAAAGGGAGAATAATATTGCCAAATCTGTGCATCTGTGCCAGTCGTGTCTGTGGTTTCTCTGTCAGTCATTTTGTGCCACAGAAACTATACTGTCATACATTGGGCCTAATTTATTCACTTGTCTCCCATACAAAAAAAATAAAAATAGAGGGAGAATAATATTGCCAAATCTGTGCATCTGTGCCAGTCGTGTCTGTGGTATCTCTGGCATTCATTTTGTGCCACAGAAAATATACTGTGATATAGTGGGCCTGATTTAATCACTAGTCTCCCATAAAGAAAAATAAAAATAAAGAGAGAATAATATTGTCAAATCTGTGCATCTGTGCCAGTCGTGTCTGTGGTTGCTCTGTCAGTCATTTTGTGCCACAGAAACTGTACTGTCATACATTGGGCCTAATTTATTCACTTGTCTCCCATATAAAAAAATAAAAATAAAGGAGAATAATATTGCCAAATCTGTGCCAGTCGTGTCTGTGGTATCTCTGGCAGTCATTTTGTGCCACAGAAACGATACTGTGATATAGTGGGCCTGATTTAATCACTAGTCTCCCATATAAAAAAATAAAGGGAGAATAATATTGCCAAATCTGTGGATCTGTGCCAGTCGTGTCTGTGGTTCCTCTGTCAGTCATTTTGTGCCACTGAAACTATACTGTCATACATTGGGCCTGATTTATTCACTTGTCTCCCATATAAAAAAATAAAAATAAAGGGAGAATAATATTGCCAAATCTGTGGATCTGTGCCAGTCGTGTCTGTGGTTCCTCTGTCAGTCATTTTGTGCCACAGAAACTATACTGTCTTACATTGGGCCTGATTTATTCACTTGTCTCCCATATAAAAAAAATAAAAATAAAGGGAGAATAATATTGCCAAATCTGTGGATCTGTGCCAGTCGTGTCTGTGGTTCCTCTGTCAGTCATTTTGTGCCACTGAAACTATACTGTCATACATTGGGCCTGATTTATTCACTTGTCTCCCATATAAAAAAAATAAAAATAAAGGGAGAATAATATTGCCAAATCTGAGGATCTGTGCCAGTCGTGTCTGTGGTTCCTCTGTCAGTCATTTTGTGCCACAGAAACTATACTGTCTTACATTGGGCCTGATTTATTCACTTGTCTCCCATATAAAAAAAATAAAAATAAAGGGAGAATAATATTGCCAAATCTGTGCATCTGTGCCAGTCGTGTCTGTGGTATCTCTGGCAGTCATTTTGTGCCACAGAAACTATACTGTGATATAGTTGGCCTGATTTAATCACTAGTCTCCCATATAAAAAAATAAAAATAAAGGGAGAATAATATTGTCAAATCTGTGCATCTGTGCCAGTCGTGTCTGTGGTTGCTCTGTCAGTCATTTTGTGCCAGAGAAACTATACTGTCATACATTGGGCCTAATTTATTCACTTGTCTCCCATATAAAAAAATAAAAATAAAGGGAGAATAATATTGCCAAATCTGTGCATCTGTGCCAGTCATGTCTGTGGTATCTCTGGCAGTCATTTTGTGCCACAGAAACTATACTGCGATATAGTAGGCCTGATTTAATCACTAGTCTCCCATATAAAGAAATAAAAATAAAGGGTGAATAATATTGCCAAATCTGTGCATCTGTGCCAGTCGTGTCTGTGGTTTCTCTGTCAGTCATTTTGTGCCACAGAAACTATACTGTCATACATTGGGCCTGATTTATTCACTTGTCTCCCATATAAAAAAATAAAAATAAAGGGAGAATAATATTGCCATTCAAAGCATCTGCGCCAGTCGTGTCTGTGGTATCTCTGTCAGTCATTTTGTGCCACAGAAACTATACTGCGATATAGTAGGCCTGATTTAATCACTAGTCTCCCATATAAAGAAATAAAAATAAAGGGTGAATAATATTGCCAAATCTGTGCATCTGTGCCAGTCGTGTCTGTGGCTTCTCTGTCAGTCATTTTGTGCCACAGAAACTATACTGTCATACATTGGGCCTGATTTATTCACTTGTCTCCCATATAAAAAAAATAAAAATAAAGGGAGAATAATATTGCCAATCAGTGCATCTGCGCCTGTCGTGTCTGTGGTATCTCTGTCAGTCATTTTGTGCCGCAGAAACTACTGTGATAAAGTGGGCCTGATTTAATCACTAGTCTCCTATATAAAAAAATTAAAATAAAGGGAGAATAATATTGCCAAATCTGTGCATCTGTGCCAGTCGTGTCTGTGGTATCTCTGGCAGTCATTTTGTGCCACAGAAACTATACTGTCATATAGTGGGCCTGATTTAATCACTAGTCTCCCATATAAAAAAATAAAAATAAAGGGAGAGTAATATTGCCAAATTTGTGCATCTGTGCCAGTCGTGTCTGTGATTTCTCTGTCAGTCATTTTGTGCCACAGAAACTATACTGTCATACATTGGGCCTGATATATTCACTTGTCTCCCATATAAAAAAAATAAAAATAAAGGGAGAATAATATTGCCAAATGTGTGCATCTGTGCCAGTCGTGTCTGTGGTATCTCTGGCAGTCATTTTGTGCCACAGAAACTATACTGTGATATAGTGGGCCTCATTTAATCACTAGTCTCCCATATAAAAAATAAAAATAAAGGGAGAATAATATTGCCAAATCTGTGCATCTGTGCCAATCGTGTCTGTGGTTTATCTGTCAGTCATTTTGTGCCACAGAAACTATACTGTCATACATTGGGCCTGATTTATTCACTTGTCTCTCATATAAAAAAATACAAATAAAGGGAGAATAATATTGCCAAATCTGTGTATCTGTGCCAGTCGTGTCTGTGGTATCTCTGGCAGTCATTTTTTGCCACAGAAACTATACTGTGATATAGTGGGCCTGATTTAATCACTAGTCTCCCATATAAAAAAATAAAAATAAAGGGAGAATAATATTGTCAAATCTGTGCATCTGTGCCAGTCGTGTCTTTGGTTGCTCTGTCAGTCATTTTGTGCCACAGAAACTATACTGTCATACATTGGGCCTGATTTATTCACTTGTCTCCCATATAAAAAAAAATAAAAATAAAGGGAGAATAATATTGCCAATCAGTGCATCTGCACCAGTTGTGTATGTGGTATCTCTGTCAGTCATTTTGTGCCACAGAAACTATACTGTCATACTGTACATTGGGCCTGATTTATTCACTTGTCTCCCATATAAAAAAAATAAATTAAAGGGAGAATAATATTGCCAAATCTGTGCATCTGTGCCAGTTGTGTCTGTGGTATCTCTGGCAGTTATTTTGTGCCACAGAAACTATACTGTGATATAGTGGGCCTGATTTAATCACTAGTCTCCCATATAGAAAAATAAAAATAAAGAGAGAATAATATTGTCAAATCTGTGCATCTGTGCCAGTCGTGTCTGTGGTTGCTCTGTCAGTCATTTTGTGCCACAGAAACTGTACTGTCATACATTGGGCCTAATTTATTCACTTGTCTCCCATATAAAAAAATAAAAATAAAGGGAGAATAATATTGCCAAATCTGTGCCAGTCGTGTCTGTGGTATCTCTGGCAGTCATTTTGTGCCACAGAAACGATACTGTGATATAGTGGGCCTGATTTAATCACTAGTCTCCCATATAAAAAAATAAAAATAAAGGGAGAATAATATTGCCAAATCTGTGGATCTGTGCCAGTCGTGTCTGTGGTTCCTCTGTCAGTCATTTTGTGCCACAGAAACTATACTGTCATACATTGGGCCTGATTTATTCACTTGTCTCCCATATAAAAAAAATAAAAATAAAGGGAGAATAATATTGCCAAATCTGTGCATCTGTGCCAGTCGTGTCTGTGGTATCTCTGGCAGTCATTTTGTGCCACAGAAACTATACTGTGATATAGTTGGCCTGATTTAATCACTAGTCTCCCATATAAAAAAATAAAAATAAAGGGAGAATAATATTGCCAAATCTGTGCATCTGTGCCAGTCGTGTCTGTGGTATCTCTGGCAGTCATTTTGTGCCACAGAAACTATACTGTGATATAGTGGGCCTGATTTAATCACTAGTCTCCCATATAAAAAAATAAAAATAAAGGGAGAATAATATTGCCAAATCTGTGCATCTGTGCCAGTCGTGTCTGTGGTTGCTCTATCAGTCATTTTATGCCACAGAAACTATACTGTCATACATTGGGCCTGATTTATTCACTTGTCTCCCATATAAAAAAAAAATAAATAAAGGGTGAATAATATTGCCATTCAGTGCATCTGCGCCAGTCGTGTCTGTGGTATCTCTGTCAGTCATATTGTGCCACAGAAACTATACTGCGATATAGTAGGCCTGATTTAATCACTAGTCTCCCATATAAAGAAATAAAAATAAAGGGTGAATAATATTGCCAAATCTGTGCATCTGTGCCAGTCGTGTCTGTGGTTTCTCTGTCAGTCATTTTGTGCCACAGAAACTATACTGTCATACATTGGGCCTGATTTATTCACTTGTCTCCCATATAAAAAAAAATAAAAATAAAGGGAGAATAATATTGCCAATCAGTGCATCTGCGCCTGTCGTGTCTGTGGTATCTCTGTCAGTCATTTTGTGCCGCAGAAACTACTGTGATAAAGTGGGCCTGATTTAATCACTAGTCTCCTATATAAAAAAATTAAAATAAAGGGAGAATAATATTGCCAAATCTGTGCATCTGTGCCAGTCGTGTCTGTGGTATCTCTGGCAGTCATTTTGTGCCACAGAAACTATACTGTCATATAGTGGGCCTGATTTAATCACTAGTCTCCCATATAAAAAAATAAAAATAAAGGGAGAATAATATTGCCAAATTTGTGCATCTGTGCCAGTCGTGTCTGTGATTTCTCTGTCAGTCATTTTGTGCCACAGAAACTATACTGTCATACATTGGGCCTGATATATTCACTTGTCTCCCATATAAAAAAAATAAAAATAAAGGGAGAATAATATTGCCAAATGTGTGCATCTGTGCCAGTCGTGTCTGTGGTATCTCTGGCAGTCATTTTGTGCCACAGAAACTATACTGTGATATAGTGGGCCTCATTTAATCACTAGTCTCCCATATAAAAAATAAAAATAAAGGGAGAATAATATTGCCAAATCTGTGCATCTGTGCCAATCGTGTCTGTGGTTTATCTGTCAGTCATTTTGTGCCACAGAAACTATACTGTCATACATTGGGCCTGATTTATTCACTTGTCTCTCATATAAAAAAATACAAATAAAGGGAGAATAATATTGCCAAATCTGTGTATCTGTGCCAGTCGTGTCTGTGGTATCTCTGGCAGTCATTTTTTGCCACATAAACTATACTGTGATATAGTGGGCCTGATTTAATCACTAGTCTCCCATATAAAAAAATAAAAATAAAGGGAGAATAATATTGCAAAATCTGTGCATCTGTGCCAGTCGTGTCTTTGGTTGCTCTGTCAGTCATTTTGTGCCACAGAAACTATACTGTCATACATTGGGCCTGATTTATTCACTTGTCTCCCATATAAAAACAAATAAAAATAAAGGGAGAATAATATTGCCAATCAGTGCATCTGCACCAGTCGTGTATGTGGTATCTCTGTCAGTCATTTTGTGCCACAGAAACTATACTGTCATACTGTACATTGGGCCTGATTTATTCACTTGTCTCCCATATAAAAAAAATAAATTAAAGGGAGAATAATATTGCCAAATCTGTGCATCTGTGCCAGTTGTGTCTGTGGTATCTCTGGCAGTTATTTTGTGCCACAGAAACTATACTGTGATATAGTGGGCCTGATTTAATCACTAGTCTCCCATATAGAAAAATAAAAATAAAGAGAGAATAATATTGTCAAATCTGTGCATCTGTGCCAGTCGTGTCTGTGGTTGCTCTGTCAGTCATTTTGTGCCACAGAAACTGTACTGTCATACATTGGGCCTAATTTATTCACTTGTCTCCCATATAAAAAAATAAAAATAAAGGGAGAATAATATTGCCAAATCTGTGCCAGTCGTGTCTGTGGTATCTCTGGCAGTCATTTTGTGCCACAGAAACTATACTGTGATATAGTGGGCCTGATTTAATCACTAGTCTCCCATATAAAAAAATAAAAATAAAGGGAGAATAATATTGCCAAATCTGTGGATCTGTGCCAGTCGTGTCTGTGGTTCCTCTGTCAGTCATTTTGTGCCACAGAAACTATACTGTCATACATAGGGCCTGATTTATTCACTTGTCTCCCATATAAAAAAAATAAAAATAAAGGGAGAATAATATTGCCAAATCTGTTCATCTGTGCCAGTCATGTCTGTGGTATCTCTGGCAGTCATTTTGTGCCACAGAAACTATACTGTGATATAGTTGGCCTGATTTAATCACTAGTCTCCCATATAAAAAAATAAAAATAAAGGGAGAATAATATTGTCAAATCTGTGCATCTGTGCCAGTCGTGTCTGTGGTTGCTCTGTCAGTCATTTTGTGCCACAGAAACTATACTGTCATACATTGGGCCTGATTTATTCACTTGTCTCCCATATAAAAAAAAAAAAAATAAAGGGAGAATAATATTGCCAAATCTGTGCATCTGTGCCAGTCATGTCTGTGGTATCTCTGGCAGTCATTTTGTGCCACAGAAAATACAGCGATATAGTAGGCCTGATTTAATCACTAGTCTCCCATATAAAGAAATAAAAATAAAGGGATAATAATATTGCCAAACCTGTGCATCTGAGCCAGTCGTGTCTGTGGTATCTCTGTCAGTCATTTTGTACCACAGAAACTATACTGTGATATAGTGGGCCTGATTTAATCACTAGTCTCCCATATAGAAAAATAAAAATAAAGAGAGAATAATATTGTCAAATCTGTGCATCTGTGCCAGTCCTGTCTGTGGTTGCTCTGTCAGTCATTTTGTGTCACAGAAACTATACTGTCATACATTGGGCCTGATTTACTCACTTGTCTCCCATATAAAAAAAAATAAAAATAAAGGGAGAATAATATTGCCAAATCTGTGGATCTGTGCCAGTCGTGTCTGTGGTTCCTCTGTCAGTCATTTTGTGCCACAGAAACTATACTGTCATACATTGGGCCTGATTTATTCACTTGTCTCCCATATAAAAAAAATAAAAATAAAGGGAGAATAATATTGCCAAATCTGTGCATCTGTGCCAGTCGTGTCTGTGGTATCTCTGGCAGTCATTTTGTGCCACAGAAACTATACTGTGACATAGTTGGCCTGATTTAATCACTAGTCTCCCATATAAAAAAATAAAAATAAAGGGAGAATAATATTGTCAAATCTGTGCATCTGTGCCAGTCGTGTCTGTGGTTTCTCTGTCAGTCATTTTGTGCCACAGAAACTATACTGTCATACATTGGGCCTAATTTATTCACTTGTCTCCCATACAAAAAAAATAAAAATAGAGGGAGAATAATATTGCCAAATCTGTGCATCTGTGCCAGTCGTGTCTGTGGTATCTCTGGCATTCATTTTGTGCCACAGAAAATATACTGTGATATAGTGGGCCTGATTTAATCACTAGTCTCCCATAAAGAAAAATAAAAATAAAGAGAGAATAATATTGTCAAATCTGTGCATCTGTGCCAGTCGTGTCTGTGGTTGCTCTGTCAGTCATTTTGTGCCACAGAAACTGTACTGTCATACATTGGGCCTAATTTATTCACTTGTCTCCCATATAAAAAAATAAAAATAAAGGAGAATAATATTGCCAAATCTGTGCCAGTCGTGTCTGTGGTATCTCTGGCAGTCATTTTGTGCCACAGAAACGATACTGTGATATAGTGGGCCTGATTTAATCACTAGTCTCCCATATAAAAAAATAAAGGGAGAATAATATTGCCAAATCTGTGGATCTGTGCCAGTCGTGTCTGTGGTTCCTCTGTCAGTCATTTTGTGCCACTGAAACTATACTGTCATACATTGGGCCTGATTTATTCACTTGTCTCCCATATAAAAAAAATAAAAATAAAGGGAGAATAATATTGCCAAATCTGTGGATCTGTGCCAGTCGTGTCTGTGGTTCCTCTGTCAGTCATTTTGTGCCACAGAAACTATACTGTCTTACATTGGGCCTGATTTATTCACTTGTCTCCCATATAAAAAAAATAAAAATAAAGGGAGAATAATATTGCCAAATCTGTGCATCTGTTCCAGTCGTGTCTGTGGTATCTCTGGCAGTCATTTTGTGCCACAGAAACTATACTGTGATATAGTTGGCCTGATTTAATCACTAGTCTCCCATATAAAAAAATAAAAATAAAGGGAGAATAATATTGTCAAATCTGTGCATCTGTGCCAGTCGTGTCTGTGGTTGCTCTGTCAGTCATTTTGTGCCACAGAAACTATACTGTCATACATTGGGCCTGATTTATTCACTTGTCTCCCATATAAAAAAATAAAAATAAAGGGAGAATAATATTGCCAAATCTGTGCATCTGTGCCAGTCATGTCTGTGGTATCTCTGGCAGTCATTTTGTGCCACAGAAACTATACTGTGATATATTGGGCCTGATTTAATCACTAGTCTCCCATATAAAAAAATAAAAATAAAGGGAGAATAATATTGCCAAATCTGTGCATCTGTGCCAGTCATGTCTGTGGTATCTCTGGCAGTCATTTTGTGCCACAGAAACTATACTGTGATATAGTGGGCCTGATTTAATCACTAGTCTCCCATATAAAGAAATAAAAATAAAGGGTGAATAATATTGCCAAATCTGTGCATCTGTGCCAGTCGTGTCTGTGGTTTCTCTGTCAGTCATTTTGTGCCACAGAAACTATACTGTCATACTGTACATTGGGCCTGATTTATTCACTTGTCTCCCATATAAAAAAAATAAATTAAAGGGAGAATAATATTGCCAAATCTGTGCATCTGTGCCAGTTGTGTCTGTGGTATCTCTGGCAGTTATTTTGTGCCACAGAAACTATACTGTGATATAGTGGGCCTGATTTAATCACTAGTCTCCCATATAGAAAAATAAAAATAAAGAGAGAATAATATTGTCAAATCTGTGCATCTGTGCCAGTCGTGTCTGTGGTTGCTCTGTCAGTCATTTTGTGCCACAGAAACTGTACTGTCATACATTGGGCCTAATTTATTCACTTGTCTCCCATATAAAAAAATAAAAATAAAGGGAGAATAATATTGCCAAATCTGTGCCAGTCGTGTCTGTGGTATCTCTGGCAGTCATTTTGTGCCACAGAAACTATACTGTGATATAGTGGGCCTGATTTAATCACTAGTCTCCCATATAAAAAAATAAAAATAAAGGGAGAATAATATTGCCAAATCTGTGGATCTGTGCCAGTCGTGTCTGTGGTTCCTCTGTCAGTCATTTTGTGCCACAGAAACTATACTGTCATACATAGGGCCTGATTTATTCACTTGTCTCCCATATAAAAAAAATAAAAATAAAGGGAGAATAATATTGCCAAATCTGTTCATCTGTGCCAGTCATGTCTGTGGTATCTCTGGCAGTCATTTTGTGCCACAGAAACTATACTGTGATATAGTTGGCCTGATTTAATCACTAGTCTCCCATATAAAAAAATAAAAATAAAGGGAGAATAATATTGTCAAATCTGTGCATCTGTGCCAGTCGTGTCTGTGGTTGCTCTGTCAGTCATTTTGTGCCACAGAAACTATACTGTCATACATTGGGCCTGATTTATTCACTTGTCTCCCATATAAAAAAAATAAAAATAAAGGGAGAATAATATTGCCAAATCTGTGCATCTGTGCCAGTCATGTCTGTGGTATCTCTGGCAGTCATTTTGTGCCACAGAAAATACAGCGATATAGTAGGCCTGATTTAATCACTAGTCTCCCATATAAAGAAATAAAAATAAAGGGATAATAATATTGCCAAACCTGTGCATCTGAGCCAGTCGTGTCTGTGGTATCTCTGTCAGTCATTTTGTACCACAGAAACTATACTGTGATATAGTGGGCCTGATTTAATCACTAGTCTCCCATATAGAAAAATAAAAATAAAGAGAGAATAATATTGTCAAATCTGTGCATCTGTGCCAGTCCTGTCTGTGGTTGCTCTGTCAGTCATTTTGTGTCACAGAAACTATACTGTCATACATTGGGCCTGATTTACTCACTTGTCTCCCATATAAAAAAAATAAAAATAAAGGGAGAATAATATTGCCAAATCTGTGGATCTGTGCCAGTCGTGTCTGTGGTTCCTCTGTCAGTCATTTTGTGCCACAGAAACTATACTGTCATACATTGGGCCTGATTTATTCACTTGTCTCCCATATAAAAAAAATAAAAATAAAGGGAGAATAATATTGCCAAATCTGTGCATCTGTGCCAGTCGTGTCTGTGGTATCTCTGGCAGTCATTTTGTGCCACAGAAACTATACTGTGACATAGTTGGCCTGATTTAATCACTAGTCTCCCATATAAAAAAATAAAAATAAAGGGAGAATAATATTGTCAAATCTGTGCATCTGTGCCAGTCGTGTCTGTGGTTTCTCTGTCAGTCATTTTGTGCCACAGAAACTATACTGTCATACATTGGGCCTAATTTATTCACTTGTCTCCCATACAAAAAAAATAAAAATAGAGGGAGAATAATATTGCCAAATCTGTGCATCTGTGCCAGTCGTGTCTGTGGTATCTCTGGCATTCATTTTGTGCCACAGAAAATATACTGTGATATAGTGGGCCTGATTTAATCACTAGTCTCCCATAAAGAAAAATAAAAATAAAGAGAGAATAATATTGTCAAATCTGTGCATCTGTGCCAGTCGTGTCTGTGGTTGCTCTGTCAGTCATTTTGTGCCACAGAAACTGTACTGTCATACATTGGGCCTAATTTATTCACTTGTCTCCCATATAAAAAAATAAAAATAAAGGAGAATAATATTGCCAAATCTGTGCCAGTCGTGTCTGTGGTATCTCTGGCAGTCATTTTGTGCCACAGAAACGATACTGTGATATAGTGGGCCTGATTTAATCACTAGTCTCCCATATAAAAAAATAAAGGGAGAATAATATTGCCAAATCTGTGGATCTGTGCCAGTCGTGTCTGTGGTTCCTCTGTCAGTCATTTTGTGCCACTGAAACTATACTGTCATACATTGGGCCTGATTTATTCACTTGTCTCCCATATAAAAAAAATAAAAATAAAGGGAGAATAATATTGCCAAATCTGTGGATCTGTGCCAGTCGTGTCTGTGGTTCCTCTGTCAGTCATTTTGTGCCACAGAAACTATACTGTCTTACATTGGGCCTGATTTATTCACTTGTCTCCCATATAAAAAAAATAAAAATAAAGGGAGAATAATATTGCCAAATCTGTGCATCTGTTCCAGTCGTGTCTGTGGTATCTCTGGCAGTCATTTTGTGCCACAGAAACTATACTGTGATATAGTTGGCCTGATTTAATCACTAGTCTCCCATATAAAAAAATAAAAATAAAGTAAGAATAATATTGTCAAATCTGTGCATCTGTGCCAGTCGTGTCTGTGGTTGCTCTGTCAGTCATTTTGTGCCACAGAAACTATACTGTCATACATTGGGCCTGATTTATTCACTTGTCTCCCATATAAAAAAATAAAAATAAAGGGAGAATAATATTGCCAAATCTGTGCATCTGTGCCAGTCATGTCTGTGGTATCTCTGGCAGTCATTTTGTGCCACAGAAACTATACTGTGATATATTGGGCCTGATTTAATCACTAGTCTCCCATATAAAAAAATAAAAATAAAGGGAGAATAATATTGCCAAATCTGTGCATCTGTGCCAGTCATGTCTGTGGTATCTCTGGCAGTCATTTTGTGCCACAGAAACTATACTGTGATATAGTGGGCCTGATTTAATCACTAGTCTCCCATATAAAGAAATAAAAATAAAGGGTGAATAATATTGCCAAATCTGTGCATCTGTGCCAGTCGTGTCTGTGGTTTCTCTGTCAGTCATTTTGTGCCACAGAAACTATACTGTCATACATTGGGCCTGATTTATTCACTTGTCTCCCATATAAAAAAAAATAAAAATAAAGGGAGAATAATATTGCCAATCAGTGCATCTGCGCCTGTCGTGTCTGTGGTATCTCTGGCAGTCATTTTGTGACACAGAAACTATACTGTGATATAGTGGGCCTGATTTAATCACTAGTCTCCCATATAAAAAATAAAAATAAAGGGAGAATAATATTGCCAAATCTGTGCATCTGTGCCATTCGTGTCTGTGGTTTATCTGTCAGTCATTTTGTGCCACAGAAACTATACTGTCATACATTGGGCCTGATTTATTCACTTGTTTCTCATATAAAAAAATACAAATAAAGGGAGAATAATATTGCCAAATCTGTGTATCTGTGCCAGTCGTGTCTGTGGTATCTCTGGCAGTCATTTTTTGCCACAGAAACTATACTGTGATATAGTGGGCCTGATTTAATCACTAGTCTCCCATATAAAAAAATAAAAAAAAAGGGAGAATAATATTGCAAAATCTGTGCATCTGTGCCAGTCGTGTCTTTGGTTGCTCTGTCAGTCATTTTGTGCCACAGAAACTATACTGTCATACATTGGGCCTGATTTATTCACTTGTCTCCCATATAAAAAAAATAAAAATAAAGGGAGAATAATATTGCCAAATCTGTTCATCTGTGCCAGTCGTGTCTGTGGTATCTCTGGCAGTCATTTTGTGCCACAGAAACTATACTGTGATATAGTTGGCCTGATTTAATCACTAGTCTCCCATATAAAAAAATAAAAATAAAGGGAGAATAATATTGTCAAATCTGTGCATCTGTGCCAGTCGTGTCTGTGGTTGCTCTGTCAGTCATTTTGTGCCACAGAAAATGTACTGTCATACATTGGGCCTGATTTATTCACTTGTCTCCCATATAAAAAAATAAAAATAAAGGGAGAATAATATTGCCAAATCTGTGCATCTGTGCCAGTCATGTCTGTGGTATCTCTGGCAGTCATTTTGTGCCACAGAAAATACAGCGATATAGTAGGCCTGATTTAATCACTAGTCTCCCATATAAAGAAATAAAAATAAAGGGAGAATAATATTGCCAAACCTGTGCATCTGAGCCAGTCGTGTCTGTGGTATCTCTGTCAGTCATTTTGTACCACAGAAACTATACTGTGATATAGTGGGCCTGATTTAATCACTAGTCTCCCATATAGAAAAATAAAAATAAAGAGAGAATAATATTGTCAAATCTGTGCATCTGTGCCAGTCGTGTCTGTGGTTGCTCTGTCAGTCATTTTGTGTCACAGAAACTATACTGTCATACATTGGGCCTGATTTATTCACTTGTCTCCCATATAAAAAAAATAAAAATAAAGGGAGAATAATATTGCCAAATCTGTGGATCTGTGCCAGTCGTGTCTGTGGTTCCTCTGTCAGTCATTTTGTGCCACAGAAACTATACTGTCATACATTGGGCCTGATTTATTCACTTGTCTCCCATATAAAAAAAATAAAAATAAAGGGAGAATAATATTGCCAAATCTGTGCATCTGTGCCAGTCGTGTCTGTGGTATCTCTGGCAGTCATTTTGTGCCACAGAAACTATACTGTGACATAGTTGGCCTGATGTAATCACTAGTCTCCCATATAAAAAAATAAAAATAAAGGGAGAATAATATTGTCAAATCTGTGCATCTGTGCCAGTCGTGTCTGTGGTTTCTCTGTCAGTCATTTTGTGCCACCGAAACTATACTGTCATACATTGGGCCTAATTTATTCACTTGTCTCCCATACAAAAAAAATAAAAATAGAGGGAGAATAATATTGCCAAATCTGTGCATCTGTGCCAGTCGTGTCTGTGGTATCTCTGGCATTCATTTTGTGCCACAGAAAATATACTGTGATATAGTGGGCCTGATTTCATCACTAGTCTCCCATAAAGAAAAATAAAAATAAAGAGAGAATAATATTGTCAAATCTGTGCATCTGTGCCAGTCGTGTCTGTGGTTGCTCTGTCAGTCATTTTGTGCCACAGAAACTGTACTGTCATACATTGGGCCTAATTTATTCACTTGTCTCCCATATAAAAAAATAAAAATAAAGGAGAATAATATTGCCAAATCTGTGCCAGTCGTGTCTGTGGTATCTCTGGCAGTCATTTTGTGCCACAGAAACGATACTGTGATATAGTGGGCCTGATTTAATCACTAGTCTCCCATATAAAAAAATAAAGGGAGAATAATATTGCCAAATCTGTGGATCTGTGCCAGTCGTGTCTGTGGTTCCTCTGTCAGTCATTTTGTGCCACTGAAACTATACTGTCATACATTGGGCCTGATTTATTCACTTGTCTCCCATATAAAAAAAATAAAAATAAAGGGAGAATAATATTGCCAAATCTGTGGATCTGTGCCAGTCGTGTCTGTGGTTCCTCTGTCAGTCATTTTGTGCCACAGAAACTATACTGTCTTACATTGGGCCTGATTTATTCACTTGTCTCCCATATAAAAAAAATAAAAATAAAGGGAGAATAATATTGCCAAATCTGTGCATCTGTGCCAGTCGTGTCTGTGGCATCTCTGGCAGTCATTTTGTGCCACAGAAACTATACTGTGATATAGTTGGCCTGATTTAATCACTAGTCTCCCATATAAAAAAATAAAAATAAAGGGAGAATAATATTGTCAAATCTGTGCATCTGTGCCAGTCGTGTCTGTGGTTGCTCTGTCAGTCATTTTGTGCCACAGAAACTATACTGTCATACATTGGGCCTGATTTATTCACTTGTCTCCCATATAAAAAAATTAAAATAAAGGGAGAATAATATTGCCAAATCTGTGCATCTGTGCCAGTCATGTCTGTGGTATCTCTGGCAGTCATTTTGTGCCACAGAAACTATACTGTGATATAGTGGGCCTGATTTAATCACTAGTCTCCCATATAAAAAAATAAAAATAAAGGGAGAATAATATTGCCAAATCTGTGCATCTGTGCCAGTCGTGTCTGTGGTTGCTCTGTCAGTCATTTTATGCCACAGAAACTATACTGTCATACATTGGGCCTGATTTATTCACTTGTCTCCCATATAAAAAAAAAATTAAATAAAGGGAGAATAATATTGCCATTCAGTGCATCTGCGCCAGTCGTGTCTGTGGTATCTCTGTCAGTCATTTTGTGCCACAGAAACTATACTGCGATATAGTAGGCCTGATTAAATCACTAGTCTCCCATATAAAGAAATAAAAATAAAGGGTGAATAATATTGCCAAATCTGTGCATCTGTGCCAGTCGTGTCTGTGGTTTCTCTGTCAGTCATTTTGTGCCACAGAAACTATACTGTCATACATTGGGCCTGATTTATTCACTTGTCTCCCATATAAAAAAAAATAAAAATAAAGGGAGAATAATATTGCCAATCAGTGCATCTGCGCCTGTCGTGCCTGTGGTATCTCTGTCAGTCATTTTGTGCCGCAGAAACTACTGTGATAAAGTGGGCCTGATTTAATCACTAGTCTCCTATATAAAAAAATTAAAATAAAGGGAGAATAATATTGCCAAATCTGTGCATCTGTGCCAGTCGTGTCTGTGGTATCTCTGGCAGTCATTTTGTGCCACAGAAACTATACTGTCATATAGTGGGCCTGATTTAATCACTAGTCTCCCATATAAAAAAATAAAAATAAAGGGAGAATAATATTGCCAAATTTGTGCATCTGTGCCAGTCGTGTCTGTGATTTCTCTGTCAGTCATTTTGTGCCACAGAAACTATACTGTCATACATTGGGCCTGATATATTCACTTGTCTCCCATATAAAAAAAAATAAAAATAAAGGGAGAATAATATTGCCAAATGTGTGCATCTGTGCCAGTCGTGTCTGTGGTATCTCTGGCAGTCATTTTGTGCCACAGAAACTATACTGTGATATAGTGGGCCTGATTTAATCACTAGTCTCCCATATAAAAAATAAAAATAAAGGGAGAATAATATTGCCAAATCTGTGCATCTGTGCCAATCGTGTCTGTGGTTTATCTGTCAGTCATTTTGTGCCACAGAAACTATACTGTCATACATTGGGCCTGATTTATTCACTTGTTTCTCATATAAAAAAATACAAATAAAGGGAGAATAATATTGCCAAATCTGTGTATCTGTGCCAGTCGTGTCTGTGGGATCTCTGGCAGTCATTTTTTGCCACAGAAACTATACTGTGATATAGTGGGCCTGATTTAATCACTAGTCTCCCATATAAAAAAATAAAAATAAAGGGAGAATAATATTGCAAAATCTGTGCATCTGTGCCAGTCGTGTCTTTGGTTGCTCTGTCAGTCATTTTGTGCCACAGAAACTATACTGTCATACATTGGGCCTGATTTATTCACTTGTCTCCCATATAAAAAAAAATAAAAATAAAGGGAGAATAATATTGCCAATCAGTGCATCTGCGCCTGTCGTGTCTGTGGTATCTCTGTCAGTCATTTTGTGCCGCAGAAACTACTGTGATAAAGTGGGCCTGATTTAATCACTAGTCTCCTATATAAAAAAATTAAAATAAAGGGAGAATAATATTGCCAAATCTGTGCATCTGTGCCAGTCGTGTCTGTGGTATCTCTGGCAGTCATTTTGTGCCACAGAAACTATACTGTGATATAGTGGGCCTGATTTAATCACTAGTCTCCCATATAAAAAAATAAAAATAAAGGGAGAATAATATTGCCAAATTTGTGCATCTGTGCCAGTCGTGTCTGTGATATCTCTGTCAGTCATTTTGTGCCACAGAAACGATACTGTCATACATTGGGCCTGATATATTCACTTGTCTCCCATATAAAAAAAATAAAAATAAAGGGAGAATAATATTGCCAAATGTGTGCATCTGTGCCAGTCGTGTCTGTGGTATCTCTGGCAGTCATTTTGTGCCACAGAAACTATACTGTGATATAGTGGGCCTGATTTAATCACTAGTCTCCCATATAAAAAATAAAAATAAAGGGAGAATAATATTGCCAAATCTGTGCATCTGTGCCAATCGTGTCTGCGGTTTATCTGTCAGTCATTTTGTGCCACAGAAACTATACTGTCATACATTGGGCCTGATTTATTCACTTGTCTCTCATATAAAAAAATACAAATAAAGGGAGAATAATATTGCCAAATCTGTGTATCTGTGCCAGTCGTGTCTGTGGTATCTCTGGCAGTCATTTTTTGCCACAGAAACTATAATGTGATATAGTGGGCCTGATTTAATCACTAGTCTCCCATATAAAAAAATAAAAATAAAGGGAGAATAATATTGCAAAATCTGTGCATCTGTGCCAGTCGTGTCTTTGGTTGCTCTGTCAGTCATTTTGTGCCACAGAAACTATACTGTCATACATTGGGCCTGATTTATTCACTTGTCTCCCATATAAAAAAAAATAAAAATAAAGGGAGAATAATATTGCCAATCAGTGCATCTGCACCAGTCGTGTATGTGGTATCTCTGTCAGTCATTTTGTGCCACAGAAACTATACTGTCATACTGTACATTGGGCCTGATTTATTCACTTGTCTCCCATATAAAAAAAATAAAGGGAGAATAATATTGCCAAATCTGTGCATCTGTGCCAGTGTTGGCCCCCTTAAAAATAGTCTGGGTGAAATGGTGGATGAGGATGACGAAAAAGCCAATCTGCTAAATGACTTTTTTTTCATCAGTATTTACAAAAGAAAATCCCATGGCAGCCAATATGACTAGTGATAAAAATTCCCCATTAAATGTCACCTGCTTAACCCAGCAGGAAGTACAGCGGCGTCTAAAAATCACTAAAATTGACAAATCTCCGGGCCCGGATGGGATACACCCCCGAGTACTGCAGGAACTAAGTACAGTCATTGATAGACCATTATTTTTAATCTTTAAAGAGTCCATAATAACAGGGTCTGTACCACAGGACTGGCGTATAGCAAATGTGGTGCCAATATTCAAAAAAGGGGCAAAAACTGAACTCGGTAATTATAGGCCAGTAAGTTTAACCTCTACTGTGGGTAAAATCCTGGAGGGCATTCTAAGGGATGCTATACTGGAGTATCTGAAGAGGAATAACCTCATGACCCAGTATCAGCACGGGTTTACTAGGGACCGCTCATGTCAGACTAATTTGATCAGCTTCTATGAAGAGGTAAGTTCCGGACTGGACCAAGGGAACCCAGTGGACGTAGTGTATATGGACTTTTCCAAAGCTTTTGATACGGTGCCACACAAAAGGTTGATACATAAAATGAGAGTAATGGGGATAGGGGAAAATATGTGTAAGTGGGTTGAGAGCTGGCTCAGGGATAGGAAACAAAGGGTGGTTATTAATGGAGCACACTCGGACTGGGTCGCGGTTAGCAGTGGGGTACCACAGGGGTCAGTATTGGGCCCTCTTCTTTTTAACATATTTATTAATGACCTTGTAGGGGGCATTCAGAGTAGAATTTCAATATTTGCAGATGACACTAAACTCTGTAGGGTAATCAATACAGGGGAGGACAATTTTATATTACAGGATGATTTATGTAAACTAGAAGCTTGGGCTGATAAATGGCAAATGAGCTTTAATGGGGATAAATGTAAGGTCATGCACTTGGGTAGAAGTAATAAGATGTATAACTATGTGCTTAATTCTAAAACTCTGGGCAAAACCATCAATGAAAAAGACCTGGGTGTATGGGTGGATGACAGACTCATATTCAGTGGCCAGTGTCAGGCAGCTGCTACAAAGGCAAATAAAATAATGGGATGTATTAAAAGAGGCATTGATGCTCATGAGGAGAACATAATTTTACCTCTATACAAGTCACTAGTTCGACCACACTTAGAATACTGTGCACAGTTCTGGTCTCCGGTGTATAAGAAAGACATAGCTGAACTAGAGCGGGTGCAGAGAAGAGCGACCAAGGTTATTAGAGGACTTGGGGGTCTGCAATACCAAGATAGGTTATTACACTTGGGGCTATTTAGTTTGGAAAAACGAAGACTAAGGGGTGATCTTATTTTAATGTATAAATATATGAGGGGACAGTACAAAGACCTTTCTGATGATCTTTTTAATCATAGACCTGAGACAGGGACAAGGGGGCATCCTCTACGTCTGGAGGAAAGAAGGTTTAAGCATAATAACAGACGCGGATTCTTTACTGTAAGAGCAGTGAGACTATGGAACTCTCTGCCGTATGATGTTGTAATGAGTGATTCATTAATTAAATTTAAGAGGGGACTGGATACCTTTCTGGAAAAGTATAATATTACAGGGTATATACACTAGATTCCTTGATAAGGCGTTGATCCAGGGAACTAGTCTGATTGCCGTATGTGGAGTCGGGAAGGAATTTTTTTCCCCATGGTGGAGTTACTCTTTGCCACATGGGTTTTTTTTGCCTTCCTCTGGATCAACATGTTAGGGCATGTTAGGTTAGGCTATGGGTTGAACTAGATGGACTTAAAGTCTTCCTTCAACCTCAATAACTATGTAACTATGTAACTATGTAACTATGTGCCAGTTGTGTCTGTGGTATCTCTGGCAGTTATTTTGTGCCACAGAAACTATACTGTGATATAGTGGGCCTGATTTAATCACTAGTCTCCCATATAGAAAAATAAAAATAAAGAGAGAATAATATTGTCAAATCTGTGCATCTGTGCCAGTCGTGTCTGTGGTTGCTCTGTCAGTCATTTTGTGCCACAGAAACTGTACTGTCATACATTGGGCCTAATTTATTCACTTGTCTCCCATATAAAAAAATAAAAATAAAGGGAGAATAATATTGCCAAATCTGTGCCAGTCGTGTCTGTGGTATCTCTGGCAGTCATTTTGTGCCACAGAAACGATACTGTGATATAGTGGGCCTGATTTAATCACTAGTCTCCCATATAAAAAAATAAAAATAAAGGGAGAATAATATTGCCAAATCTGTGGATCTGTGCCAGTCGTGTCTGTGGTTCCTCTGTCAGTCATTTTGTGCCACAGAAACTATACTGTCATACATTGGGCCTGATTTATTCACTTGTCTCCCATATAAAAAAAATAAAAATAAAGGGAGAATAATATTGCCAAATCTGTTCATCTGTGCCAGTCATGTCTGTGGTATCTCTGGCAGTCATTTTGTGCCACAGAAACTATACTGTGATATAGTTGGCCTGATTTAATCACTAGTCTCCCATATAAAAAAATAAAAATAAAGGGAGAATAATATTGTCAAATCTGTGCATCTGTGCCAGTCGTGTCTGTGGTTGCTCTGTCAGTCATTTTGTGCCACAGAAACTATACTGTCATACATTGGGCCTGATTTATTCACTTGTCTCCCATATAAAAAAAAAAAAAATAAAGGGAGAATAATATTGCCAAATCTGTGCATCTGTGCCAGTCATGTCTGTGGTATATCTGGCAGTCATTTTGTGCCACAGAAACTATACTGCGATATAGTAGGCCTGATTTAATCACTAGTCTCCCATATAAAAAAATAAAAATAAAGGGAGAATAATATTGCCAAACCTGTGCATCTGAGCCAGTCGTGTCTGTGGTATCTCTGTCAGTCATTTTGTACAACAGAAACTATACTGTGATATAGTGGGCCTGATTTAATCACTAGTCTCCCATATAGAAAAATAAAAATAAAGAGAGAATAATATTGTCAAATCTGTGCATCTGTGCCAGTCGTGTCTGTGGTTGCTCTGTCAGTCATTTTGTGTCACAGAAACTATACTGTCATACATTGGGCCTGATTTATTCACTTGTCTCCCATATAAAAAAAATAAAAATAAAGGGAGAATAATATTGCCAAATCTGTGGATCTGTGCCAGTCGTGTCTGTGGTTCCTCTGTCAGTCATTTTGTGCCACAGAAACTATACTGTCATACATGGGGCCTGATTTATTCACTTGTCTCCCATATAAAAAAAATAAAAATAAAGGGAGAATAATATTGCCAAATCTGTGCATCTGTGCCAGTCGTGTCTGTGGTATCTCTGGCAGTCATTTTGTGCCACAGAAACTATACTGTGACATAGTTGGCCTGATTTAATCACTAGTCTCCCATATAAAAAAAATAAAAATAAAGGGAGAATAATATTGTCAAATCTGTGCATCTGTGCCAGTCGTGTCTGTGGTATCTCTGTCAGTCATTTTGTGCCACAGAAACTATACTGTCATACTGTACATTGGGCCTGATTTATTCACTTGTCTCCCATATAAAAAAAATAAATTAAAGGGAGAATAATATTGCCAAATCTGTGCATCTGTGCCAGTTGTGTCTGTGGTATCTCTGGCAGTTATTTTGTGCCACAGAAACTATACTGTGATATAGTGGGCCTAATTTATTCACTTGTCTCCCATATAAAAAAAATAAAAATAGAGGGAGAATAATATTGCCAAATCTGTGCATCTCTGCCAGTCGTGTCTGTGGTATCTCTGGCATTCATTTTGTGCCACAGAAAATATACTGTGATATAGTGGGCCTGATTTAATCACTAGTCTCCCATAAAGAAAAATAAAAATAAAGAGAGAATAATATTGTCAAATCTGTGCATCTGTGCCAGTCGTGTCTGTGGTTGCTCTGTCAGTCATTTTGTGCCACAGAAACTGTACTGTCATACATTGGGCCTAATTTATTCACTTGTCTCCCATATAAAAAAATAAAAATAAAGGAGAATAATATTGCCAAATCTGTGCCAGTCGTGTCTGTGGTATCTCTGGCAGTCATTTTGTGCCACAGAAACGATACTGTGATATAGTGGGCCTGATTTAATCACTAGTCTCCCATATAAAAAAATAAAGGGAGAATAATATTGCCAAATCTGTGGATCTCTGCCAGTCGTGTCTGTGGTTCCTCTGTCAGTCATTTTGTGCCACTGAAACTATACTGTCATACATTGGGCCTGATTTATTCACTTGTCTCCCATATAAAAAAAATAAAAATAAAGGGAGAATAATATTGCCAAATCTGTGGATCTGTGCCAGTCGTGTCTGTGGTTCCTCTGTCAGTCATTTTGTGCCACGGAAACTATACTGTCTTACATTGGGCCTGATTTATTCACTTGTCTCCCATATAAAAAAAATAAAAATAAAGGGAGAATAATATTGCCAAATCTGTGCATCTGTGCCAGTCGTGTCTGTGGTATCTCTGGCAGTCATTTTGTGCCACAGAAACTATACTGTGATATAGTTGGCCTGATTTAATCACTAGTCTCCCATATAAAAAAATAAAAATAAAGGGACAATAATATTGTCAAATCTGTGCATCTGTGCCAGTCGTGTCTGTGGTTGCTCTGTCAGTCATTTTGTGCCACAAAAACTATACTGTCATACATTGGGCCTGATTTATTCACTTGTCTCCCATATAAAAAAATAAAAATAAAGGGAGAATAATATTGCCAAATCTGTGCATCTGTGCCAGTCATGTCTGTGGTATCTCTGGCAGTCATTTTGTGCCACAGAAACTATACTGTGATATAGTGGGCCTGATTTAATCACTAGTCTCCCATATAAAAAAAATAAAAATAAAGGGAGAATAATATTGCCAAATCTGTGCATCTGTGCTAGTCGTGTCTGTGGTTGCTCTGTCAGTCATTTTATGCCACAGAAACTATACTGTCATACATTGGGCCTGATTTATTCACTTGTCTCCCATACAAAAAAAATTAAATAAAGGGAGAATAATATTGCCATTCAGTGCATCTGCGCCAGTCGTGTCTGTGGTATCTCTGTCAGTCATTTTGTGCCACAGAAACTATACTGCGATATAGTAGGCCTGATTTAATCACTAGTCTCCCATATAAAGAAATAAAAATAAAGGGTGAATAATATTGCCAAATCTGTGCATCTGTGCCAGTCGTGTCTGTGGTTTCTCTGTCAGTCATTTTGTGCCACAGAAACTATACTGTCATACATTGGGCCTGATTTATTCACTTGTCTCCCATATAAAAAAAATAAAAATAAAGGGAGAATAATATTGCCAATCAGTGCATCTGCGCCTGTCGTGTCTGTGGTATCTCTGTCAGTCATTTTGTGCCGCAGAAACTACTGTGATAAAGTGGGCCTGATTTAATCACTAGTTTCCTATATAAAAAAATTAAAATAAAGGGAGAATAATATTGCCAAATCTGTGCATCTGTGCCAGTCGTGTCTGTGGTATCTCTGGCAGTCATTTTGTGCCACAGAAACTATACTGTGATATAGTGGGCCTGATTTAATCACTAGTCTCCCATATAAAAAATAAAAATAAAGGGAGAATAATATTGCCAAATCTGTGCATCTGTGCCAATCATGTCTGTGGTTTATCTGTCAGTCATTTTGTGCCACAGAAACTATACTGTCATACATTGGGCCTGATTTATTCACTTGTCTCTCATATAAAAAAATACAAATAAAGGGAGAATAATATTGCCAAATCTGTGTATCTGTGCCAGTCGTGTCTGTGGTATCTCTGGCAGTCATTTTTTGCCACAGAAACTATACTGTGATATAGTCGGCCTGATTTAATCACTAGTCTCCCATATAAAAAAATAAAAATAAAGGGAGAATAATATTGCAAAATCTGTGCATCTGTGCCAGTCGTGTCTTTGGTTGCTCTGTCAGTCATTTTGTGCCACAGAAACTATACTGTCATACATTGGGCCTGATTTATTCACTTGTCTCCCATATAAAAAAAAATAAAAATAAAGGGAGAATAATATTGCCAATCAGTGCATCTGCACCAGTCGTGTATGTGGTATCTCTGTCAGTCATTTTGTGCCACAGAAACTATACTGTCATACTGTACTTTGGGCCTGATTTATTCACTTGTCTCCCATATAAAAAAAATAAATTAAAGGGAGAATAATATTGCCAAATCTGTGCATCTGTGCCAGTTGTGTCTGTGGTATCTCTGGCAGTTATTTTGTGCCACAGAAACTATACTGTGATATAGTGGGCCTGATTTAATCACTAGTCTCCCATATAGAAAAATAAAAATAAAGAGAGAATAATATTGTCAAATCTGTGCATCTGTGCCAGTCGTGTCTGTGGTTGCTCTGTCAGTCATTTTGTGCCACAGAAACTGTACTGTCATACATTGGGCCTAATTTATTCACTTGTCTCCCATATAAAAAAATAAAAATAAAGGGAGAATAATATTGCCAAATCTGTGCCAGTCGTGTCTGTGGTATCTCTGGCAGTCATTTTGTGCCACAGAAACGATACTGTGATATAGTGGGCCTGATTTAATCACTAGTCTCCCATATAAAAAAATAAAAATAAAGGGAGAATAATATTGCCAAATCTGTGGATCTGTGCCAGTCGTGTCTGTGGTTCCTCTGTCAGTCATTTTGTGCCACAGAAACTATACTGTCATACATTGGGCCTGATTTATTCACTTGTCTCCCATATAAAAAAAATAAAAATAAAGGGAGGATAATATTGCCAAATCTGTTCATCTGTGCCAGTCATGTCTGTGGTATCTCTGGCAGTCATTTTGTGCCACAGAAACTATACTGTGATATAGTTGGCCTGATTTAATCACTAGTCTCCCATATAAAAAAATAAAAATAAAGGGAGAATAATATTGTCAAATCTGTGCATCTGTGCCAGTCGTGTCTGTGGTTGCTCTGTCAGTCATTTTGTGCCACAGAAACTATACTGTCATACATTGGGCCTGATTTATTCACTTGTCTCCCATATAAAAAAATAAAAATAAAGGGAGAATAATATTGCCAAATCTGTGCATCTGTGCCAGTCATGTCTGTGGTATATCTGGCAGTCATTTTGTGCCACAGAAACTATACTGCGATATAGTAGGCCTGATTTAATCACTAGTCTCCCATATAAAAAAATAAAAATAAAGGGAGAATAATATTGCCAAACCTGTGCATCTGAGCCAGTCGTGTCTGTGGTATCTCTGTCAGTCATTTTGTACCACAGAAACTATACTGTGATATAGTGGGCCTGATTTAATGACTAGTCTCCCATATAGAAAAATAAAAATAAAGAGAGAATAATATTGTCAAATCTGTGCATCTGTGCCAGTCGTGTCTGTGGTTGCTCTGTCAGTCATTTTGTGTCACAGAAACTATACTGTCATACATTGGGCCTGATTTATTCACTTGTCTCCCATATAAAAAAAATAAAAATAAAGGGAGAATAATATTGCCAAATCTGTGGATCTGTGCCAGTCGTGTCTGTGGTTCCTCTGTCAGTCATTTTGTGCCACAGAAACTATACTGTCATACATTGGGCCTGATTTATTCACTTGTCTCCCATATAAAAAAAATAAAAATAAAGGGAGAATAATATTGCCAAATCTGTGCATCTGTGCCAGTCGTGTCTGTGGTATCTCTGGCAGTCATTTTGTGCCACAGAAACTATACTGTGACATAGTTGGCCTGATTTAATCACTAGTCTCCCATATAAAAAAAATAAAAATAAAGGGAGAATAATATTGTCAAATCTGTGCATCTGTGCCAGTCGTGTCTGTGGTTGCTCTGTCAGTCATTTTGTGCCACAGAAACTATACTGTCATACATTGGGCCTGATTTATTCACTTGTCTCCCATATAAAAAAAAATAAAAATAAAGGGAGAATAATATTGCCAATCAGTGCATCTGCACCAGTCGTGTATGTGGTATCTCTGTCAGTCATTTTGTGCCACAGAAACTATACTGTCATACTGTACATTGGGCCTGATTTATTCACTTGTCTCCCATATAAAAAAAATAAATTAAAGGGAGAATAATATTGCCAAATCTGTGCATCTGTGCCAGTTGTGTCTGTGGTATCTCTGGCAGTTATTTTGTGCCACAGAAACTATACTGTGATATAGTGGGCCTGATTTAATCACTAGTCTCCCATATAAAAAATAAAAATAAAGGGAGAATAATATTGCCAAATCTGTGCATCTGTGCCAGTCGTGTCTGTGGTTTCTCTGTCAGTCAGTTTGTGCCACAGAAACTATACTGTCATACATTGGGCCTAATTTATTCACTTGTCTCCCATATAAAAAAAATAAAAATAGAGGGAGAATAATATTGCCAAATCTGTGCATCTGTGCCAGTCGTGTCTGTGGTATCTCTGGCATTCATTTTGTGCCACAGAAAATATACTGTGATATAGTGGGCCTGATTTAATCACTAGTCTCCCATAAAGAAAAATAAAAATAAAGAGAGAATAATATTGTCAAATCTGTGCATCTGTGCCAGTCGTGTCTGTGGTTGCTCTGTCAGTCATTTTGTGCCACAGAAACTGTACTGTCATACATTGGGCCTAATTTATTCACTTGTCTCCCATATAAAAAAATAAAAATAAAGGAGAATAATATTGCCAAATCTGTGCCAGTCGTGTCTGTGGTATCTCTGGCAGTCATTTTGTGCCACAGAAACGATACTGTGATATAGTGGGCCTGATTTAATCACTAGTCTCCCATATAAAAAAATAAAGGGAGAATAATATTGCCAAATCTGTGGATCTGTGCCAGTCGTGTCTGTGGTTCCTCTGTCAGTCATTTTGTGCCACTGAAACTATACTGTCATACATTGGGCCTGATTTATTCACTTGTCTCCCATATAAAAAAAATAAAAATAAAGGGAGAATAATATTGCCAAATCTGTGGATCTGTGCCAGTCGTGTCTGTGGTTCCTCTGTCAGTCATTTTGTGCCACGGAAACTATACTGTCTTACATTGGGCCTGATTTATTCACTTGTCTCCCATATATAAAAAATAAAAATAAAGGGAGAATAATATTGCCAAATCTGTGCATCTGTGCCAGTCGTGTCTGTGGTATCTCTGGCAGTCATTTTGTGCCACAGAAACTATACTGTGATATAGTTGGCCTGATTTAATCACTAGTCTCCCATATAAAAAAATAAAAATAAAGGGACAATAATATTGTCAAATCTGTGCATCTGTGCCAGTCGTGTCTGTGGTTGCTCTGTCAGTCATTTTGTGCCACAAAAACTATACTGTCATACATTGGGCCTGATTTATTCACTTGTCTCCCATATAAAAAAAAATAAAAATAAAGGTAGAATAATATTGCCAATCAGTGCATCTGCACCAGTGGTGTATGTGGTATCTCTGTCAGTCATTTTGTGCCACAGAAACTATACTGTGATATAGTTGGCCTGATTTAATCACTAGTCTCCCATATAAAAAAATAAAAATAAAGGGACAATAATATTGTCAAATCTGTGCATCTGTGCCAGTCGTGTCTGTGGTTGCTCTGTCAGTCATTTTGTGCCACAAAAACTATACTGTCATACATTGGGCCTGATTTATTCACTTGTCTCCCATATAAAAAAATAAAAATAAAGGGAGAATAATATTGCCAAATCTGTGCCAGTCGTGTCTGTGGTATCTCTGGCAGTCATTTTGTGCCACAGAAACGATACTGTGATATAGTGGGTCTGATTTAATCACTAGTCTCCCATATAAAAAAATAAAAATAAAGGGAGAATAATATTGCCAAATCTGTGGATCTGTGCAAGTCGTGTCTGTGGTTCCTCTGTCAGTCATTTTGTGCCACAGAAACTATACTGTCATACATTGGGCCTGATTTATTCACTTGTCTCCCATATAAAAAAAATAAAAATAAAGGGAGAATAATATTGCCAAATCTGTTCATCTGTGCCAGTCATGTCTGTGGTATCTCTGGCAGTCATTTTGTGCCACAGAAACTATACTGTGATATAGTTGGCCTGATTTAATCACTAGTCTCCCATATAAAAAAATAAAAATAAAGGGAGAATAATATTGTCAAATCTGTGCATCTGTGCCAGTCGTGTCTGTGGTTGCTCTGTCAGTCATTTTGTGCCACAGAAACTATACTGTCATACATTGGGCCTGATTTATTCACTTGTCTCCCATATAAAAAAATAAAAATAAAGGGAGAATAATATTGCCAAATCTGTGCATCTGTGCCAGTCATGTCTGTGGTATATCTGGCAGTCATTTTGTGCCACAGAAACTATACTGCGATATAGTAGGCCTGATTTAATCACTAGTCTCCCATATAAAAAAATAAAAATAAAGGGAGAATAATATTGCCAAACCTGTGCATCTGAGCCAGTCGTGTCTGTGGTATCTCTGTCAGTCATTTTGTACCACAGAAACTATACTGTGATATAGTGGGCCTGATTTAATCACTAGTCTCCCATATAGAAAAATAAAAATAAAGAGAGAATAATATTGTCAAATCTGTGCATCTGTGCCAGTCGTGTCTGTGGTTGCTCTGTCAGTCATTTTGTGTCACAGAAACTATACTGTCATACATTGGGCCTGATTTATTCACTTGTCTCCCATATAAAAAAAATAAAAATAAAGGGAGAATAATATTGCCAAATCTGTGGATCTGTGCCAGTCGTGTCTGTGGTTCCTCTGTCAGTCATTTTGTGCCACAGAAACTATACTGTCATACATTGGGCCTGATTTATTCACTTGTCTCCCATATAAAAAAAATAAAAATAAAGGGAGAATAATATTGCCAAATCTGTGCATCTGTGCCAGTCGTGTCTGTGGTATCTCTGGCAGTCATTTTGTGCCACAGAAACTATACTGTGACATAGTTGGCCTGATTTAATCACTAGTCTCCCATATAAAAAAAATAAAAATAAAGGGAGAATAATATTGTCAAATCTGTGCATCTGTGCCAGTCGTGTCTGTGGTTGCTCTGTCAGTCATTTTGTGCCACAGAAACTATACTGTCATACATTGGGCCTGATTTATTCACTTGTCTCCCATATAAAAAAAAATAAAAATAAAGGGAGAATAATATTGCCAATCAGTGCATCTGCACCAGTCGTGTATGTGGTATCTCTGTCAGTCATTTTGTGCCACAGAAACTATACTGTCATACTGTACATTGGGCCTGATTTATTCACTTGTCTCCCATATAAAAAAAATAAATTAAAGGGAGAATAATATTGCCAAATCTGTGCATCTGTGCCAGTTGTGTCTGTGGTATCTCTGGCAGTTATTTTGTGCCACAGAAACTATACTGTGATATAGTGGGCCTAATTTATTCACTTGTCTCCCATATAAAAAAAATAAAAATAGAGGGAGAATAATATTGCCAAATCTGTGCATCTCTGCCAGTCGTGTCTGTGGTTTCTCTGGCATTCATTTTGTGCCACAGAAAATATACTGTGATATAGTGGGCCTGATTTAATCACTAGTCTCCCATAAAGAAAAATAAAAATAAAGAGAGAATAATATTGTCAAATCTGTGCATCTGTGCCAGTCGTGTCTGTGGTTGCTCTGTCAGTCATTTTGTGCCACAGAAACTGTACTGTCATACATTGGGCCTAATTTATTCACTTGTCTCCCATATAAAAAAATAAAAATAAAGGAGAATAATATTGCCAAATCTGTGCCAGTCGTGTCTGTGGTATCTCTGGCAGTCATTTTGTGCCACAGAAACGATACTGTGATATAGTGGGCCTGATTTAATCACTAGTCTCCCATATAAAAAAATAAAGGGAGAATAATATTGCCAAATCTGTGGATCTGTGCCAGTCGTGTCTGTGGTTCCTCTGTCAGTCATTTTGTGCCACTGAAACTATACTGTCATACATTGGGCCTGATTTATTCACTTGTCTCCCATATAAAAAAAATAAAAATAAAGGGAGAATAATATTGCCAAATCTGTGGATCTGTGCCAGTCGTGTCTGTGGTTCCTCTGTCAGTCATTTTGTGCCACGGAAACTATACTGTCTTACATTGGGCCTGATTTATTCACTTGTCTCCCATATAAAAAAAATAAAAATAAAGGGAGAATAATATTGCCAAATCTGTGCATCTGTGCCAGTCATGTCTGTGGTATCTCTGGCAGTCATTTTGTGCCACAAAAACTATACTGTGATATAGTGGGCCTGATTTAATCACTAGTCTCCCATATAAAAAAAATAAAAATAAAGGGAGAATAATATTGCCAAATCTGTGCATCTGTGCCAGTCGTGTCTGTGGTTGCTCTGTCAGTCATTTTATGCCACAGAAACTATACTGTCATACATTGGGCCTGATTTATTCACTTGTCTCCCATATAAAAAAAAAATTAAATAAAGGGAGAATAATATTGCCATTCAGTGCATCTGCGCCAGTCGTGTCTGTGGTATCTCTGTCAGTCATTTTGTGCCACAGAAACTATACTGCGATATAGTAGGCCTGATTTAATCACTAGTCTCCCATATAAAGAAATAAAAATAAAGGGTGAATAATATTGCCAAATCTGTGCATCTGTGCCAGTCGTGTCTGTGGTTTCTCTGTCAGTCATTTTGTGCCACAGAAACTATACTGTCATACATTGGGCCTGATTTATTCACTTGTCTCCCATATAAAAAAAAATAAAAATAAAGGGAGAATAATATTGCCAATCAGTGCATCTGCGCCTGTCGTGTCTGTGGTATCTCTGTCAGTCATTTTGTGCCGCAGAAACTACTGTGATAAAGTGGGCCTGATTTAATCACTAGTTTCCTATATAAAAAAATTAAAATAAAAGGAGAATAATATTGCCAAATCTGTGCATCTGTGCCAGTCGTGTCTGTGGTATCTCTGGCAGTCATTTTGTGCCACAGAAACTATACTGTGATATAGTGGGCCTGATTTAATCACTAGTCTCCCATATAAAAAATAAAAATAAAGGGAGAATAATATTGCCAAATCTGTGCATCTGTGCCAATCATGTCTGTGGTTTATCTGTCAGTCATTTTGTGCCACAGAAACTATACTGTCATACATTGGGCCTGATTTATTCACTTGTCTCTCATATAAAAAAATACAAATAAAGGGAGAATAATATTGCCAAATCTGTGTATCTGTGCCAGTCGTGTCTGTGGTATCTCTGGCAGTCATTTTTTGCCACAGAAACTATACTGTGATATAGTGGGCCTGATTTAATCACTAGTCTCCCATATAAAAAAATAAAAATAAAGGGAGAATAATATTGCAAAATCTGTGCATCTGTGCCAGTCGTGTCTTTGGTTGCTCTGTCAGTCATTTTGTGCCACAGAAACTATACTGTCATACATTGGGCCTGATTTATTCACTTGTCTCCCATATAAAAAAAAATAAAAATAAAGGGAGAATAATATTGCCAATCAGTGCATCTGCACCAGTCGTGTATGTGGTATCTCTGTCAGTCATTTTGTGCCACAG
Organism: Ranitomeya variabilis; assembly: GCF_051348905.1. Classification (NCBI taxonomy): domain Eukaryota; kingdom Metazoa; phylum Chordata; class Amphibia; order Anura; family Dendrobatidae; genus Ranitomeya; species Ranitomeya variabilis. Next base: position 232,588,534 of record NC_135237.1, read on the forward strand.
AAACTATACTGTCATACTGTACATTGGGCCTGATTTATTCACTTGTCTCCCATATAAAAAAAATAAATTAAAGGGAGAATAATATTGCCAAATCTGTGCATCTGTGCCAGTTGTGTCTGTGGTATCTCTGGCAGTTATTTTGTGCCACAGAAACTATACTGTGATATAGTGGGCCTGATTTAATCACTAGTCTCCCATATAGAAAAATAAAAATAAAGAGAGAATAATATTGTCAAATCTGTGCATCTGTGCCAGTCGTGTCTGTGGTTGCTCTGTCAGTCATTTTGTGCCACAGAAACTGTACTGTCATACATTGGGCCTAATTTATTCACTTGTCTCCCATATAAAAAAATAAAAATAAAGGGAGAATAATATTGCCAAATCTGTGCCAGTCGTGTCAGTGGTATCTCTGGCAGTCATTTTGTGCCACAGAAACGATACTGTGATATAGTGGGCCTGATTTAATCACTAGTCTCCCATATAAAAAAATAAAAATAAAGGGAGAATAATATTGCCAAATCTGTGGATCTGTGCCAGTCGTGTCTGTGGTTCCTCTGTCAGTCATTTTGTGCCACAGAAACTATACTGTCATACATTGGGCCTGATTTATTCACTTGTCTCCCATATAAAAAAAATAAAAATAAAGGGAGAATAATATTGCCAAATCTGTTCATCTGTGCCAGTCATGTCTGTGGTATCTCTGTCAGTCATTTTGTGCCACAGAAACTATACTGCGATATAGTAGGCCTGATTTAATCACTAGTCTCCCATATAAAGAAATAAAAATAAAGGGTGAATAATATTGCCAAATCTGTGCATCTGTGCCAGTCGTGTCTGTGGTTTCTCTGTCAGTCATTTTGTGCCACAGAAACTATACTGTCATACATTGGGCCTGATTTATTCACTTGTCTCCCATATAAAAAAAAATAAAAATAAAGGGAGAATAATATTGCCAATCAGTGCATCTGCGCCTGTCGTGTCTGTGGTATCTCTGTCAGTCATTTTGTGCCGCAGAAACTACTGTGATAAAGTGGGCCTGATTTAATCACTAGTTTCCTATATAAAAAAATTAAAATAAAAGGAGAATAATATTGCCAAATCTGTGCATCTGTGCCAGTCGTGTCTGTGGTATCTCTGGCAGTCATTTTGTGCCACAGAAACTATACTGTGATATAGTGGGCCTGATTTAATCACTAGTCTCCCATATAAAAAATAAAAATAAAGGGAGAATAATATTGCCAAATCTGTGCATCTGTGCCAATCATGTCTGTGGTTTATCTGTCAGTCATTTTGTGCCACAGAAACTATACTGTCATACATTGGGCCTGATTTATTCACTTGTCTCTCATATAAAAAAATACAAATAAAGGGAGAATAATATTGCCAAATCTGTGTATCTGTGCCAGTCGTGTCTGTGGTATCTCTGGCAGTCATTTTTTGCCACAGAAACTATACTGTGATATAGTGGGCCTGATTTAATCACTAGTCTCCCATATAAAAAAATAAAAATAAAGGGAGAATAATATTGCAAAATCTGTGCATCTGTGCCAGTCGTGTCTTTGGTTGCTCTGTCAGTCATTTTGTGCCACAGAAACTATACTGTCATACATTGGGCCTGATTTATTCACTTGTCTCCCATATAAAAAAAAATAAAAATAAAGGGAGAATAATATTGCCAATCAGTGCATCTGCACCAGTCGTGTATGTGATATCTCTGTCAGTCATTTTGTGCCACAGAAACTATACTGTCATACTGTACATTGGGCCTGATTTATTCACTTGTCTCCCATATAAAAAAAATAAATTAAAGGGAGAATAATATTGCCAAATCTGTGCATCTGTGCCAGTTGTGTCTGTGGTATCTCTGGCAGTTATTTTGTGCCACAGAAACTATACTGTGATATAGTGGGCCTGATTTAATCACTAGTCTCCCATATAGAAAAATAAAAATAAAGAGAGAATAATATTGTCAAATCTGTGCATCTGTGCCAGTCGTGTCTGTGGTTGCTCTGTCAGTCATTTTGTGCCACAGAAACTGTACTGTCATACATTGGGCCTAATTTATTCACTTGTCTCCCATATAAAAAAATAAAAATAAAGGGAGAATAATATTGCCAAATCTGTGCCAGTCGTGTCAGTGGTATCTCTGGCAGTCATTTTGTGCCACAGAAACGATACTGTGATATAGTGGGCCTGATTTAATCACTAGTCTCCCATATAAAAAAATAAAAATAAAGGGAGAATAATATTGCCAAATCTGTGGATCTGTGCCAGTCGTGTCTGTGGTTGCTCTGTCAGTCATTTTGTGCCACAGAAACTATACTGTCATACATTGGGCCTGATTTATTCACTTGTCTCCCATATAAAAAAATAAAAATAAAGGGAGAATAATATTGCCAAATCTGTGCATCTGTGCCAGTCATGTCTGTGGTATATCTGGCAGTCATTTTGTGCCACAGAAACTATACTGCGATATAGTAGGCCTGATTTAATCACTAGTCTCCCATATAAAAAAATAAAAATAAAGGGAGAATAATATTGCCAAACCTGTGCATCTGAGCCAGTCGTGTCTGTGGTATCTCTGTCAGTCATTTTGTACCACAGAAACTATACTGTGATATAGTGGGCCTGATTTAATCACTAGTCTCCCATATAGAAAAATAAAAATAAAGAGAGAATAATATTGTCAAATCTGTGCATCTGTGCCAGTCGTGTCTGTGGTTGCTCTGTCAGTCATTTTGTGTCACAGAAACTATACTGTCATACATTGGGCCTGATTTATTCACTTGTCTCCCATATAAAAAAAATAAAAATAAAGGGAGAATAATATTGCCAAATCTGTGCATCTGTGCCAGTCGTGTCTGTGGTATCTCTGGCAGTCATTTTGTGCCACAGAAACTATACTGTGACATAGTTGGCCTGATTTAATCACTAGTCTCCCATATAAAAAAAATAAAAATAAAGGGAGAATAATATTGTCAAATCTGTGCATCTGTGCCAGTCGTGTCTGTGGTTGCTCTGTCAGTCATTTTGTGCCACAGAAACTATACTGTCATACATTGGGCCTGATTTATTCACTTGTCTCCCATATAAAAAAAAAAAAAAATAAAGGGAGAATAATATTGTCAAATCTGTGCATCTGTGCCAGTCGTGTCTGTGGTTGCTCTGTCAGTCATTTTGTGTCACAGAAACTATACTGTCATACATTGGGCCTAATTTATTCACTTGTCTCCCATATAAAAAAAATAAAAATAGAGGGAGAATAATATTGCCAAATCTGTGCATCTGTGCCAGTCGTGTCTGTGGTATCTCTGGCATTCATTTTGTGCCACAGAAAATATACTGTGATATAGTGGGCCTGATTTAATCACTAGTCTCCCATAAAGAAAAATAAAAATAAAGAGAGAATAATATTGTCAAATCTGTGCATCTGTGCCAGTCGTGTCTGTGGTTGCTCTGTCAGTCATTTTGTGCCACAGAAACTGTACTGTCATACATTGGGCCTAATTTATTCACTTGTCTCCCATATAAAAAAATAAAAATAAAGGAGAATAATATTGCCAAATCTGTGCCAGTCGTGTCTGTGGTATCTCTGGCAGTCATTTTGTGCCACAGAAACGATACTGTGATATAGTGGGCCTGATTTAATCACTAGTCTCCCATATAAAAAAATAAAGGGAGAATAATATTGCCAAATCTGTGGATCTGTGCCAGTCGTGTCTGTGGTTCCTCTGTCAGTCATTTTGTGCCACTGAAACTATACTGTCATACATTGGGCCTGATTTATTCACTTGTCTCCCATATAAAAAAAATTAAAATAAAGGGAGAATAATATTGCCAAATCTGTGGATCTGTGCCAGTCGTGTCTGTGGTTCCTCTGTCAGTCATTTTGTGCCACGGAAACTATACTGTCTTACATTGGGCCTGATTTATTCACTTGTCTCCCATATAAAAAAAATAAAAATAAAGGGAGAATAATATTGCCAAATCTGTGCATCTGTGCCAGTCGTGTCTGTGGTATCTCTGGCAGTCATTTTGTGCCACAGAAACTATACTGTGATATAGTTGGCCTGATTTAATCACTAGTCTCCCATATAAAAAAATAAAAATAAAGGGACAATAATATTGTCAAATCTGTGCATCTGTGCCAGTCGTGTCTGTGGTTGCTCTGTCAGTCATTTTGTGCCACAAAAACTATACTGTCATACATTGGGCCTGATTTATTCACTTGTCTCCCATATAAAAAAATAAAAATAAAGGGAGAATAATATTGCCAAATCTGTGCATCTGTGCCAGTCATGTCTGTGGTATCTCTGGCAGTCATTTTGTGCCACAGAAACTATACTGTGATATAGTGGGCCTGATTTAATCACTAGTCTCCCATATAAAAAAAATAAAAATAAAGGGAGAATAATATTGCCAAATCTGTGCATCTGTGCCAGTCGTGTCTGTGGTTGCTCTGTCAGTCATTTTATGCCACAGAAACTATACTGTCATACATTGGGCCTGATTTATTCACTTGTCTCCCATATAAAAAAAAAATTAAATAAAGGGAGAATAATATTGCCATTCAGTGCATCTGCGCCAGTCGTGTCTGTGGTATCTCTGTCAGTCATTTTGTGCCACAGAAACTATACTGCGATATAGTAGGCCTGATTTAATCACTAGTCTCCCATATAAAGAAATAAAAATAAAGGGAGAATAATATTGCCAAATCTGTGCATCTGTGCCAGTCGTGTCTGTGGTATCTCTGTCAGTCATTTTGTGCCACAGAAACTATACTGTCATACATTGGGCCTGATTTATTCACTTGTCTCCCATATAAAAAAAAATAAAAATAAAGGGAGAATAATATTGCCAATCAGTGCATCTGCGCCTGTCGTGTCTGTGGTATCTCTGTCAGTCATTTTGTGCCGCAGAAACTACTGTGATAAAGTGGGCCTGATTTAATCACTAGTTTCCTATATAAAAAAATTAAAATAAAGGGAGAATAATATTGCCAAATCTGTGCATCTGTGCCAGTCGTGTCTGTGGTATCTCTGGCAGTCATTTTGTGCCACAGAAACTATACTGTGATATAGTGGGCCTGATTTAATCACTAGTCTCCCATATAAAAAATAAAAATAAAGGGAGAATAATATTGCCAAATCTGTGCATCTGTGCCAATCATGTCTGTGGTTTATCTGTCAGTCATTTTGTGCCACAGAAACTATACTGTCATACATTGGGCCTGATTTATTCACTTGTCTCTCATATAAAAAAATACAAATAAAGGGAGAATAATATTGCCAAATCTGTGTATCTGTGCCAGTCGTGACTGTGGTATCTCTGGCAGTCATTTTTTGCCACAGAAACTATACTGTGATATAGTGGGCCTGATTTAATCACTAGTCTCCCATATAAAAAAATAAAAATAAAGGGAGAATAATATTGCAAAATCTGTGCATCTGTGCCAGTCGTGTCTTTGGTTGCTCTGTCAGTCATTTTGTGCCACATAAACTATACTGTCATACATTGGGCCTGATTTATTCACTTGTCTCCCATATAAAAAAAAATAAAAATAAAGGGAGAATAATATTGCCAATCAGTGCATCTGCACCAGTCGTGTATGTGGTATCTCTGTCAGTCATTTTGTGCCACAGAAACTATAGTGTCAAACTGTACATTGGGCCTGATTTATTCACTTGTCTCCCATATAAAAAAAATAAATTAAAGGGAGAATAATATTGCCAAATCTGTGCATCTGTGCCAGTTGTGTCTGTGGTATCTCTGGCAGTTATTTTGTGCCACAGAAACTATACTGTGATATAGTGGGCCTGATTTAATCACTAGTCTCCCATATAAAAAAATAAAAATAAAGGGAGAATAATATTGCCAAATCTGTGCATCTGTGCCAGTCGTGTCTGTGGTTGCTCTGTCAGTCATTTTGTGCCACAGAAACTATACTGTCATACATTGGGCCTGATTTATTCACTTGTCTCCCATATAAAAAAAAATAAAAATAAAGGGAGAATAATATTGCCAATCAGTGCATCTGCGCCTGTCGTGTCTGTGGTATCTCTGTCAGTCATTTTGTGCCGCAGAAACTACTGTGATAAAGTGGGCCTGATTTAATCACTAGTTTCCTATATAAAAAAATTAAAATAAAGGGAGAATAATATTGCCAAATCTGTGCATCTGTGCCAGTCGTGTCTGTGGTATCTCTGGCAGTCATTTTGTGCCACAGAAACTATACTGTGATATAGTGGGCCTGATTTAATCACTAGTCTCCCATATAAAAAATAAAAATAAAGGGAGAATAATATTGCCAAATCTGTGCATCTGTGCCAATCATGTCTGTGGTTTATCTGTCAGTCATTTTGTGCCACAGAAACTATACTGTCATACATTGGGCCTGATTTATTCACTTGTCTCTCATATAAAAAAATACAAATAAAGGGAGAATAATATTGCCAAATCTGTGTATCTGTGCCAGTCGTGTCTGTGGTATCTCTGGCAGTCATTTTTTGCCACAGAAACTATACTGTGATATAGTGGGCCTGATTTAATCACTAGTCTCCCATATAAAAAAATAAAAATAAAGGGAGAATAATATTGCAAAATCTGTGCATCTGTGCCAGTCGTGTCTGTGGTTCCTCTGTCAGTCATTTTGTGCCACAGAAACTATACTGTCATACATTGGGCCTGATTTATTCACTTGTCTCCCATATAAAAAAAATAAAAATAAAGGGAGAATAATATTGCCAAATCTGTTCATCTGTGCCAGTCATGTCTGTGGTATCTCTGTCAGTCATTTTGTGCCACAGAAACTATACTGCGATATAGTAGGCCTGATTTAATCACTAGTCTCCCATATAAAGAAATAAAAATAAAGGGAGAATAATATTGCCAAATCTGTGGATCTGTGCCAGTCGTGTCTGTGGTTCCTCTGTCAGTCATTTTGTGCCACAGAAACTATACTGTCATACATTGGGCCTGATTTATTCACTTGTCTCCCATATAAAAAAAATAAAAATAAAGGGAGAATAATATTGCCAAATCTGTTCATCTGTGCCAGTCATGTCTGTGGTATCTCTGTCAGTCATTTTGTGCCACAGAAACTATACTGCGATATAGTAGGCCTGATTTAATCACTAGTCTCCCATATAAAGAAATAAAAATAAAGGGTGAATAATATTGCCAAATCTGTGCATCTGTGCCAGTCGTGTCTGTGGTTTCTCTGTCAGTCATTTTGTGCCACAGAAACTATACTGTCATACATTGGGCCTGATTTATTCACTTGTCTCCCATATAAAAAAAAATAAAAATAAAGGGAGAATAATATTGCCAATCAGTGCATCTGCGCCTGTCGTGTCTGTGGTATCTCTGTCAGTCATTTTGTGCCGCAGAAACTACTGTGATAAAGTGGGCCTGATTTAATCACTAGTTTCCTATATAAAAAAATTAAAATAAAAGGAGAATAATATTGCCAAATCTGTGCATCTGTGCCAGTCGTGTCTGTGGTATCTCTGGCAGTCATTTTGTGCCACAGAAACTATACTGTGATATAGTGGGCCTGATTTAATCACTAGTCTCCCATATAAAAAATAAAAATAAAGGGAGAATAATATTGCCAAATCTGTGCATCTGTGCCAATCATGTCTGTGGTTTATCTGTCAGTCATTTTGTGCCACAGAAACTATACTGTCATACATTGGGCCTGATTTATTCACTTGTCTCTCATATAAAAAAATACAAATAAAGGGAGAATAATATTGCCAAATCTGTGTATCTGTGCCAGTCGTGTCTGTGGTATCTCTGGCAGTCATTTTTTGCCACAGAAACTATACTGTGATATAGTGGGCCTGATTTAATCACTAGTCTCCCATATAAAAAAATAAAAATAAAGGGAGAATAATATTGCAAAATCTGTGCATCTGTGCCAGTCGTGTCTTTGGTTGCTCTGTCAGTCATTTTGTGCCACAGAAACTATACTGTCATACATTGGGCCTGATTTATTCACTTGTCTCCCATATAAAAAAAAATAAAAATAAAGGGAGAATAATATTGCCAATCAGTGCATCTGCACCAGTCGTGTATGTGGTATCTCTGTCAGTCATTTTGTGCCACAGAAACTATACTGTCATACTGTACATTGGGCCTGATTTATTCACTTGTCTCCCATATAAAAAAAATAAATTAAAGGGAGAATAATATTGCCAAATCTGTGCATCTGTGCCAGTTGTGTCTGTGGTATCTCTGGCAGTTATTTTGTGCCACAGAAACTATACTGTGATATAGTGGGCCTGATTTAATCACTAGTCTCCCATATAGAAAAATAAAAATAAAGAGAGAATAATATTGTCAAATCTGTGCATCTGTGCCAGTCGTGTCTGTGGTTGCTCTGTCAGTCATTTTGTGCCACAGAAACTGTACTGTCATACATTGGGCCTAATTTATTCACTTGTCTCCCATATAAAAAAATAAAAATAAAGGGAGAATAATATTGCCAAATCTGTGCCAGTCGTGTCAGTGGTATCTCTGGCAGTCATTTTGTGCCACAGAAACGATACTGTGATATAGTGGGCCTGATTTAATCACTAGTCTCCCATATAAAAAAATAAAAATAAAGGGAGAATAATATTGCCAAATCTGTGGATCTGTGCCAGTCGTGTCTGTGGTTGCTCTGTCAGTCATTTTGTGCCACAGAAACTATACTGTCATACATTGGGCCTGATTTATTCACTTGTCTCCCATATAAAAAAATAAAAATAAAGGGAGAATAATATTGCCAAATCTGTGCATCTGTGCCAGTCATGTCTGTGGTATATCTGGCAGTCATTTTGTGCCACAGAAACTATACTGCGATATAGTAGGCCTGATTTAATCACTAGTCTCCCATATAAAAAAATAAAAATAAAGGGAGAATAATATTGCCAAACCTGTGCATCTGAGCCAGTCGTGTCTGTGGTATCTCTGTCAGTCATTTTGTACCACAGAAACTATACTGTGATATAGTGGGCCTGATTTAATCACTAGTCTCCCATATAGAAAAATAAAAATAAAGAGAGAATAATATTGTCAAATCTGTGCATCTGTGCCAGTCGTGTCTGTGGTTGCTCTGTCAGTCATTTTGTGTCACAGAAACTATACTGTCATACATTGGGCCTGATTTATTCACTTGTCTCCCATATAAAAAAAATAAAAATAAAGGGAGAATAATATTGCCAAATCTGTGCATCTGTGCCAGTCGTGTCTGTGGTATCTCTGGCAGTCATTTTGTGCCACAGAAACTATACTGTGACATAGTTGGCCTGATTTAATCACTAGTCTCCCATATAAAAAAAATAAAAATAAAGGGAGAATAATATTGTCAAATCTGTGCATCTGTGCCAGTCGTGTCTGTGGTTGCTCTGTCAGTCATTTTGTGCCACAGAAACTATACTGTCATACATTGGGCCTGATTTATTCACTTGTCTCCCATATAAAAAAAAATAAAAATAAAGGGAGAATAATATTGTCAAATCTGTGCATCTGTGCCAGTCGTGTCTGTGGTTGCTCTGTCAGTCATTTTGTGTCACAGAAACTATACTGTCATACATTGGGCCTAATTTATTCACTTGTCTCCCATATAAAAAAAATAAAAATAGAGGGAGAATAATATTGCCAAATCTGTGCATCTGTGCCAGTCGTGTCTGTGGTATCTCTGGCATTCATTTTGTGCCACAGAAAATATACTGTGATATAGTGGGCCTGATTTAATCACTAGTCTCCCATAAAGAAAAATAAAAATAAAGAGAGAATAATATTGTCAAATCTGTGCATCTGTGCCAGTCGTGTCTGTGGTTGCTCTGTCAGTCATTTTGTGCCACAGAAACTGTACTGTCATACATTGGGCCTAATTTATTCACTTGTCTCCCATATAAAAAAATAAAAATAAAGGAGAATAATATTGCCAAATCTGTGCCAGTCGTGTCTGTGGTATCTCTGGCAGTCATTTTGTGCCACAGAAACGATACTGTGATATAGTGGGCCTGATTTAATCACTAGTCTCCCATATAAAAAAATAAAGGGAGAATAATATTGCCAAATCTGTGGATCTGTGCCAGTCGTGTCTGTGGTTAATCTGTCAGTCATTTTGTGCCACTGAAACTATACTGTCATACATTGGGCCTGATTTATTCACTTGTCTCCCATATAAAAAAAATTAAAATAAAGGGAGAATAATATTGCCAAATCTGTGGATCTGTGCCAGTCGTGTCTGTGGTTCCTCTGTCAGTCATTTTGTGCCACGGAAACTATACTGTCTTACATTGGGCCTGATTTATTCACTTGTCTCCCATATAAAAAAAATAAAAATAAAGGGAGAATAATATTGCCAAATCTGTGCATCTGTGCCAGTCGTGTCTGTGGTATCTCTGGCAGTCATTTTGTGCCACAGAAACTATACTGTGATATAGTTGGCCTGATTTAATCACTAGTCTCCCATATAAAAAAATAAAAATAAAGGGACAATAATATTGTCAAATCTGTGCATCTGTGCCAGTCGTGTCTGTGGTTGCTCTGTCAGTCATTTTGTGCCACAAAAACTATACTGTCATACATTGGGCCTGATTTATTCACTTGTCTCCCATATAAAAAAATAAAAATAAAGGGAGAATAATATTGCCAAATCTGTGCATCTGTGCCAGTCATGTCTGTGGTATCTCTGGCAGTCATTTTGTGCCACAGAAACTATACTGTGATATAGTGGGCCTGATTTAATCACTAGTCTCCCATATAAAAAAAATAAAAATAAAGGGAGAATAATATTGCCAAATCTGTGCATCTGTGCCAGTCGTGTCTGTGGTTGCTCTGTCAGTCATTTTATGCCACAGAAACTATACTGTCATACATTGGGCCTGATTTATTCACTTGTCTCCCATATAAAAAAAAAATTAAATAAAGGGAGAATAATATTGCCATTCAGTGCATCTGCGCCAGTCGTGTCTGTGGTATCTCTGTCAGTCATTTTGTGCCACAGAAACTATACTGCGATATAGTAGGCCTGATTTAATCACTAGTCTCCCATATAAAGAAATAAAAATAAAGGGAGAATAATATTGCCAAATCTGTGCATCTGTGCCAGTCGTGTCTGTGGTATCTCTGTCAGTCATTTTGTGCCACAGAAACTATACTGTCATACATTGGGCCTGATTTATTCACTTGTCTCCCATATAAAAAAAAATAAAAATAAAGGGAGAATAATATTGCCAATCAGTGCATCTGCGCCTGTCGTGTCTGTGGTATCTCTGTCAGTCATTTTGTGCCGCAGAAACTACTGTGATAAAGTGGGCCTGATTTAATCACTAGTTTCCTATATAAAAAAATTAAAATAAAGGGAGAATAATATTGCCAAATCTGTGCATCTGTGCCAGTCGTGTCTGTGGTATCTCTGGCAGTCATTTTGTGCCACAGAAACTATACTGTGATATAGTGGGCCTGATTTAATCACTAGTCTCCCATATAAAAAATAAAAATAAAGGGAGAATAATATTGCCAAATCTGTGCATCTGTGCCAATCATGTCTGTGGTTTATCTGTCAGTCATTTTGTGCCACAGAAACTATACTGTCATACATTGGGCCTGATTTATTCACTTGTCTCTCATATAAAAAAATACAAATAAAGGGAGAATAATATTGCCAAATCTGTGTATCTGTGCCAGTCGTGACTGTGGTATCTCTGGCAGTCATTTTTTGCCACAGAAACTATACTGTGATATAGTGGGCCTGATTTAATCACTAGTCTCCCATATAAAAAAATAAAAATAAAGGGAGAATAATATTGCAAAATCTGTGCATCTGTGCCAGTCGTGTCTTTGGTTGCTCTGTCAGTCATTTTGTGCCACATAAACTATACTGTCATACATTGGGCCTGATTTATTCACTTGTCTCCCATATAAAAAAAAATAAAAATAAAGGGAGAATAATATTGCCAATCAGTGCATCTGCACCAGTCGTGTATGTGGTATCTCTGTCAGTCATTTTGTGCCACAGAAACTATAGTGTCAAACTGTACATTGGGCCTGATTTATTCACTTGTCTCCCATATAAAAAAAATAAATTAAAGGGAGAATAATATTGCCAAATCTGTGCATCTGTGCCAGTTGTGTCTGTGGTATCTCTGGCAGTTATTTTGTGCCACAGAAACTATACTGTGATATAGTGGGCCTGATTTAATCACTAGTCTCCCATATAAAAAAATAAAAATAAAGGGAGAATAATATTGCCAAATCTGTGCATCTGTGCCAGTCGTGTCTGTGGTTGCTCTGTCAGTCATTTTGTGCCACAGAAACTATACTGTCATACATTGGGCCTGATTTATTCACTTGTCTCCCATATAAAAAAAAATAAAAATAAAGGGAGAATAATATTGCCAATCAGTGCATCTGCGCCTGTCGTGTCTGTGGTATCTCTGTCAGTCATTTTGTGCCGCAGAAACTACTGTGATAAAGTGGGCCTGATTTAATCACTAGTTTCCTATATAAAAAAATTAAAATAAAGGGAGAATAATATTGCCAAATCTGTGCATCTGTGCCAGTCGTGTCTGTGGTATCTCTGGCAGTCATTTTGTGCCACAGAAACTATACTGTGATATAGTGGGCCTGATTTAATCACTAGTCTCCCATATAAAAAATAAAAATAAAGGGAGAATAATATTGCCAAATCTGTGCATCTGTGCCAATCATGTCTGTGGTTTATCTGTCAGTCATTTTGTGCCACAGAAACTATACTGTCATACATTGGGCCTGATTTATTCACTTGTCTCTCATATAAAAAAATACAAATAAAGGGAGAATAATATTGCCAAATCTGTGTATCTGTGCCAGTCGTGTCTGTGGTATCTCTGGCAGTCATTTTTTGCCACAGAAACTATACTGTGATATAGTGGGCCTGATTTAATCACTAGTCTCCCATATAAAAAAATAAAAATAAAGGGAGAATAATATTGCAAAATCTGTGCATCTGTGCCAGTCGTGTCTTTGGTTGCTCTGTCAGTCATTTTGTGCCACATAAACTATACTGTCATACATTGGGCCTGATTTATTCACTTGTCTCCCATATAAAAAAAAATAAAAATAAAGGGAGAATAATATTGCCAATCAGTGCATCTGCACCAGTCGTGTATGTGGTATCTCTGTCAGTCATTTTGTGCCACAGAAACTATAGTGTCAAACTGTACATTGGGCCTGATTTATTCACTTGTCTCCCATATAAAAAAAATAAATTAAAGGGAGAATAATATTGCCAAATCTGTGCATCTGTGCCAGTTGTGTCTGTGGTATCTCTGGCAGTTATTTTGTGCCACAGAAACTATACTGTGATATAGTGGGCCTGATTTAATCACTAGTCTCCCATATAAAAAAATAAAAATAAAGGGAGAATAATATTGCCAAATCTGTGCATCTGTGCCAGTCGTGTCTGTGGTTGCTCTGTCAGTCATTTTGTGCCACAGAAACTATACTGTCATACATTGGGCCTAATTTATTCACTTGTCTCCCATATAAAAAAAATAAAAATAGAGGGAGAATAATATTGCCAAATCTGTGCATCTGTGCCAGTCGTGTCTGTGGTATCTCTGGCATTCATTTTGTGCCACAGAAACTATACTGTGATATAGTGGGCCTGATTTAATCACTAGTCTCCCATATAAAAAAATAAAAATAGAGGGAGAATAATATTGCCAAATCTGTGCATCTGTGCCAGTCGTGTCTGTGGTATCTCTGGCATTCATTTTGTGCCACAGAAACTATACTGTGATATAGTGGGTCTGATTTAATCACTAGTCTCCCATATAGAAAAATAAAAATAAAGAGAGAATAATATTGTCAAATCTGTGCATCTGTGCCAGTCGTGTCTGTGGTTGCTCTGTCAGTCATTTTGTGCCACAGAAACTGTACTGTCATACATTGGGCCTAATTTATTCACTTGTCTCCCATATAAAAAAATAAAAATAAAGGGAGAATAATATTGCCAAATCTGTGCCAGTCGTGTCTGTGGTATCTCTGGCAGTCATTTTGTGCCACAGAAACGATACTGTGATATAGTGGGCCTGATTTAATCACTAGTCTCCCATATAAAAAAATAAAAATAAAGGGAGAATAATATTGCCAAATCTGTGGATCTGTGCCAGTCGTGTCTGTGGTTCCTCTGTCAGTCATTTTGTGCCACTGAAACTATACTGTCATACATTGGGCCTGATTTATTCACTTGTCTCCCATATAAAAAAAATAAAAATAAAGGGAGAATAATATTGTCAAATCTGTGCATCTGTGCCAGTCGTGTCTGTGGTTGCTCTGTCAGTCATTTTGTGCCACAGAAACTATACTGTCATTCATTGGGCCTGATTTATTCACTTGTCTCCCATATAAAAAAATAAAAATAAAGGGAGAATAATATTGCCAAATCTGTGCATCTGTGCCAGTCATGTCTGTGGTATCTCTGGCAGTCATTTTGTGCCACAGAAACTATACTGTGATATAGTGGGCCTGATTTAATCACTAGTCTCCCATATAAAAAAATAAAAATAAAGGGTGAATAATATTGCCAAATCTGTGCATCTGTGCCAGTCGTGTCTGTGGTATCTCTGGCAGTCATTTTGTGCCACAGAAACTATACTGTGATATAGTGGGCCTGATTTAATCACTAGTCTCCCATATAAAAAAATAAAAATAAAGGGAGAATAATATTGCCAAATCTGTGCATCTGTGCCAGTCGTGTCTGTGGTTTCTCTGTCAGTCATTTTGTGCCACAGAAACTATACTGTCATACATTGGGCCTGATTTATTCACTTGTCTCCCATATAAAAAAAATAAAAATAAAGAGAGAATAATATTGCCAAATCTGTGGATCTGTGCCAGTCGTGTCTGTGGTTCCTCTGTCAGTCATTTTGTGCCACAGAAACTATACTGTCATACATTGGGCCTGATTTATTCACTTGTCTCCCATATAAAAAAAATAAATTAAAGGGAGAATAATATTGCCAAATCTGTGCATCTGTGCCAGTTGTGTCTGTGGTATCTCTGGCAGTTATTTTGTGCCACAGAAACTATACTGTGATATAGTGGGCCTGATTTAATCACTAGTCTCCCATATAAAAAAATAAAAATAAAGGGAGAATAATATTACCAAATCTGTGCATCTGTGCCAGTCGTGTCTGTGGTTTCTCTGTCAGTCATTTTGTGCCACAGAAATTATACTGTCATACATTGGGCCTAATTTATTCACTTGTCTCCCATATAAAAAAAAATAAAAATAGAGGGAGAATAATATTGCCAAATCTGTGCATCTGTGCCAGTCGTGTCTGTGGTATCTCTGGCATTCATTTTGTGCCACAGAAACTATACTGTGATATAGTGGGCCTGATTTAATCACTAGTCTCCCATATAGAAAAATAAAAAGAAAGAGAGAATAATATTGTCAAATCTGTGCACCTGTGCCAGTCGTGTCTGTGGTTGCTCTGTCAGTCATTTTGTGTCACAGAAACTGTACTGTCATACATTGGGCCTAATTTATTCACTTGTCTCCCATATAAAAAAATAAAGATAAAGGGAGAATAATATTGACAAATCTGTGCCAGTCGTGTCTGTGGTATCTCTGGCAGTCATTTTGTGCCACAGAAACTATACTGTCATACATTGGGCCTGATATATTCACTTGTCTCCCATATAAAAAAAATTAAAATAAAGGGAGAATAATATTGCCAAATCTGTGCCAGTCGTGTCTGTGGTATCTCTGGCAGTCATTTTGTGCCACAGAAACTATACTGTGATATAGTGGGCCTGATTTAATCACTAGTCTCCCATATAAAAAAATAAAAATAAAGGGAGAATAATATTGCCAAATCTGTGCATCTGTGCCAGTCGTGTCTGTGGTATCTCTGGCAGTCATTTTGTGCCACAGAAACTATACTGTGATATAGTGGGCCTGATTTAATCACTAGTCTCCCATATAAAAAAATAAAAATAAAGGGAGAATAATATTGCCAAATCTGTGCATCTGTGCCAGTCGTGTCTGTGGTTTCTCTGTCAGTCATTTTGTGCCACAGAAACTATACTGTCATACATTGGGCCTGATTTATTCACTTGTCTCCCATATAAAAAAAATAAAAATAAAGGGAGAATAATATTGCCAAATCTGTGGATCTGTGCCAGTCGTGTCTGTGGTTCCTCTGTCAGTCATTTTGTGCCACAGAAACTATACTGTCATACATTGGGCCTGATTTATTCACTTGTCTCCCATATAAAAAAAATAAATTAAAGGGAGAATAATATTGCCAAATCTGTGCATCTGTGCCAGTTGTGTCTGTGGTATCTCTGGCAGTTATTTTGTGCCACAGAAACTATACTGTGATATAGTGGGCCTGATTTAATCACTAGTCTCCCATATAAAAAAATAAAAATAAAGGGAGAATAATATTACCAAATCTGTGCATCTGTGCCAGTCGTGTCTGTGGTTTCTCTGTCAGTCATTTTGTGCCACAGAAATTATACTGTCATACATTGGGCCTAATTTATTCACTTGTCTCCCATATAAAAAAAAAAAAAATAAAGTGAGAATAATATTGCCAAATCTGTGCATCTGTGCCAGTCGTGTCTTTGGTTGCTCTGTCAGTCATTTTGTGTCACATAAACTGTACTGTCATACATTGGGCCTAATTTACTCACTTGTCTCCCATATAAAAAAATAAAGATAAAGGGAGAATAATATTGCCAAATCTGTGCATCTGTGCCAGTCATGTCTGTGGTTTCTCTGTCAGTCATTTTGTGCCACAGAAACTATACTGTCATACATTGGGCCTGATTTATTCACTTGTCTCCCATATAAAAAAAAATAAAAATAAAGGGAGAATAATATTGCCAAATCTGTGCATCTGTGCCAGTCGTGTCTGTGGTATCTCTGGCAGTCATTTTGTGCCACAGAAACTATACTGTGATATAGTGGGCCTGATTTAATCACTAGTCTCCCATATAAAAAAATAAAAATAAAGGGAGAATAAAATTGCCAAATCTGTGCATCTGTGCCAGTCGTGTCTGTGGTTTCTCTGTCAGTCATTTTGTGCCACAGAAACTATACTGTCATACATTGGGCCTGATTAATTCACTTGTCTCCCATATAAAAAAAAATAAAAATAAAGGGAGATTTTTATTGCCAAATCTGTGCATCTGTGCCAGTCGTGTCTGTGGTATTTCTGGCAGTTATTTTGTGCCACAGAAACTATATAGTGGGCCTGATTTAATCACTATTCCAAAAGTTTATTAAATTTTTTTCAATGGAAAAAGGTACTTGGCGAGTTGACATTTCGGTCAACCCGTGGCCTTGTTCACAAAATCGCTGTAACAAGTAAAAGATAAAAGAATATCACTAACAAGTAAGTATATACATATTTACAATTGTATACAAAAGGAAGAAATCCATATCACGATGATTAAACTGCCGATGATCGGACATACTCTGTAAAGCTTAACGACTAGACATTGTATAGTTCAAAAAAAGTTACAAAATGAATTACTAAAATGGAGAGGAGTTGAGAGAAGGAATTAATGTTGGATCTTTAGCGAATAATTGTGAAGGAAGAACATACCCTGTTAGAACTGTGTTGCATACAAAGAAAGGACCCTTTACGTTTGGTGAGTCAGATAAAGTGATGAAGAAGAATAACCTGAAAAGAACAATGTAGCGTAAGAAGGCAGTAGAGACCCTAGGTCCACAACAAAAGGGGGCCTGCATCGAACCCCTAGATTTATCTGGTAGTCCAGAACGGGTGACATGTATATAATATATAATATAGTGTTGACCGTAATTCCCTCTTTGGAGCCCGGTTACATTTACCTCCACCCCAGATTGAGTAGTACATCATAGAGATACTGACCTAGCAGGAGTGCTAGAGAACATAAGCCCATGCACAAAGACCGTATCTGCGGCTGGACCGAGACTTGTGGCTGAAATATATACATATACATATAAGAAAATGAGGCCCAATTGTGTGGACTGGTTGAACTATGAAGTATATGGAGCTATTGGAATACCTGTCCTGTGGATACAGTATGTGATAAATTTCAGACTCTGTCCGTTCTGTATATTTTGCAGTGTCCCAGAGGTAACATGCAGGTATAGTGCTATGGGCAAAGAAAGAGAAGGGGGGAGAAATTATATATGGGACCATGTCTCATATGGGAAATAGTGAGATGGACACCATATAGTGCATGTTTGAGGTGTTACTCTGTACCTGTGTCACTAATATATGCAGGGGACCAAGTAAGTCCTGGCAAATAGTTGTAAAGGTGCCCTCTCTGTATAATGGGGTATGCTGCCAGTAGATACAGGAATAATATACCTGTGTAAAAAGAAATGTTGATACAGGCTAAACAATTCATCAGGGTGATGGTATACTTATCTATTCATTGTGCTGTAATCTCACGTCTCAGTCCTGTGTGCAGGTAAGGGGCAAGCGTTGTTGGCGTAGTGGAGGAAGCCGACACAGTCCTGTGTCACGGCGGTGGAACAGCTCGGCGTGGTAAATGGTGCCCAGCGTTTTATCTGATTCCCCAGCCGGCCATGTGACCGGAAGTGCAAGGGGATGCCGGCGCCTGCGCACGAGAGTTCCCTTAGTGTGTGTGGGAAGGCAAAGCGGCGCCTGCGTACACCACACCTGGCAGAGCGCTAGTCCACAGCGCCTGCGTCTGCACGTTCATCGTGCTGTAAATGGGATCAGACCGGCGCCTGCGCACAGGATAGTATACTATGCAGAATGTTTGTGTGTGAGCATGGAGGCCCGGCGCTTGCGCATTGTATTACGTGGCCCCACTGATCTGCGCTAGCATGCTGCATAATAAGAGAGGACATCAGCGTCTATATTAAATGACTCCCAGTGTGCCCCCAATAGTATAGGAGTGGTGTCTAGGAAGAGCCTCCTACCTATAAAAAGGAAATCACTAAATACAAATGGATATTATATGGGAGTTCAGAAAGATGCTGTCCCTAGAGGGCCCCAAGCTGCACAAGTGAACACATCACAGTAATATATATAAAAGAGATCACATGAGATACAGTACAATGACATATGTAATGGTAGGAGTCCAAACTTCAATAAAAGGAAATAAATAAGGAAAAAGTCAAAGAAAAGAAATGAAATAAAAGAAATGAAATAGAAAAGAACTAATAAAAAAAAAAAATATATAAAAATTATAAAAAATAATAAAAAATCTGAAAAAAATGAAAAAAAACTTTTTTGTAATTGAAAATAAAAAATGGAAAATAATATATAATAAACTGGCAACTGAAGAAGCTAAAAAATGAAAAAATGAAAAAATGAGGGACTAATGTAAGGAAACTTATAAACAGACTAATGGGGTATGCGTCTTACCAGCCACAACGCGTTTATCATTGAAGACGGTTGTGCAAGGGGTCAGATGGCCTATATAGGAGAAAAATTAAATTAGCCAGTCCATCTCGCGGTTCAAGCCACGTGAATGTAAGGTGTCCAGCGTGTAAATCCAAAAGGTCTCTCGCTGTTTTAATAATGTTATGTGATTACCTCCTCGCCTGGGACGGGGGACTCGCTCTATAACTTGAAACCTTAATTGTGCTACGTTGTGGTTAGCTTCTTTAAAATGAAGAGGGAGAGGGAGCCATACTTTGCCACAACGGATCGTTGATTTATGGTTAGAGATACGATCTCTAACCGCTTGGGTGGTCTCCCCCACATAGAGTAACCCGCAAGGGCATTTTATGATATAGACCACAAAATTTGTTTCACAAGTATAGTAGTCCTTGATTTTATATGATTTGCCTGTTCTTGGGTGTACTACTTCGCTGCCCTTGATTACGTTTGAGCAGCTCATGCAGCCCAAACACGGAAAGGTCCCTGTATGTTTTTGGCCGGAAAGTGTTCTAAGTGCCAATGTTTTCTGTGTGCCCAGGTCCGCTTTGACGACCCTGTCCCTTATGTTCTTAGGCCTTCTATTGCACATCAGGGGAGGTTCCTTGAATATAGGAATGGTAGGATATGCTCTAGTTAAGAGTGGCCAATGTGCCCTGATTAGGTTATGTACTCTACGCACTCTATGCAAGTTGTATTTAAACTTTTGACATTCTGACCTCTGCTAAATGTCCTTGAGCATTTCTTACAGATCACTTTGCACTGATCATTCGGATCTTGGTTAAAAAATTGCCAGACTGCACTCTTCCTACTATTGAATACCATTTCAGGCATTGCACACTGTGCTACTTTAACCGGATGGCCACGCTGTCCGAAAAATGGTTTTGGTTTTGCCAAACTTTTTTGGCCAGAGACGGGCCTGCCAGATGAATGCAAATGTGATGTAGATGGCTGCTGCCGATCCTCTTCCTCCGCTTCTGAGCTACTGCCAGCGGCACCCTATTCTCCCAATGGCTGCCAATCTGGGTCAACAACTGTGTCATCTATCACCTCCTCTTCAATCTCATGTTTAGCTATCTCTGTGTCACCGTGTAAGGTGCTATAATGTTCGGGAATGGGCACCATCGTCTCATCAGGGTCAGTTTCTGGCTCAGTACACTGGGAGGGCAATGTAGTGATGTGAGTCAATGGAACAGCATGACAATCTAGCTGTGGCTGTGCATCAGTGCACTCTGTGTCCGAATCATCTTCTAGTGGGCTGTTAACTATTTCCCTTTCTAACCCAGGCACGGTATGTGTAAAGAGCTCCATGGAGTAAACTGTTGTGTCACCTGACGCATCCTTCACTGTTGTTTTGAGGGAAGGACACAAGGAATCAACTTGTTCCAGACCGGGAGCATCCACCGACGACTGGCTACTTTTCAATTTTGAACTATCCGAAGAGGAGGCGAAAGAGCTAGAGGCAGAGTCAGCAAGGAAAGCCAAAATGTTTTCCTGCTGCTCCGGTTTTAACAGCGGTTTTCCAACTCCCAGAAAAGGTAGCGTTCGAGGCCTTGTGTAGCCGGACGATGCCGCTGGCTCAACAACTTGAGACTTAGGTGCTATTTTGATTTTCCGTCTACCACCCGATGCTCCACCAGCACCACCACCACCACCATCAGCATTACCAGATGGCAATGACCGCCCACGGCCATGACCTCTTCCACCAGCCTTCCTCATTCTTGGGAAAATGTAACCAAACTAACAACTGTTATATGGTACAGAAAAACAAGGTAGAAGGTGTATGTTAACTTGTTGTGAATATAAATCTACCTTTTTATGTGTGGGTGAGTGCTGAATAAATCAGGCCCACTGTATGACAGTATAGTTTCTGTGGCTGAAAATGACTGACAGAGATACCACAGACAGGACTGGCGCAGATGCACAGATTTGGCAATATTAATCTCCCCTTTTTTATATGGGAGACAAGTGAATAAATCAGGCCCAATGTATGACAGTATAGTTTCTGTGGCACAAAATGACTGACAGAGAAACCACAGACACGACTGGCACAGATGCACAGATTTGGCAATATTATTCTCCCTTTATTTTTATTTTTTTTTATATGGGAGACAAGTGAATAAATCAGGCCCAATATATGACAGTATAGTTTCTGTGGCACAAAATGACTGACAGAGAAACCACAGACACGACTGGCACAGATGCACAGATTTGGCAATATTATTCTCCCTTTATTTTTATTTTTTTATATGGGAGACAAGTGAATAAATCAGGCCCAATGTATGACAGTATAGTTTCTGTGGCACAAAATGACTGACAGAGCAACCACAGACACGACTGGCACAGATGCACAGATTTGGCAATATTATTCTCCCTTTATTTTTATTTTTTTATATGGGAGACAAGTGAATAAATCAGGCCCAATGTATGACAGTATAGTTTCTGTGGCACAAAATGACTGACAGAGCAACCACAGACACGACTGGCACAGATGCACAGATTTGGCAATATTATTCTTCCATTATTTTTATTTTTTTATATGGGAGACTAGTGATTAAATCACTGTAGAAAGTAATGAAAAGCTAGCACTCAATCAATACAGTTCACGGTGCCAGTGAATGGGATATTCAATCCCACTTGTCATCAAGTCCAAAAAATCACTGCACTCGTATGGTTTTCAAATGCATTATTCCAAAAGTTAATTAAATTTGTATCAATAGAAAAAGGTACTTGGTGAGTTGACGTTTCGGCCAACCCGTGGCCTTGTTCACAAAATCGCTGTAACAAGTAAAAGATAAAAGAATATCACTAACAAGTAAGTATATACATATTTACAATTGTACACAAAAGGAAGAAATCCATATCACGATGATTAAACTGCCGATGATCGGACATACTCTGTAAAGCTTAACGACTAGACATTGCATAGTTCAAAAAAAGTTACAAAATGAATTACTAAAATGGAGAGGAGTTGAGAGAAGGAATTAATGTTGGATCTTTAGCGAATAATTGTGGAGGAAGAACATACCCTGTTAGAACTGTGTTGCATACAAATAAAGGACCCTTTACGTTTGGTGAGTCAGATAAAGTGATGAAGAAGCATAACCTGAAAAGAACAATGTAGCGTAAGAAGGCAGTAGAGACCCTAGGTCCACAACAAAAGGGGGCCTGCATCGAACCCCTAGATTTATCTGGTAGTCCAGAACGGGTGACATGTATATAATATATAATATAGTGTTGACCGTAATTCCCTCTTTGGAGCCCGGTTACATTTACCTCCACCCCAGATTGAGTAGTACATCATAAAGATACTGACCTAGCAGGAGTGCTAGAGAACATAAGCCCATGCACAAAGACCGTATCTGCGGCTGGACCGAGACTTGTGGCTGAAATATATACATATACATATAAGAAAATGAGGCCCAATTGTGTGGACTGGTTGAACTATGAAGTATATGGAGCTATTGGAATACCTGTCCTGTGGATACAGTATGTGATAAATTTCAGACTCTGTCCGTTCTGTATATTTTGCAGTGTCCCAGAGGTAACATGCAGGTATAGTGCTATGGGCAAAGAAAGAGAAGGGGGGAGAAATTATATATGGGACCATGTCTCATATGGGAAATAGTGAGATGGACACCATATAGTGCATGTTTGAGGTGTTACTCTGTACCTGTGTCACTAATATATGCAGGGGACCAAGTAAGTCCTGGCAAATAGTTGTAAAGGTGCCCTCTCTGTATAATGGGGTATGCTGCCAGTAGATACAGGAATAATATACCTGTGTAAAAAGAAATGTTGATACAGGCTAAACAATTCATCAGGGTGATGGTATACTTATCTATTCATTGTGCTGTAATCTCACGTCTCAGTCCTGTGTGCAGGTAAGGGGCAAGCGTTGGTGGCGTAGTGGAGGAAGCCGACACAGTCCTGTGTCACGGCGGTGGAACAGCTCGGCGTGGTAAATGGTGCCCAGCGTTTTATCTGATTCCCCAGCCGGTCATGTGACCGGAAGTGCAAGGGGACGCCGGCGCCTGCGCACGAGAGTTCCCTTAGTGTGTGTGGGAAGGCAAAGCGGCGCCTGCGTACACCACACCTGGCAGAGCGCTAGTCCACAGCGCCTGCGTCTGCACGTTCATCGTGCTGTGTATGGGATCAGACCGGCGCCTGCGCACAGGATAGTATACTATGCAGAATGTTTGTGTGTGAGCATGGAGGCCCGGCGCTTGCGCATTGTATTACGTGGCCCCACTGATCTGCGCTAGCATGCTGCATAAGAGAGGACATCAGCGTCTATATTAAATGACTCCCAGTGTGCCCCCAGTAGTATAGGAGTGGTGTCTAGGAAGAGCCTCTTACCTAAAAAAAGGAAATCACTAAATACAAATGGATATTATATGGGAGTGCAGAAAGATGCTGTCCCTAGAGGGCCCCAAGCTGCACAAGTGAACACATCACAGTAATATATATAAAAGAGATCACATGAGATACAGTACAATGACATATGTAATGGTAGGAGTCCAAACTTCAATAAAAGGAAATAAATAAGGAAAAAGTCAAAGAAAAGAAATGAAATAAAAGAAATGAAATAGAAAAGAACTAATAAAAAAAAAAAATAAAATATAAAAATTATAAAAAATAATAAAAAATCTGAAAAAAAATGAAAAAAATCTTTTTTGTAATTGAAAGTAAAAAATGGAAAATAATATATAATAAACTGGCAACTGAAGAAGCTGAAAAATGAAAAAATGAGGGACTAATGTAAGGAAACGTATAAACAGACTAATGGGGTATGCGTCTTACCAGCCACAACACGTTTATCATTGAAGACGGTTGTGCAAGAGGTCAGTTGGCCTATATAGGAGAAAAATTAAATTAGCCAGTCCATCTCGCGGTTCAAGCCACGTGGATGTAAGGTGTCCAGCGTGTAAATCCAAAAGGTCTCTCGCTGTTTTAATAATTTTATGTGATTACCTCCTCGCCTGGGACGGGGGACTTGCTCTATAACTTGAAACCTTAATTGTGCTACGTTGTGGTTAGCTTCTTTAAAATGAAGAGGGAGGGGGAGCCATACTTTGCCACAACGGATCGTTGATTTATGGTTAGAGATACGATCTCTAACCGCTTGGGTGGTCTCCCCCACATAGAGTAACCCACAAGGGCATTTTATGATATAGGCCACAAAATTTGTTTCACAACTATAGTAGTCCTTGATTTTATACGATTTGCCTGTTCTTGGGTGTACTACCTTGCTGCCCTTGATTACGTTTGAACAGCTCATGCAGGCCAAACACGGAAAGGTCCCTGTACGTTTTTGGCCGGAAAGTGTTCTAAGTGCCAATGTTTTCTGTGTGCCCAGGTCCGCTTTGACGACCCTGTCCCTTATGTTCTTAGGCCTTCTATTGCACATCAGGGGAGGTTCCTTGAATATAGGAATGGTAGGATATGCTCTAGTTAAGAGTGGCCAATGTGCCCTGATTAGGTTATGTACTCTACGCACTCTATGCAAGTTGTATTTAAACTTTTGACATTCTGACCTCTGCTAAATGTCCTTGAGCATTTCTTACAGATCACTTTGCACTGATCATTCGGATCTTGGTTAAAAAATTGCCAGACTGCACTCTTCCTACTATTGAATACCTTTTCAGGCATTGCACACTGTGCTACTTTAACCGGATGGCCACGCTGTCCGAAAAATGGTTTTGGTTTTGCCAAACTTTTTTGGCCAGAGACGGGCCTGCCAGATGAATGCAAATTTGATGTAGATGGCTGCTGCCGATCCTCCTCCTCCGCTTCTGAGCTACTGCCAGCGGCACCCTCTTCCCCCAATGGCTGCCAATCTGGGTCAACAACTGTGTCATCTATCACCTCCTCTTCAATCTCATGTTCAGCTATCTCTGAGTCACCATGTAAGGTGCTATAACGTTCAGGAATGGGCACCATCATCTCATCAGGGTCAGTTTCTGGCTCAGTACACTGGGAGGGCAATGTAGGGATGTGAGTCAATGGAACAGCATGACAATCTAGCTGTGGCTGTGCATCAGTGCACTCTGTGTCCGAATCATCTTCTAGTGGGCTGTTAACTATTTCCCTTTCTAACCCAGGCACGGTATGTGTAAAGAGCTCCATGGAGTAAACTGTTGTGTCACCTGACGCATCCTTCACTGTTGTTTTGAGGGAAGGACACAAGGAATCAACTTGTTCCAGACCGCGAGCATCCACCGATGACTGGCTACTTTTCAATTCTGAACTATCCGAAGAGGAGGCGAAAGAGCTAGAGGCAGAGTCAGCAAGGAAAGCCAAAACGTTTTCCTGCTGCTCCGGCTTTAACAGCGGTTTTCCAACTCCCAGAAAAGGTAGCGTTCGAGGCCTTGTGTAGCCGGACGATGACGCTGGCTCAACAACTTGAGACTTAGGTGCTATTTTGATTTTCCCTCTACCACCCGATGCTCCACCAGCACCACCACCACCACCATCAGCATTACCAGATGGCAATGACCGCCCACGGCCATGACCTCTTCCACCAGCCTTCCTCATTCTTGGGAAAATGTAACCAAACTAACAACTGTTATATGGTACAGAAAAACAAGGTAGAAAGTGTATGTTAACTTGTTGTGAATATAAATCTACCTTTTTATGTGTGGGTGAGTGCTGAATAAATCAGGCCCACGTTATGACAGTATAGTTTCTGTGGCTGAAAATGACTGACAGAGATACCACAGACAGGACTGGCGCAGATGCACAGATTTGGCAATATTAATCTCCCCTTTTTTTATATGGGAGACAAGTGAATAAATCAGGCCCAATGTATGACAGTATAGTTTCTGTGGCACAAAATGACTGACAGACAAAACCACAGACACGACTGGCACAGATGCACAGATTTGGCAATATTATTCTCCCTTTATTTTTATTTTTTTTTATATGGGAGACAAGTGAATAAATCAGGCCCAATGTATGACAGTATAGTTTCTGTGGCGCAAAATGACTGACAGAGAAACCACAGACACGACTGGCACAGATGCACAAATTTGGCAATATTATTCTCCCTTTATTTTTATTTTTTTATATGGGAGACAAGTGAATATATCAGGCCCAATGTATGACAGTATAGTTTCTGTGGCACAAAATGAGTGACGGAGCAACCACAGACACGACTGGCACAGATGCACAGATTTGGCAATATTATTCATCCTTTATTTTTATTTTTTTATATGGGAGACTAGTGATTAAATCACTGTAGAAAGTAATGAAAAGCTAGCACTCAATCAATACAGTTCACGGTGCCAGTGAACGGGATATTCAATCCCACTTGTCATCAAGTCCAAAAAATCACTGCACTCGTATGGTTTTCAAATGCATTATTCCAAAAGTTTATTAAATTTGTATCAATGGAAAAAGGTACCTGGTGAGTTGACGTTTCGGCCAACCCGTGGCCTTGTTCACAAAATCGCTGTAACAAGTAAAAGATAAAACAATATCACTAACAAGTAAGTATATACATATTTACAATTGTACACAAAAGGAAGAAATCCATATCACGATGATTAAACTGCCGATGATCGGACATACTCTGTAAAGCTTAACGTCTAGACATTGTAAAGTTCAAAAAAAGTTACAAAATGAATTACTAAAATGGAGAGGAGTTGAGAGAAGGAATTAATGTTGGATCTTTAGCGAATAATTGTGGAGGAAGAACATACCCTGTTAGAACTGTGTTGCATACAAAGAAAGGACCCTTTACGTTTGGTGCGTGAGATAAAGTGATGAAGAAGCATAACCTGAAAAGAACAATGTAGAGTAAGAAGGCAGTAGAGACCCTAGGTCCACAACAAAAGGGGGCCTGCATCGAACCCCTAGATTTATCTGGTAGTCCAGAACGGGTGACATGTATATAATATATAATATAGTGTTGACCGTAATTCCCTCTTTGGAGCCCGGTTACATTTACCTCCACCCCAGATTGAGTAGTACATCATAGAGATACTGACCTAGCAGGAGTGCTAGAGAACATAAGCCCATGCACAAAGACCGTATCTGCGGCTGGACCGAGACTTATGGCTGAAATATATACATATACATATAAGAAAATGAGGCCCAATTGTGTGGACTGGTTGAACTATGAAGTATATGGAGCTATTGGAATACCTGTCCTGTGGATACAGTATGTGATAAATTTCAGACTCTGTCCGTTCTGTATATTTTGCAGTGTCCCAGAGGTAACATGCAGGTATAGTGCTATGGGCAAAGAAAGAGAAGGGGGGAGAAATTATATATGGGACCATGTCTCATATGGGAAATAGTGAGATGGACACCATATAGTGCATGTTTGAGGTGTTACTCTGTACCTGTGTCATTAATATATGCAGGGGACCAAGTAAGTCCTGGCAAATAGTTGTAAAGGTGCTCTCTCTGTATAATGGGGTATGCTGCCAGTAGATACAGGAATAATATACCTGTGTAAAAAGAAATGTTGATACAGGCTAAACAATTCATCAGGGTGATGGTATACTTATCTATTCATTGTGCTGTAATCTCACGTCTCAGTCATGTGTGCAGGTAAGGGGCAAGCGTTGGTGGTGTAGTGGAGGAAGCCGACACAGTCCTGTGTCACGGCGGTGGAACAGCTCGGCGTGGTAAATGGTGCCCAGCATTTTATCTGATTCCCCAGCCGTTCATGTGACCGGAAGTGCAAGGGGACGCCGGCGCCTGCACACGAGAGTTCCCTTAGTGTGTGTGGGCAGGCAAAGCGGCGCCTGCGTACACCACACCTGGCAGAGCGCTAGACCACAGCGCCTGCGTCTGCACGTTCATTGTGCTGTGTATGGGATCAGACCGGCGCCTGCGCACAGGATAGTATACTATGCAGAATGTTTGTGTGTGAGCATGGAGGCCCGGCGCTTGCGCATTGTATTACGTGGCCCCACTGATCTGCGATAGCATGCTGCATAATAAGAGAGGACATCAGCGTCTATATTAAATGACTCCCAGTGTGCCCCCAATAGTATAGAAGTGGTGTCTAGGAAGAGCCTCCTACCTAAAAAAAGGAAATCACTAAATACAAATGGATATTATATGGGAGTGCAGAAAGATGCTGTCCCTAGAGAGCCCCAAGCTGCACAAGTGAACACATCACAGTAATATATATAAAAGAGATCACATGAGATACAGTACAATGACATATGTAATGGTAGGAGTCCAAACTTCAATAAAAGGAAATAAATAAGGAAAAAGTCAAAGAAAAGAAATGAAATAAAAGAAATGAAATAGAAAAGAACTAATAAAAATAAAAAATAAAATATAAAAATTATAAAAAATAATAAAAAATCTGAAAAAAATGAAAAAAAACTTTTTTGTAATTGAAAATAAAAAATGGAAAATAATATATAATAAACTGGCAACTGAAGAAGCTAAAAAATGAAAAAATGAAAAAATGAGGACTAATGTAAGGAAACTTATAAACAGACTAATGGGGTATGCGTCTTACCAGCCACAACGCGTTTATCATTGAAGACGGTTGTGCAAGGGGTCAGTTGGCCTATATAGGAGAAAAATTAAATTAGCCAGTCCATCTCGCGGTTCAAGCCACGTGAATGTAAGGTGTCCAGCGTGTAAATCCAAAAGGTCTCTCGCTGTTTTAATAATTTTATGTGATTACCTCCTCACCTGGGACGGGGGACTCGCTCTATAACTTGAAACCTTAATTGTGCTACATTGTGGTTAGCTTCTTTAAAATGAAGAGGGAGGTGGAGCCATACTTTGCCACAACGGATCGTTGATTTATGGTTAGAGATACGATCTCTAACCGCTTGGGTGGTCTCCCCCGCATAGAGTAACCCGCAAGGGCATTTTATGATATAGACCACAAAATTTGTTTCACAAGTATAGTAGTCCTTGATTTTATACGATTTGCCTGTTCTTGGGTGTACTACTTCGCTGCCCTTGATTACGTTTGAGCAGCTCATGCAGCCCAAACACGGAAAGGTCCCTGTACGTTTTTGGCCGGAAAGTGTTCTAAGTGCCAATGTTTTCTGTGTGCCCAGGTCCGCTTTGACGACCCTGTCCCTTATGTTCTTAGGCCTTCTAGTGCACATCAGGGGAGGTTCCTTGAATATAGGAATGGTAGGATATGCTCTAGTTAAGAGTGGCCAATGTGCCCTGATTAGGTTATGTACTCTACGCATTGTAGAGTGGTGACTATGCACGAATGGGAGTCTTGTTTTTTTTTGAGTTTTTATTGTCCCATTCTCTGTTTCATTAAGAACCCTGGTGGACTCAGTATTGAGAAGGTCGGCTGGATAATTGCGGGCCCTGAACTTATTAGACATTTCCTGTAATCTGGTGGACTTCAAATCGGGATCGGAGACAATTCTTGACACTCTCTTGAACTGAAATCTTGGGAGACTATTTTTCGTGGATTTGGGGTGACAGCTGTTGTAGAGCAGAAGGCTATTACAATCAGTTGGTTTGGAATATAAATCCGTATTTAGATTACCCAAGACATTTTTAAGGACTTTGGTGTCCAAAAACGTGACTTCACTATCACGATATGCAAGTGTGAAGGTCAGTTCCGGTCGGGTGGTGTTAATAGTATCATAGAATTCCTGAAGGCTGGTGCGGTTCCCCTGCCAGATACAGAATATATCGTCGATATATCTGTACCAAATTAAAGCGTTTTGTTGAAAAATGGGGTTGGCATATACATGCTCCCTCTCGAAGTGGTCCATGTACAGATTTGCGTATGCCGGGGCCACATTGGACCCCATGGCAGTGCCGCACGTTTGCACAAAGAAGTCATCCTCAAGACTCCCATTCGTGCATAGTCACCAC
Source organism: Ranitomeya variabilis (assembly GCF_051348905.1). Taxonomy (NCBI): domain Eukaryota; kingdom Metazoa; phylum Chordata; class Amphibia; order Anura; family Dendrobatidae; genus Ranitomeya; species Ranitomeya variabilis. The sequence goes on from NC_135237.1 coordinate 232,618,764, forward strand.
CCTACAATGCGTAGAGTACATAACCTAATCAGGGCACATTGGCCACTCCTAACTAGAGCATATACTACCATTCCTATATTCAAGGAACCTCCCCTGATGTGCACTAGAAGGCCTAAGAACATAAGGGACAGGGTCGTCAAAGCGGACCTGGGCACACAGAAAACATTGGCACTTAGAACACTTTCCAGCCAAAAACGTACAGGGACCTTTCCGTGTTTGGGCTGCATGAGCTGCTCAAACGTAATCAAGGGCAGCGAAGTAGTACACCCAAGAACAGGCAAATCGTATAAAATCAAGGATTACTATACTTGTGAAACAAATTTTGTGGTCTATATCATAAAATGCCCTTGCGGGTTACTCTATGTGGGGGAGACCACCCAAGCGGTTAGAGATCGTATCTCTAACCATAAATCAATGATCCGTTGTGGCAAAGTATGGCTCCCCCTCCCTCTTCATTTTAAAGAAGCTAACCACAACATAGCACAATTAAGGTTTCAAGTTATAGAGCGAGTCCCCCGTCCCAGGCGAGGAGGTAATCACATAAAATTATTAAAACAGCGAGAGACCTTTTGGATTTACACGCTGGACACCTTACATCCACGTGGCTTGAACCGCGAGATGGACTGGCTAATTTAATTTTTCTCCTATATAGGCCAACTGACCCCTTGCACAACTGTCTTCAATGATAAACGCGTTGTGGCTGGTAAGACGCATACCCCATTAGTCTGTTTATAAATTTCCTTACATTAGTCCCTCATTTTTTCATTTTTTCATTTTTTAGCTTCTTCAGTTGCCAGTTTATTATATATTATTTTCCATTTTTTATTTTCAATTACAAAAAAGTTTTTTTTTCATTTTTTTCAGATTTTTTATAATTTTTTATAATTTTTATATATTTTTTTTTTTTTATTAGTTCTTTTCTATTTCATTTCTTTTATTTCATTTCTTTTCTTTGACTTTTTCCTTATTTATTTCCTTTTATTGAAGTTTGGACTCCTACCATTACATATGTCATTGTACTGTATCTCATGTGATCTCTTTTATATATATTATTGTGATGTGTTCACTTGTGCAGCTTGCGGCCCTCTAGGGACAGCATCTTTCTGCACTCCCATATAATATCCATTTGTATTTAGTGATTTACTTTTTTTAGGTAGGAGGCTCTTCCTAGACACCACTCCTATACTATTGGGGGCACACTGGGAGTCATTTAATATAGACGCTGATGTCCTCTCTTATTATGCAGCATGCTAGCGCAGATCAGTGGGGCCACGTAATACAATGCGCAAGCGCCGGGCCTCCATGCTCACACACAAACATTCTGCATAGTATAATATCCTGTGCGCAGGCGCCGGTCTGATCCCATACACAGCACGATGAACGTGCAGACGCAGGCGCTGTGGACTAGCGCTCTGCCAGGTGTGGTGTACGCAGGCGCCGCTTTGCCTGCCCACACACACTAAGGGAACTCTCGTGCGCAGGCGCCGGTGTCCCCTTGCACTTCCGGTCACATGACCGGCTGGGGAATCAGATAAAACGCTGGGCACCATTTACCACGCCGAGCTGTTTCACCGCCGTGACACAGGACTGTGTCGGATTCCTCCACTACGCCACCAACGCTTGCCCCTTACCTGCACACAGGACTGAGACGTGAGATTACAGCACAATGAATAGATAAGTATACCATCACCCTGATGAATTGTTTAGCCTGTATCAACATTTCTTTTTACACAGGTATATTATTCCTGTATCTACTGGCAGCATACCCCATTATACAGAGAGCGCACCTTTACAACTATTTGCCAGGACTTACTTGGTCCCCTGCATATATTAGCGACACAGGTACAGAGTAACACCTCAAACATGCACTATATGGTGTCCATCTCACTATTTCCCATATGAGACATGGTCCCATATATAATTTCTCCCCCCTTCTCTTTCTTTGCCCATAGCACTATACCTGCATGTTACCTCTGGGACACTGCAAAATATACAGAACGGACAGAGTCTGAAATTTATCACATACTGTATCCACAGGACAGGTATTCCAATAGCTCCATATACTTCATAGTTCAACCAGTCCACACAATTGGGCCTCATTTTCTTATATGTATATGTATATATTTCAGCCACAAGTCTCGGTCCAGCCGCAGATACGGTCTTTGTGCATGGGCTTATGTTCTCTAGCACTCCTGCTAGGTCAGTATCTCTATGATGTACTACTCAATCTGGGGTGGAGGTAAATGTAACCGGGCTCCAAAGAGGGAATTACGGTCAACACTATATTATATATTATATACATGTCACCCGTTCTGGACTACCAGATAAATCTAGTGGTTCGATGCAGGCCCCCTTTTGTTGTGGACCTAGGGTCTCTACTGCCTTCTTACGCTACATTGTTCTTTTCAGGTTATGCTTCTTCATCACTTTATCTGACTCACCAAACGTAAAGGGTCCTTTCTTTGTATGCAACACAGTTCTAACAGGGTATGTTCTTCCTCCACAATTATTCGCTAAAGATCCAACATTAATTCCTTCTCTCAACTCCTCTCCATTTTAGTAATTCATTTTGTAACTTTTTTTGAACTATACAATGTCTAGTCGTTAAGCTTTACAGAGTATGTCCGATCATCGGCAGTTTAATCATCGTTATATGGATTTCTTCCTTTTGTGTACAATTGTAAATATGTATATACTTACTTGTTAGTGATACTGTTTTATCTTTTACTTGTTACAGCGATTTTGTGAACAAGGCCACGGGTTGGCCGAAACGTCAACTCACCAAGTACCTTTTTTCATTGATACAAATTTAATAAACTTTTGGAATAATGCATTTGAAAACCATACGAGTGCAGTGATTTTTTGGACTTGATGACAAGCGAGATTGAATATCCCGTTCACTGGCACCGTGAACTGTATTGATTGAGTGCTAGCTTTTCATTACTTTCTACAGTGATTTAATCACTAGTCTCCCATATAAAAAAATAAAAATAAAGGAAGAATAATATTGCCAAATCTGTGTATCTGTGCCAGTCGTGTCTGTGGTTGCTCTGTCAGTCATTTTGTGCCACAGAAACTATACTGTCATACATTGGGCCTGATTTATTCACTTGTCTCCCATATAAAAAAATAAAAATAAAGGGAGAATAATATTGCCAAATCTGTGCATCTGTGCCAGTCGTGTCTGCGGTTTCTCTGTCAGTCATTTTGTGCCACAGAAACTATACTGTCATACATTGGGCCTGATTTATTCACTTGTCTCCCATATAAAAAAAAATAAAAATAAAGGGAGAATAATATTGCCAAATCTGTGCATCTGTGCCAGTCGTGTCTGTGGTTTCTCTGTCAGTCATTTTGTGCCACAGAAACTATACTGTCATACAGTGGGCCTGATTTATTCAGCACTCACCCACACATAAAAAGGTAGATTTATATTCACAACAAGTTAACATACACCTTCTACCTTGTTTTTCTGTACCATATAACAGTTGTTAGTTTGGTTACATTTTCCCAAGAATGAGGAAGGCTGGTGGAAGAGGTCATGGCCGTGGACGGTCATTGCCATCTGGTAATGCTGATGGTGGTGGTGGTGGTGGTGGTGCTGGTGGAGCATCGGGTGGTAGAGGGAAAATCAAAATAGCACCTAAGTCTCAAGTTGTTGAGCCAGCGTCATCATCCGGCTACACAAAGCCTTGAACGCTACCTTTTCTGGGAGTTGGAAAACCGCTGTTAAAGCCGGAGCAGCAGGAAAACGTTTTGGCTTTCCTTGCTGACTCTGCCTCTAGCAATTTCGCCTCCTCTTTGGATAGTTCAAAATTGAAAAGTAGCCAGTCGTCGGTGGATGCTCGCGGTCTGGAACAAGTTGATTCCTTGTGTCCTTCCTTCAAAACAACAGTGAAGGATGCGTCAGGTGACACAACAGTTTACTTCATGGAGCTCTTTACACATACCGTGCCTGGGTTAGAAAGGGAAATAGTTAACAGCCCACTAGAAGATGATTTGGACACAGAGTGCACTGATGCACAGCCACAGCTAGATTGTCATGCCGTTCCATTGACTCACATCACTACATTGCCCTCCCAGTGTACTGAGCCAGAAACTGACCCTGATGAGACGATGGTGCCCATTCCCGAACGTTATAGCACCTTACACGGTGACACAGAGATAGCTGAACATGAGATTGAAGAGGAGGTGATAGATGACACAGTTGTTGACCCAGATTGGCAGCCATTGGGGGAAGAGGAAAAATAGTGAAAACCAGCTCACCTATTAGGCATTTGTTGTGGGGAAGCCCGGATACCGTGCAGTCATCACGTGGAACGATAAGATAAAAGGAAAAAGAAATCCAGCTTCCAAAAATATCAAAATTTATTGAAGATAAAATCCAAAGTCCAATGACATGGTTCACAGGAGAATAAGTAGCAGCAGGCTACGCATTTCGAACAATGAGTTCTTTTTTTTTTTAAAAAAAGAACTCATTGTTCGAAACGCGTAGCCTGCTGCTACTCATTCTCCTGTGAACCATGTCATTGGACTTTCGATTTTATCTTCAATAAATTTTGATATTTTTGGAAGCTGGATTTCTTTTTCCTTTTATCTTATTGGGGGAAGAGGGTGCCGCTGGCAGTAGCTCAGAAGCGGAGGAGGAGGATCGGCAGCAGCAATCTACATCACATTTGCATTCATCTGGCAGGCCCGTCTCTGGCCAAAAAAGTTTGGCAAAACCATTTTTCGGACAGCGTGGCCATCCGGTTAAAGTAGCACAGTGTGCAATGCCTGAAAAGGTATTCAATAGTAGGAAGAGTGCAGTCTGGCAATTTTTTAACCAAGATCCGAATGATCAGTGCAAAGTGATCTGTAAGAAATGCTCAAGGACATTTAGCAGAGGTCAGAATGTCAAAAGTTTAAATACAACTTGCATGCGTCGACATTTAACCACCATGCACTTGCAAGCCTGGACTAGCTGCCAAATGTCCCATAACGTTGTTGCACCCGCTCACAATGAAGCTAGTCAGCAACGCTACATTCCTTCCCTCACTGTAAGCCCACCGGTTAGAACAACAACAGCAGCAAATGTGGAGGTGTCATCGCTAGGGCAAAGCAGTCAGGGAATCACAAGTTTATTGGTAGGAAACACAGCATGTAGGCCTACATCGAGAATACCATCACCACCCCTCTCTCAATCCGCCATGTCCACCACCACCACCACCGCAAGTCCCACCATATGCACCTCACCAGTCCAGCTCACCCTCCAAGAGACTCTCATTAGGAAAAGAAAGTACTCACCCTCTCATCCGCGTACACAGGGTTTGAACGCCCACATTGCTAGACTTTTATTGTTAGAGATGATGCCCTACCGCTTGGTTGAAAGCGAAAACTTCTTTTCAAGAAAAGCCATCCCAGCCCTCCACCAGCATGTCAAAGACCACATTTTCCATGCACTGAGGCAATCAGTCAGTAGAAAGGTGCACCTCACAACTGATGCATGGACCAGTAGGCATGGACAGGGATGTTACGTGTCCTTCACGGCACACTGGGTTAATGTGGTGGATGCAGGGTCCACAGGGGACAGCCATAGTGGGACAGTTCTGCCTAGCCCACGGTCTAGGAAACAGTTGGCAGTAGGCGTTCGACACCCCTCCTCCTCCTCCTCCTCCTCCAGAAGCAAAACCTCAACCACAGAGCGCAGTCGCCCTACCACTCCATCCACAGCTGCCAGTGTTGCACACGAGGTGTCCAATTATGGAACAGCTAGTGGTAAGCGTCAGCAGGCTGTGTTGGAAATGAAGTGTTTGGGCGACAACACACACCGCGGAAGTTCTGGCCGAGTTCTTGCAGCAAGAAACTCAGTCATTGCTGGGCAATGTACATCTTGAGGCAGGCAAGGTAGTCAGTTATAACGGAAGGAATTTTATGGCTGCCATAGCCCTTTCAGAACTGAAACACATTTCTTGCCTGGCTCACACCTTGAACCTGGTGGTGCAGTGCTTCCTGAAAAGGTGCGAAGACTTTGCTCGCACATCCGCCGGTTGCCCGTACACTCCAGCCGTATGCAGAACCATCAGCGATCGTTGAAGCTTCCCCAGCACCGCCTAATAATCGACGTTGCAACAAGGTGGAACTCTGCACTGCACATGCTTCAGAGGCTGTGCGAACAGAGGCGTGCTGTCATGTATTTGTGGGAGGATACACACACACGGGCAGGCAGTTGGATGGCAGACATGGAGTTGTCTGCTGTGCAGTGGTCTAAGCTCCAAGACCTCTGTCAAGTCCTTCAGTGTTTTGAGGAATGCACACAGCTGGTCAGTGCGGACGACGCCATCATAAGCATGAGCATTCCACTAATGCGTTTGCTGATGCAAAGTTTGCCGCACATTAAGGAGCAGGCGTCTGCAGCCGAGGAGGAGGGAAGCCTTGATGACAGCCAGCCATTGTCTGCTCAGGGAAGTCTCGGGGACGAGGTTGTGGATGAAGAAGAGGAGGAGGAAGATGGGGATGATTATTTATGGGAGGAGGAAGCTTCTCAGGGGGGAATAGAAAGTGTTTGTGGTGCAAGGTCAGGTACAGGTTTTTTGTGGGAGACAAGTGATGGGGATTTGCCAGAAACTGCTCCTCAACCCAGCACAAGCATTGATTTGACACCTGGAACATTGGCCCACATGGCTGATTATGCCTTGCGTATCCTAAAAAGGGACCCCCGCATTATCAAAATGATGACAGATGACGATTACTGGTTGGCCTGCGTCCTGGATCCACGCTATAAAGGGAAATTGCAAAATATCATGCCACATGAGAACCTTGAGCAAATATTGGCTACCAAACAAGCATCTCTTGTAGACCGTTTGGTTCAGGCATTCCCAGCACACAGTGGCGGTGATGGTTCTCACACAAGCTGCAGGGGGCAACATGCAAGAGGTGTTAGAGGGGCACAAATCAGAAGTGGCATTGGACAGAGGGGTTTTATGACCAGGTTGTGGAGTGATTTCGCAATGACCGCAGACACGACAGGTACTGCAGCATCAATTCAAAGTGACAGGAGACAACATTTGTCCAGTATGGTTACCAACTATTTTTCCTCCCTTATCGATGTTCTCCCTCACACGTCATTCCCATTTGATTACTGGGCATCCAAAATAGACACCTGGCCTGAATTGGCAGAATATGCATTATAGGAGCTCGCTTGCCCAGCTGCTAGTGTGCTATCATAAAGAGTATTCAGTGCTGCAGGTTCAATACTGACAGAAAAAAGGACTCGTCTGGCTACCCAAAATGTTGATGATCTAACCTTCATTAAAATGAACCAATCATGGATTTCTAATTATTTTGCCCCACCTTCCCCTGCTGACACCTAGCTTTCCTGTAAAATGATCTTGCTTTTGGACTCGTCTTAATGACTGCTCCAATTTCTCCAATTGCAGCTGCTGTATGTCCAGCATAGGCCATTTTTACACCTCCCTAAATGGGCTGACTCCCCCCACGGGGCCGTGGGCACCACTTGGCGCAAGCACCCGTGCGAGTGCCGTTTGGCTGAACAGGTGGGTGTGCCCACTTTTGGGAGACGGCACTGGCACAGGGTCCCTCATAGTACAATGAAGTGTCTCTGGCGGTGGTGGTGCACACCCAACGTCTGACACACCGTCTTAACATAAGGGGCCCTGGGCCAGTACCGCCGCCCAAGAGATAGTGACCCCCCCAGCTCAAACAGTGCTCTACCACATGCAAAATTACCTCTCACTACCCCAACACTGTTTAGTCTGTGCTGTTAAATCCTTCAATGGCACTGCCAATACCAATTTCTTGACATGATTGATGCTAGTAAAAATATTCAGGGGCCCTGTCCTACATTTACACCAGTTAATACTTTGCGCCAACTACCACTGTCTGCAAGTCAGGAGAAGAGCCCACCCCTGTACCTAGGTATGCCACCAGTTTGTTTGTAAAATTTTTTTTTGCCAGACATTAACTGTTATGATCCCAATGGCACAGGATCTCTGATATTCCGGCAAGATAGCAAAAATATAAATACTGCTCTAGGGAGGTGGAAACTGGGCTAACCGCATACCTGATCCTGACACAAACAACTTAAAGTAGCCGGTGAACGTGCCTACGTTGGTTCTAGACGTCTCGAGCCAGCCGGAGAACTGACTACCCCTAGAGGGAAAAAATAAGACCTCGCTTGCCTCCAGAGAAATTGAACCCCAAAGATATAGAAAGCCCCCAACAAATAATAACGGTGAGGCAAGAGAAAAACACAAATGTAGAGATGAACTAGATTCAGCAAAGTGAGGCCCAATAGTCTAGATAGCAGAAAATAGATAGTGGACTATGCGGTTAGCAGAAAACCCTACAAAACATCCACGCTGAACATTGAAGAACCCCCACACCGACTGACGGTGCGGGGGGAGAATATCAGCCCCCTAGAGCTTCCAGCGAGTCAAAAATCAAATGTAAAGCAAGCTGGACAAAAACACTGAATAATGCAAACGATCCAAATTGTACAAAACAGACTTAGCTTTTCTTGCATGAGGCAGACTGAAAGGAATCCGGAGGAGACCAAATAGGTCTGGATACAACGATGCCAGGCAAGAGACTGAGTCCAGAGGAGACTCAAATAGGAAACACCCGCTGCTTAACGACACAGCTGGAGCTCAGGCCTGCAACAAGACATACCTAACACAATACCGTTAGTGACCACCAGAGGGAGCCCAGAAACACAGTTCACAACAGTACCCCCCCCCTTGAGGAGGGGTCACCGAACCCTCACCAAGACCCCCAGGGCGATCAGGATGAGCAGCGTGAAAGGCATGAACCAAATCAGCCTCATGAACATCAGAGGCGACAACCCAGGAATTATCCTCCTGACCATAGCCTTTCCACTTAACTAAATACTGGAGTTTCTGTCCAGAGATACGAGAATCCAGAATCTTCTCCACCACGTACTCCAACTCGCCCTCAAACAAAACCGGGGCAGGAGGCTCAACAGCAGGAACCATAGGCACCACGTACCGCCGCAACAAGGACCTATGGAACACATTATGAATAGCAAAAGACGCTGGAAGGTCCAAGCGAAAAGACACCGGGTTAAGGATTTCCAAAATCTTATAAGGACCGATAAAGCGAGGCTTGAACTTAGGAGAGGAGACTTTCAAAGGAACATGCCGAGAAGACAACCAAACCAAATCCCCAACACGAAGTCGGGGACCCACACCGCGGCGGCGGTTGGCAAACCGCTGGGCATTGTCTTGTGACAATTTCAAATTGTCCACCACATGGTTCCAAATCCGCTGCAACCTATCCACCACAGAATCAACCCCAGGACAGTCAGAAGGTTCAACCTGACCCGAGGAGAAACGAGGATGAAAACCAGAGTTGCAGAAAAAGGGTGAAACCAAGGTGGCAGAACTAGCCCGATTATTAAGGGCAAACTCGGCCAGTGACAAAAAGGTAACCCAGTCGTCCTGATCAGCAGAAACAAAACATCTCAAATAAGTCTCTAGCGTCTGATTAGTTCGCTCGGTCTGGCCATTAGTCTGAGGATGAAAAGCCGACGAAAAAGACAAATCAATACCCATCTTAGCACAAAAGGATCGCCAGAATCTGGACACAAACTGGGATCCTCGGTCAGATACAATATTCTCAGGGATGCCATGCAAACGAACCACATTCTGAAAGAACAAAGGAACCAAATCAGAAGAGGAAGGCAACTTAGGCAAGGGCACCAAATGGACCATTTTAGAAAAACGATCGCACACCACCCAGATGACAGACATCTTCCGAGACACCGGAAGATCCGAAATGAAATCCATGGAAATATGCGTCCAAGGCCTCTTCGGGATAGGCAAGGGCAAAAGCAACCCGCTGGCATGAGAACAGCAAGGCTTAGCCCGAGCACAAATCCCACAGGACTGCACAAAAGAACGCACATCCCGCGACAAGGAAGGCCACCAAAAGGACCTGGCCACCAAATCTCTGGTACCGAAAATCCCAGGATGTCCCGCCAACACCGAAGAATGAACCTCAGAAATAACTCTGTTGGTCCATCCATCAGGGACAAACAATCTCTCTGGTGGACAACGATCAGGCCTATCAGCCTGAAATTTTTGCAGCCCTCGTCGCAAATCTGGGGAAATGGCAGACAAAATTACTCCCTCTCTGAGAATACCAGCCGGCTCAGAGACTCCCGGAGAATCAGGCACAAAACTCCTAGAAAGTGCATCAGCCTTCACGTTCTTCGAACCAGGCAGGTACGAGACCACAAAGTCAAAACGGGAGAAAAACAACGACCAACGGGCCTGTCTAGGATTCAGGCGCTTGGCAGACTCGAGGTAAATCAGATTTTTATGATCAGTCAAGACCACCACATGATGTCTAGCTCCCTCGAGCCAATGTCGCCACTCCTCAAATGCCCACTTCATGGCCAACAACTCCCGATTACCAACATCGTAGTTCCGCTCAGCAGGCGAAAATTTCCTTGAAAAGAAGGCGCATGGCTTCATCACGGAGCCATCAGAACTTTTTTGCGACAAAACAGCCCCTGCACCAATTTCAGAAGCATCAACTTCAACCTGGAAGGGAAGAGAGACATCCGGCTGGCACAAGACTGGCGCTGAAGTAAACCGACGCTTCAGCTCCCGAAAGGCCTCCACGGCCGCAGGAGACCAATTCGCAACATCAGAACCCTTCTTGGTCATATCCATCAAAGGTTTAACCACGCTGGAGAAATTAGCGATAAAATGACGGTAAAAATTAGCAAAGCCCAAGAACTTCTGCAGGCTCTTAACAAACGTGGGCTGAGTCCAGTCATGAATGGCACGGACCTTAACTGGGTCCATCTCCACAGTAGAAGGGGAAAAAATAAAACCCAAAAAAGAAACCTTCTGTACCCCAAAGATACATTTTGAGCCCTTCACAAATAGAGCATTCTCCCGCAAAACCTGAAACACCATCCTGACCTGGTTCACATGGGACTCCCAATCGTGAGAAAAAACCAAAATATCATCCAGATAAATAATCATAAATTTATCCAGATATTTCCGGAAGATGTCATGCATGAAGGACTGAAACACAGAAGGAGCATTAGATAATCCGAAAGGCATCACCAGGTACTCAAAATGACCCTCAGGCGTATTAAATGCCGTTTTCCATTCATCTCCCTGCTTTATGCGCACAAGGTTATACGCACCACGAAGATCTATCTTGGTGAACCAACTGGATCCCTTAATCCGAGCAAACAAATCAGACAACAATGGCAAAGGATACTGAAATTTAACAGTGATCTTATTCAGAAGACGATAATCAATACAAGGTCTCAGAGACCCGTCTTTCTTGCCCATAAAAAAGAATCCTGCACCAAGAGGGGACGAGGATGGGCGAATATGTCCCTTCTCCAAAGACTCCTTTATATAACTCCGCATCGCGGCATGCTCTGGCACAGATAAATTAAAGAGTCGTCCCTTAGGAAACTTACTACCAGGAATCAAATCTATAGCACAATCACAGTCCCTATGAGGAGGAAGGGCACTGGACCTGGCCTCATTAAATACATCCTGAAAGTCTGACAAAAACTCAGGGATCTCAGAAGGAGTAGAAGAAGCAATAGACACCAATGGAGAATCGCCATGAATCCCCTGACACCCCCAACTAGACACAGTCATAGCTTTTCAATCTAAAACTGGATTATGGGCCTGTAACCATGGCAGACCCAAAACGACAACATCATGCATTTTATGCAGTACCAAAAAACGAATCACCTCCTGATGTACAGGAGTCATGCACATGGTCACCTGCGTCCAATACTGAGGTTTATTCTCTGCCAATGGCGTAGAATCAATTCCTCTAAGAGGAATAGGATTTTCCAAAGGCTCCAGGACAAAACCGCAGCGCTTGGCAAACGACAAATCCATCAGACTTAAAGCAGCACCAGAATCCACAAAAGCCATAACTGAGTAAGAAGATAGTGAACAAATTAAAGTCACAGACAAAATAAACTTAGGCTGAAAAGTACCAATGGCGACAGGATTAACTTTTTTCTTTAAACGTTTAGAGCATGCTGAGATAACATGTGTTGAATCACCACAGTAGAAACACAACCCATTTTGACGTCTATGATTTTGTCGCTCGGCTCTGGTCAGAATTCTGTCACATTGCATAGATTCAGGTGACCGTTCAGACAGCACCGCCAAAGGATTATCAGATTTGCGCTCCCACAAACGTCGATCAATTTGAATGGCTAGAGCCATTGAATCATTCAGACTTGTAGGGATAGGAAACCCCACCATCACATCTTTAATGGCTTCAGAAAGACCATTTCTGAAATTTGCGGCCAGTGCACACTCATTCCATTGAGTAAGCACAGACAGGGCCGTATTTGCCACTAGGCACTCGAGGGCACGTGCCTAGGGCGGCGACATTGCGGGGGGCGGCACCTGAGCAAGGTTGTTTTTTCTTTTTTTTTTTTAGCCCCAGGTCACAAGCGAATGACCGCCCTGCCCCCCCGCCCCCCCCGCCCCCCTCCTCCGAGTCCCACCTGCCCTCCCGGAAGACAATACTCACAAGTCACAACTCACACCGGGCGGATAGGAGGGAGGGGGGGGGGGCGTGGAGAGCAGCTGCACCATCCAGGAAGTGTCTTCTCACGCTGCAGCTCGGAGGAGGCATGGGGCTAGAGAAGGAGGAGGCTGACGCTCGCATCTTCATGGACGAGTTCAGCCGCTCCTCTGCCCCGATGCTGACGCTGGAGGAATCGCATGACAGTCAGCCGGACCGGGACCCGCACGACTTCAACGGGCACCTGAAGGTGAGTGCTGCACAGATGTAGCAGAACCGAGTGGTCCCGGTCTGGCTAACTGGCAAACTCCCCACACGCCATCCAAGTCCTGCATTCCTGTGTAATATGAGCCATGCATACAGGGGGGGGGGGTGAATATGAGCCATGCATACAAGGGGGGGGGGTGAATATGAGCCATGCATACAGGGGGGGGGTGAATATGAGCCATGCATACAGGGGGGGGGGTGAATATGAGCCATGCATACAGGGGGGGGGTGAATATGAGCCATACATACAGGGGGGGGGTGAATATGAGCCATACATACAGGGGGGGGGTGAATATGAGCCATACATACAGGGGGGGGTGAATGAGCCATGCATACAGGGGGGGTGAATATGAGCCATGCATACAGGGGGGGTGAATGAGCCATGCATACAGGAGAGGGGGTGAATATGAGCCATGCATACAGGAGGGGGGGTGAATATGAGCCATGCATACAGGGGGGGTGAATATGAGCCATGCATACAGGGGGGTGTGTGAATATGAGCCATGCATACAGGGGGGTGTGTGAATATGAGCCATGCATACAGGGGGGGGAGTGTGAGCCATGCATACAGGAGGGGGGTCATTATACAGTATCATGGAGAACTGTGTGTGGCCATTATACAGTATTGAGCATCATGTGTGGCCCATGGCAATTATACAGTATGGAGCATCATGTGTGGCCGTTATACAGTATGGAGAACTGTGTGTGGCCGTTATACAGTATGGAGCATCATGTGCGGTCATTATACAGTATGGAGCATCATGTGTGGCCGTTATACAGTATTGAGCATCATGTGGGATCATTATACAGTATGGAGCATCATGTGTGGCCGTTATACAGTATTGAGCATCATGTGGGATCATTATACAGTATGGAGCATCATGTGTGGCCATTATACAGTATGGAGCATCATGTGCGGTCATTATACAGTATGGAGCATCATGTGTGGCCGTTATACAGTATGGAGCATCATGTGGGATCATTATACAGTATGGAGCATCATGTGTGGCCATTATACAGTATGGAGCACTGTGTGGCCATATTTTTTTGTTTATAATTATTGTATATAAAACATTGTGATCAGCAGTGCTAATATGGCTGTGGTTGGGACGTGGATATGGGTGTGACTAGTTGTGAAATGGGTGTGGTCAGAGGCGTGGCCTAAAATTTGCCGCGCCGCGCTACGCGCGCCGCACAGTTTGTGCCTCCTTCCCTTCTTCAAAAGTTGGGAGGTATGGTACCACATTTGCCAGATCATGGCAAGTGCCGCAGATACCATAGGGAATGAATGAGGCCAACCGCAGTGTTGCCGTAAGTGATCCGTTACGTGGCAGATGCAGAAAAACTGCCCCATCTGCTGCAAAAGGCGACTTTCACATCAGCGATTCTTGCCAAAGTCCCTGCCAATAGTGTCATACTCACCGATGGGGGGGGGTAGCACTAAAAGTGCCTAGGGCAGCAGAAACTCTAAATACGGCCCTGAGCACGGACCATTTCCGAAATTTTTGGCAATATACCTCAGCTTCGTCCTGACCCTGACAGATAACCAGCAACATTTTTTCAGCCTGATTTTCAAGATTAGGCTCCTCATAAAGCAAACCAAGTGCCAGAAAAAACGCATCAACATTCACCAATGCAGGATCTCCTGGCGCCAGAGAGAAGGCCCAATCCTAAGGTCGCCGCGCAAGAAGGAAATAACAATCTTAACTTGCTGAGCGGAATCACCAGAGGAACGAGGTTTCAGAGACAGAAACAATTTACAATTATTCCTAAAATTCAGGAATTTAGATCAATCTCCAAAAAACGGCTCAGGAATAGGTATTTTTGGTTCAGACATAGGGCTATGGATAACAAAATCCTGAATGCTTTGCACCCTAGCAGCAAGCTGATCCACACTAGAAGTCAAAGTCTGGACATTCATATCTGCAGCAGAGTTTCAGCCACTCAGAGAAAAAGGGGATGGAAGAAGCTAGGCAAACTGCAGCAAAAAAAACAAAACAAAAAACAAACAAACTCAGAACTTCTTTTTAATCCCGCTTCTGCGATGCAATAAACATTTTCTTTTGGCCTGGCATTCTGTTATGATCCCAATGGCAGAGGATCTCTGATATTCCGGCAAGATAGCAAAAATATAAATACTGCTCTAGGGAGGTGGAAACTGGGCTAACCGCATACCTGATCCTGACACAAACAACTTAAAGTAGCCGGTGAACGTGCCTACGTTGGTTCTAGACGTCTCGAGCCAGCCGGAGAACTGATTACCCCTAGAGGGAAAAAATAAGACCTCGCTTGTGTGATAGAAATATATATATCATGTAGATCTCACTTGCATGTATATCCCTTTAAATCATGTCCTAGCTTAAAAGCAAATATATTCAGCTATTTTATGATCAATTGCTCAATTTAATCACATGAGTTAGGCAAGACAGACCTCGGGACTTTTTGGTATGCTTAGATCACCAGAGAACAGGGAAGTTAAAGCATATGATTCGAAACTAATGTCCCAAAATGTTGCTGACTAGCAGGATAAAGGTGGCAGATGTTTTCTAAAGTGCAAGATCAGTTTGTTGCTAGGTAGACCATAGTTCAAAGATGTCATGTACTAAGTTAAATGCATTATGTACTCAGTCAGCCAATGAAATAATAGCTAAATTGTATGTTAATCTGCTAACCACTCCCATTTTATACGCTTTTACTCCCATTTTATACGCTTTTATAAGATCATGTATTAAGGAAATAAACCAGAGATCTGGATGGAATGTTATACTGTCACTTTGTGTCAGAGTTCATTCTTTCTTGAGCGCTCAATAGATCAGATCTGATAATAATTGGGAACGGACACAGCATACATACGGGGTTAAATTCACCCCGAGTCAAAAATTCTATAACAGGTGGTCGCCCAACGGGGGCTGGACGAAGACATCGCGCAGGTGACATCCCTGACCAGGAAGGAAGAGGATACGGGCCGAGGCCTCAGCGCAAAGGGACGGAGACTGCAGCTCCATCAGAGTAAGGTAAGAAAATTCTGTCATCTTACCTGAATGTCCCCTGTGCTCAGTCCAAGTCTGTATCCTTAGCCGGTCAGGTGTGCTCACCGCAATCCCAGGTGGCGTAAAAAGTCCATACCTCCCAAATACCCTGGGAAGTGTCTGCTGTGTACCGTATCTGTTTTATGTTTGTATAAGATCCAGGAGAGGAGAAGGGAAGTGACTGCTTACGCTTGTGGTTGCTGGGAAACAGATGACAGGAGATAAATCGCTGAACAGGCTATCACAGATTCCCGTGCAATAGGAAAGGAACAGGTAGTTCCGGAGCAGGTGGCTCCAGTCTCCAGGTCTCGGATGGTAATAGCTTGTGGGGGCTGCCACAGATTCCCGTACCCGGCGTCCAGTCAGGACTACCGGATGATCGGAGGGTGGTAGAGTCCGGCATATGCGTGCCAAGTGCGATTGATAGTTGTCTGTTCCCAGAACGGCTAGCACGTGTCACAGAATAATAAAGAGGGTATCGATATCTCTCCTGGATGTCTTTGTCTGTATGTAAATGTCACGTTAATGTTGCTTGAGTGCATAGAACTATAAAGTTAAAAAAGAGAGTTTTTTTTTCTCTTCCTCTTTTCCCTAAACACTTCCTCTTTTTCTAGACGGAGAAATATGCATAGTAAATAATCACACTGTCACAACTGTTTTTTTTTTTTTTTTTTTTTTTTTGAAGTCTAGCTAGAATATAGCATTTATTCGAAGAAGAGGTGACATTAAACAATATCAGATACGTGATTTTAGTGATATTGCATATTATAGTATCACAGCATTAGAAAGGGGAAGTGTGTCTCTGACTGCGTTGAGCGCAGAGGGGAGAATATAGAATATATGTATATATCTGTCTTTTAGTCATTTGAAGATTTTTGTTCTAAGTTTTTATTAAGGTAGAGTTTTTGGTATTATTTAGTTTTTTCTTTTCTTTTTCTCCAAATTTTTCCAAAAGTTTTTTTCTTTTTCTGTCTCTTCACCTTTTTTCTTTGTTTAGGAAGGAATAGTTTTTTTATATATATATATATATATATACCTTCCTTTTTGTATAAAGATTTTGTGTTTTTCTGATGGTTTTGTTTAATTCTGGTCTCGACTTTTTACATCAATTTTTTGAAAGTGTGTTTTTTCTTTTATTTTTCGCGCTTTTACATACGTACCTCCTAGAGGTCTTTTTCCTTGTGTTTTTCATTTGCATTTTTGCAATGGGGAATAGAGTGGCCAAGCGCCAGGAGAGCCTTTTGCTCCCTGATGAGAAAACGGCCCCCCAGATCGTGGCAGAGCACGAAGGTGTAAAATATGTGAAAAATTACAAGCAGCTCATGAAAGTATGTGAAATCCATCAGGGAGGCAGGCTTCAAGCTGCAGAGTGGCATGATGTTTTGAAAAGAAAGAAAGGAAAGCTAATTGACACTGATTTGTGGTCTGCTGCAGTAGCATGGTACAAAGTGGCTACAGACTTGCATCGATTAGGAAGCACTGAACGTTATGTGAAAGAATCAGGAAGTGATTTTTATGTGTACAAAGTGGGGAAAGGTGTCAAACCATCAGCACCGCCCCCATATGGGGAAGAAAAATATTGGGTATGTACAGTCTGCTCCCAACAGAATCCATTGTTCAGAGAGACTTGTTCAGTGTGTGGTGCACCCCGCCCAACCGCTGTGCAGGGAGATGGCACTGTTACTCTGGCGATGCCGTCTCGGCCTGCATTGAAGAGGAAGGAATTCTCTCCTTGTCTTTCTCCGCCATCTTTCTCCTCCTCCTCTATCTCTCTCCCTCCTCTCTCCCCTCCCCTTTCTTCTCCTCTTTCCTCTCCTCTTACCCCTCGTCCCTCCTCTCCTATTTCTCCTCCTCTTTCCCCTCCTATTTCTCCTCCTCTTTCCCCTCCTATTTCTCCTCCTCTTTCCCCTCCTATTTCTCCTCCTCTTTCCCCTCCTATTTCTCCTCCTCTTTCTCCTCCTCTTTCCCCTCCTATTTCTCCTCCTCATTACTCCACACCCCGTCCTTCTGCTCCCTCATCACCCCCTCCTCTTACACCACACCCTTTGCCCCCCCCTCTCACTCTCTCTCACTCCTCACCCCCTCCTTCTGCGCACCTTACATCTCTATTTCCATCTCTCCCTCTGCACCATGCATCTCCTCCTGTATCACACTCTCCTTCTCCTGCCTTGTTGCCTGCTGGGCGGTTGCCAGATTCAAGCAGTGTGGTCTCTCTGTATCCGGTGCTCACCGCACAGGGAACATTCTATGTGCCAAATACAGTTCAGCCTCTACCAGTCATGTTATCAGGGGAGGAAGGTGGAGATCCCCCTGCTGAAAGCACCCCTCAACCAGCAGCAGGCAGCTCAGGTCCGGGGACAGGGGGGAGGTCACAGGCACCACCATCTGATGATGATCAGTATCCCCGGTCAGAGCAGCCAACATTCACACCACAATGGAACTATAATCCTCCGCAGTTTCAGCAGGGTGGAGAGACATCTTCTCGCAAAAAGGCAATTCCCAGAACCACCCATCAGCCACTGCATGACCCCAGTACACGATATCACAGCAATTCATCTGATGAAGATGAAGAAGGGACTTCATACATGCTGCCCAGCACTAGAAAGAAGAACCCACAGGCACTCAGAAGACAGGGGCAGATAGAAGCACCACCTTTACACTATGTGCACTTCACCCCAAGTCAGGTGACCAGCATCCTCAACAATCTCCCAGACCCAGAAATGCACCCCATGCCATTCTACAGAAGAATGCAGCAGAACCAGCGCACATATGCAGCCACCTGGAATGATCTGTGGGCTGTGATGGAGATAAAGGCAGGGGACGCCTTCTGGCCAATCATGAAGGAACATTTCAAGCTTGCAGCAGATCTAGATGTACATGCCTGGGAGTCAGGGCCGAAGCTGATTGAACAACTCAGAGAGTGGGCTAAAGGCAGGCTGGCCGGACAGGCCCTCAGTTTACACGACATGGGTCAGGAAAAGACAGAGTCTGTGGAGAAGTTTCATGGCAGAGTAATGCAGGTCTTCCAGGACCTTGGCTTCACCATTCATGACCAAATACACAGGCAAATGTTGGCACAGGCCTTTGTGCATGGACTCAGAGAGCCAATCAGGAAGCCACTGATAGTGGCTAGGCCCGAGTACAGGTCAATAGCAATGGACACCCTGCTCACAGTAGCCAAAGGGATCGAGTCCCAACCAGGGGTGCGGAAGACAGCACCCGTTATGGTGGCCGCAGACCCTGAAGAGACACCGCAATACAGAAGAGGTATCAGGTGTTACAACTGCGGCAAATTGGGCCATTACCGAAATCAGTGCAAAGCACCATCACAACCAACTACCCTGCCCAGAAGAGCAAGCCAAAGGATCCCCGAAGTAAACAGTGAAGTACCCCGTCCATAGGACAGGGGCAAGCCAGGTCCGCAAGATACCACGCTCCTGACATGCAAAACTCCTTCAGCAGGACCAACCCCTCAAATTACCCTGGAAGTGGATGGCGTTGTCAGATCTTTTCTTGTGGACACTGGTGCAGCCAGAAGTGTGATGAGACATGTGGAACTTCCTGACCCTACCTGCCTATCAGAATCCTCTGTGTCTTGCGTAGGCATTGATGGTCAAGTCAGACATTCTCAGCTTACAAAGCCTCTGAGCGTGTGCACTCAGCCGGGACACTCTATCCTATCCCAGTTTGTGGTGTCAAGAACCTGCCCACTCAACCTGCTGGGGGCGGACCTACTACAAAAACTGAAAGCAACCATAGTGTTCCAGGAAGATGGGACCGTAACCCTTTCTTCACCTTTGACCCAGGAAGAGTCAGTGATGCTGGCGGCCCTACAGGAACCTCAGGCAACCGATGAAGGCCTACCCAAGGAGGTACTGGACGTAGTACCAGAAAGTCTATGGTCCAAGGGACCCCAAGATGTGGGAAAGCTTCAAGTTGCCCCGGTGCGGGTATCACTCAAGCCAGGCACTCCATATCCTCGTAAGGCCCAGTATCCCTTGTCCATCGCCCAGAGTCAAGCTGTCTCAGACCAATTGAAGGTGTTTCTGGAAATAGGGGTCGTGGTCCCTTGCACCTCTCCTTGCAACACCCCGCTGTTCCCTGTCAAGAAAAAGACTGTAAAAGGGGAGCCAGCCAAGTTCAGAATGGTACATGACCTGAGAGCTGTGAATGACGCTACAGTGTTTGAAACTCCAATTGTGCCGAATCCGCACACTCTGCTCTCAAATGTGCCTTCTACAGCAACAGTGTTCACGGTGATCGACCTGGCTAATGCTTTCTTCAGTGTTCCCCTCCATCCGGACGATCAGTTCCTGTTTGCCTTCGCGCATCAGGGAGCACAGTACACATGGGCGGTGATGCCTCAGGGGGCCCAGAACAGCCCCTCACAGTTCACCAAAGCAATGTCCACAGTTCTCGCCAACTGGATCACAGAACATGCAGAAGTGACCCTGCTGCAATACGTGGACGATCTACTCCTCTGTGCAGTTGACTTTGACACGTGTAAAACACATTCCGTGTCTCTCTTACTCTACCTGGCGGAACAGCGCTGCAAGGTCTCAAAGAACAAAATCCAGTGGTGTCTGAAGCGAGTTACATTCCTTGGGCACTGCATTGCTCACCAGACGAAACACCTGACAGATGATCGGAAGACCACAGTGGAGAAGATGGCCCCTCCAGCAACTCCAAAGGGACTACAAGCTTTCCTTGGTCTGGTTTCATATTGCAGAGCCTGGATCCCTGATGCCTCAGTCCTAATGCAACCTCTGTATGACTGCATCAATGCAACCCCGTTCCTGTTAACAGATGTGGCCTTCAGTTCGTTCAAAAAGCTAAAAGACTCTGTAGTCTCAGCGCCAGCACTAGGCCTACCCGACTACAAGAAGCTATTCCGTCTCTACCTGATGGAGAAAGAAGGCCATGCTACTGGAGTCCTGACACAGACTCACGGGGGAAGACAGAGGCCTCTAGGCTACTTCTCAGCTCGCCTGGATCCAGTTGCAAGGGGAGCCCCCTCCTGCATGAGAGCAGTATTTGCAGCACACGCCCTCCTGGACAAGACTGCTGACATCATTCTTGGACATCCACTGGAAATTCTGGCTCCACATGACATTTCAGCAATTCTCAACCAAACCCAGCCAAAACATCTCTCCACCGCAAGACATCTTCGCCTGCAGTGCTCCCTACTACTGCCTGACAATGTCACTATCTCCAGATGTACAGTCCTCAATCCGGCCACTCTACTCCCACTCCCAAGGGGGGATATGAATACGGACCCCTCAGATCAAAATCTGCACGATACCTTCCACAAGGATCTGGATTTGCTGCGGACAGATGACCATGACTGCTTCAGTATCATGCAACAGGAAACAGCAGGACTACCCAATGTGGCAGAAGAGCCGCTGACCAACCCAGAGTTGATCCTCTACGTAGACGGCTCCAGATTTGCAGATGATGAAGGAAGATTCCACACGGGATGTGCAGTGACCAGCAATCAAGAAATCCTGTGGTCCAGAAGTCTGCCGCCTAGCCTGTCAGCCCAGGAAGCAGAACTAATAGCACTGACGAAGGCCTGCCGGATGGCAGAGGGCAAGACTGCGAACATATACACCGATTCAAGGTACTCGCATGGCATAGCACACGACTTTGGACCCATCTGGGCTGCAAGAGACTTCATCACAGCAAGCGGAACAACCGTGAAGCATCATGGAGCCATTAAGGACCTGCTGAGCGCACTTCAACTTCCAAAAATGGTGGCCGTACTGAAAGTCAAAGCGCATGGAAAACTGAACACAGTAGAGGCACGGGGCAACAACATGGCCGATATGGCAGCCAAAGAAGCCGCCAGAGGAAGACAATGCGGAGAAGTGGGAGAGGTCGTAGAGCCGGATGGCTACTACGTGGCAACTGAGGACAAGACACCAGATGAGATGACGTCTTGGAATCTATTCAAGAAGTTGCAAGAGCAAGCTCCAAAGGAAGAAAAAGAGAGTTGGATGCGGAAGGGTGCAACACATCAAGAAGGAAGGGTATACTCAATGGACTATAAACCCTGTTTACCCCGAAGCATGTACCCTATGGTGGTCCAGTGGGCACATGGGCCCACCCACAGATCAAAGACACAGATGAATGATCTGATTGGTGCTTACTGGTTCGCTCCAGGGATCTCCACCCTAACAGCCAAGTTCGCAAGCAGCTGTCTGACCTGTGGCAAATGCAACCCTGGAAGAATGGAGAAAGTTCCCACCCATCATCTGGCCAGACCACTATACCCCTTCCAGAGGATCCAGATAGACCACATCCAGATGCCGCCAAGTGGAGGTTTCGAATATGCCCTTGTGGTCGTGGACGTGTTTTCAGGATGGCCAGAAGCTTTCCCAGTGAGAAATCAGTCAGCAAAGACTACTGCAAAGAAGCTGCTCTCAGAGATCGTGTGCAGATACGGGGTCCCAGAAGTGATAGAGAGTGACCAGGGTCCCGCATTCACAGCAAACCTCACAAGGGAGATCTGGTCAGCAGTAGGGTCAGACCTAGGCCTACACACTCCCTATCACCCTCAGAGTAGCGGGAAAGTAGAAAGATTAAATGGGACACTTAAAAACAGGATGTTGAAAGTTGCCCAAGAGGCACGCAAACCATGGCACGAAACCCTTCCCATTGCACTGTTTAGTGTAAGACACACTCCCCGGGGCCCAGAAAAGCTGTCACCACATGAGATTCTGTTTGGGTCCAGCCCTAGGTTAGGGGTATTCTTCCCTCAGCAGTTGGCAATGCAATATGATACTTTGTCTGCTTATGTAATTCAACTGTCCAAAAAACTAGCTGATGTCCATTCTCGAGTTTTCTCTTCATTACCAGATCCAGGAGCAGTACCCGGTACGCACTCCCTGAAACCAGGAGACTGGGTGTTGGTAAAGAAGTTCGTGAGGAGAACACTTGACCCCAGATTTGACGGTCCCTTCCAAGTGCTGCTGACAACACCAACCTCTGTGAAACTAGAGGGAAAACCCACTTGGATCCACGCATCGCATTGCAAGAAGGCTCCCGTACCAGAGGACACGCCAAAGCCAGAATGATCCTGTATATCCTCTTTGTGATACATATCCTGGGGGTGGAAGCCCCTCGCACCCCACCTCTGGGAGGGGAGATCACCAAGGATGGGGACTATACCATTTTCTGGTTCGATACATCAGCACACATAATTACATACCTGTTTGATTACTGCGATGTGGTACACTGCCCACCCACACAGCTGGACAGCTTGGGGCATGGGACTCAGTATATTTGTGTTGCAGATAAATATTGGGGAGACAAATGTGAATACTGGGGAGCGGCAGCATGGAACACTGGTGACAGTTGGGGATACAAACCCCCATCAGCCCTAAACAGAAAAGATAAAGATGGCAAGTCCTTAATTGACCGTATGCGCCTAACAAAGCAGGCCTTCAGGAAAGGGTGCAGCACCAGGGGGGAATGCAACCGACTCATCCTTAGCATTGAAAACCCCTCCCCAGGTGATGCCGGTACTTACATAATGAGTAGTACACCTCCAAGTGGTGAACGCAAACCCCCTGTGCAGTACTCAGGAAAATTCAAGCTGGCAAATGCAGCTGACAAGCCCAATGTGACTCAGGAGACCCCTAGTAACGTAAAGGTACTGACAAACCCGACCTATGAGGAGACTTTAGCAGTAGAGACTGGGTTCTCTGAAACCAACTACTGGCTAGAGTGGGTAAGATACACCGCCCAACAGCATAATGGGAGTGGCTGTTATGCATGTGCCGGAGCCAGACCCCATCTGGGCACAGTGCCACTTAACATCCCAGAATCCCAGCAGGCCTGTTTCCTCAGCATATACACTAACTCATCTCATTCTGCATCCTGTGAACACTGGAAGTCTAAGTACCCACTCATGACTAAAGACACCCCCCCAGGGACTGGAATAACAATATACCCTGGTAATTACACCTGTTACACACGCACAGGGGCTGGCAGGGATGTAAAAAACTTCACTAAAGGGTTCTGCTCAGAATACAGTACCACCACTGACAACCTAATCAATCATGTGGTCTCCCTAGGTGACATATACTGGATCTGTGGTGATATGAAGATACGTAGCAGACTGGAGGGTGTTTGGGTAGGCCAATGTGCACTGGCAAAAATTCTGATGCCTTTCCACCTGTTTCCCTACACCCGTGAGTCTTCACCCAGTACTGCAGTTAACAGACCAAAGCGGGCAAGTGCCCCAAAAGGCAGTTTTGATCCACATGTTTATATAGACAACGTAGGTGTGCCAAGGGGGGTACCTGATGAATTCAAAGCCAGGGATCAAGTCAAGGCAGGATTTGAGTCATTGTTGCCAATAATAACTGTGAACAAAAATGTTGATTGGATAAATTATGTGTATTACAACCAGCAGAGATTTGTTAACTACACCCGAGATGCTCTAAAAGGTCTGGCAGACCAGTTGGGCCCCACTTCCATCATGGCATTCCAAAACAGGATGGCCCTAGACATGATTCTAGCTGAAAAAGGAGGTGTTTGTAAAATGATCAAAGACACCTGTTGCACCTACATCCCAGACAATACTGGTCCCAATGGTAAAGTCACGGTGGCGATACAGAAACTCACCGAGCTATCAGAGGAATTGAAACAAAACTCAGGAGTGAAGGATCCTTGGGACCAGTACTTTGGATGGATGAAAGGGTGGCAAAGATTATTAGCACAGATTGGGGCAGCCATACTTGTTATTTTTGTTCTTGTGATAATTTCTGGTTGCTGCGTAATCCCTTGTATCCGCAGGATGATGGAAAAGACAGTCAAGGAAACCACAAACCTGATGCCCCTGATGCCACATCTCCTCCTGGACGAACCTATCCGAATCCAGATTCACCCACCTGACGACGCACCCCACCCCGATGAGGATGAATACGTGGAGCTGATTGGAGAACTTCGCCAATATGAGACTATGAATGCTTCCACCCCCCTTTAGGGACAGATCTCCTGACCGCCCATTTGCGAAAAGTCTGTACGGTGTAGGGCATGTACGTTAGGTATATGTCAGTTCGCCGACAGCACAAAAGAGTTGCAGCGCTTTGGGACAGGAGGCTAGGATTAGGGCAAGTGATATCTAAGGGGGGCTTGTGATAGAAATATATATATCATGTAGATCTCACTTGCATGTATATCCCTTTAAATCATGTCCTAGCTTAAAAGCAAATATATTCAGCTATTTTATGATCAATTGCTCAATTTAATCACATGAGTTAGGCAAGACAGACCTCGGGACTTTTTGGTATGCTTAGATCACCAGAGAACAGGGAAGTTAAAGCATATGATTCGAAACTAATGTCCCAAAATGTTGCTGACTAGCAGGATAAAGGTGGCAGATGTTTTCTAAAGTGCAAGATCAGTTTGTTGCTAGGTAGACCATAGTTCAAAGATGTCATGTACTAAGTTAAATGCATTATGTACTCAGTCAGCCAATGAAATAATAGCTAAATTGTATGTTAATCTGCTAACCACTCCCATTTTATACGCTTTTACTCCCATTTTATACGCTTTTATAAGATCATGTATTAAGGAAATAAACCAGAGATCTGGATGGAATGTTATACTGTCACTTTGTGTCAGAGTTCATTCTTTCTTGAGCGCTCAATAGATCAGATCTGATAATAATTGGGAACGGACACAGCATACATACGGGGTTAAATTCACCCCGAGTCAAAAATTCTATAACACTTGCCTCCAGAGAAATTGAACCCCAAAGATATAGAAAGCCCCCAACAAATAATAACGGTGAGGCAAGAGGAAAACACAAACGTAGAGATGAACTAGATTCAGCAAAGTGAGGCCCAATAGTCTAGATAGCAGAAAATAGATAGTGGACTATGCGGTTAGCAGAAAACCCTACAAAACATCCACGCTGAACATTCAAGAACCCCCACACCGACTGACGGTGCGGGGGGAGAATATCAGCCCCCTAGAGCTTCCAGCGAGTCAAAAATCAAATGTAAAGCAGAGGAGACTCAAATAGGAAACACCCGCTGCTTAACGACACAGCTGGAGCTCAGGCCTGCAACAAGACATACCTAACACAATACCGTTAGTGACCACCAGAGGGAGCCCAGAAACACAGTTCACAACAATTAACCTCACTTTATTATTTTGGCCTACTAACTGTGTCAGACACTCCTTACAGTTGTCTTCGACTGAACAAAGCTAGGCCGCCTGCGTACTCCTGTAACCGATTTTTAACTGCATTTTGCCTATTACTTTTTTGGCCCTACTAACTGTGTCTGCCCCTCGGTGCAATCGTCCTCCGCTGACCACACCAATGCTGCCTGTGTACCCCTGTAGCCTAATTTAAACTGCATAGAGCCTGCTTTATTACTTTAGGCCTAGGAAGTCTGTCTGCGGTCCCTCCTTGCAATTGTCCTCCGCTGACCACACCAATGCTGCCTGTGTACCCCTGTAGCCTAATTTAAACTGCATAGAGCCAGCTTTATTATTGTAGGCCTAGGAAGTCTGTCTGTGGTCCCTCCTTGCAATCGTCCTCCGCTGACCACACCAATGCTGCCTGTGTACCCCTGTAGCCTAATTTAAACTGCATAGAGCCAGCTTTATTATTTTAGGCCTAGGAAGTCTGTCTGCGGTCCCTCCTTGCAATCGTCCTCCGCTGACCACACCAATGCTGCCTGTGTACCCCTGCAGCCTAATTTAAACTGCATAGAGCCTCCTTTTTTATTTTAGGCCTAGGAAGTGTGTCTGCGGTCCCTCCTTGCAATTGTCCTCCGCTGACCACACCAATGCTGCTTGTGTACCCCTGTAGCCTAATTTAAACTGCATAGAGCCTGCTTTATTATTTTAGGCCTAGGAAGTCTGTCTGCGGTCCCTCCTTGCAATCGTCCTCTGCTGACCACACCAATGCTGCCTGTGTACCCCTGTAAACTTTTTTAGACTGCATAGAGACTACTTTTTATTGTAGGCCTACTACATGTGTCTGTCTCAGCCAGTCCTTACAGTTGTCCTCCACTGAACAAAACTATGCCACCTGTGTACTCCTGTTACCAATTTAGAACAGCATTTAGCCTACTTACTTATTTGGGTCTAGTAACTGTGTCAGACTCTCACAACAGTTGTCCTCCACCGCTGAACCCAGCTATGCCACCTGTGTACTCCTTTTACCAATTTTGAACTGAATATAGCCTTCCTTTTTATTTTAGGCCTACTTAGTGTGTCAGAGCCACTAATTACACATGCCCTCCTCCACTGAACCACGCTATGCCGCCTGTGTACTCCACTTACCAATTTTGAACTGCATTTTGCCTAATTACTTATTTAGGCCTACTTATTGTGTCTGTCTCCCATTACAGTTGTCCTCCACTGAATAAAGCTGAGCTTCAATCTTCAGGCTTTCAGCCTAAATTATCAGATATTAAACTGCATTAGGCCTACTTGTCTGGTTGGGCACTACTAACGGTGTCTGCCGCTCCTGGGTTTTCTCCTGTTTGGTTTTCTTGAGCTTCAATCTTCAGGCTCTCATTAAGTAGTTATTGTTAATATAACACTGCAGTTGGCCTACTAGTGTGGTTGGGGCCTACTAACAGTGTCTGCCGCTCCAAGGTGTTCTCCAGGTTTACTTGCCTCAGCTTCAATCTTCAGGCTCTCATTAAGTAGTTGTTAATATAACACTAGTAGCCAGAAAAACCTCTTAAACATACTTGCATCCACCTGGTAGGCTACCGTTAGCCCATACAAGGAAGAAATATACCCACTCAGAGCAACATATTCATAGAGAGAAACAAGAGTTCTTTTGGGTATGCAAAGATAAAAGACAAAAGATTATTGAAAATTCACATTACATATAAATACCAATAGTATAAAAAGAAAGAGAGACCCAGTAAAGTGACACATGCGCAAACAGGATAACAGGGCAACCAGAAGCCTCCAACAACTTGAGCCCCTTCGTGCCTAGTAGTCTAATCAAATGTAAAGTGCACGTGCAACAGAGTCCGGCACAGGTAGGCTGGCACAGCCCATATATATGCCATTTACCCCACCAGGGAAAGAAATATATAATAAGTAAAGTAACAAAACAATGTCGTATGGGGCCAACCAGCACTTACCACGGGCAGAAGTTGGAGGGATTCCGGGGCCGGGTGTAAAGAGAGCCCCCCGACGCGCGTTTCGCGTCCACAACAGACCGCTTTCTCAAGGGAGGTACGAGAATCAATGCAGAAGGACCTTTTAAGGTCAAAAGGTTGATCACATGTCTCGCTGGGGCCAATCACGAGTGGTCGGAACCGGCGCATGCGCGCCGCACGCCACAGGTCCTAGAAGTGCTAGGGGAGCGTCATGCATAACTGTGCACGCGCGGGGAGATGCCCCAGGCATGCGAGGAAGGCATAAAGACGCGCCGCCGCACCACAGGAATCCCGGGCAACAGAGCGCATGCGCGCAACCACTCAGGGCCGAACACAGGGCACAAGTACCATTGTAATGAACAGAAGGTAAAAAGGGAGAGTACAAGATATAAATGCCTAAAAGGTGACTATAGGCATACATGCGGAATGATAAGGGTCGACAGTCATAAATCACATAAATCACATCATCATAAATCATAGGTCGATCCATGGGAATTCTTTTTCCGTCAATGTCCGCATATGATTCTCCCAGACATCTTCAAGCCCATTGAAATAATAGTCCATATACTGTGGGTAAATGCCCCTATCACATTGTCAAGTTAATTCAGATGGTAAATAGAATAGCCCCGGCTGTTTGGTCCTGCTGCAAAGATTATAAATAAACCAAAATTACAAAACATATAAAAACACAGTTAAAAACTATATAAAACAGAACACCCTAAGCGAAAGTCCACAGGACTATGACAGGAGCACAAGAACAGTCAAGGTCCCAAAAAGGAGGAGAAGGACAGAGATTCATTCAAACCCCTAGGGGTCAACGTATCTAGTAACGTGATCCATTTTGTCTCAACTTGCGCCAACATTTTCTTATAATCCCCCCCTCTAATGCCAAGATGAATTACGTCTATCCCCCTAACCTTAAATGAAGACGGCTCGCAGTTATGATACTGCCTAAAATGGCGGGGGATGGTTTTGAGGAGGGTGATATCGGTCGCTGTCTTGGCCGCACAAATGTCCCGCACATGCTCCCGTACTCTGACTCTAAGTTCTCTTGATGTGAGTCCCACATAGATTTTGTGACACCCTACCCCTGTAGCCTAATTTAAACTACATAGAGCCTGCTTTATTATTTTAGGCCTAGGAAGTCTGTCTGCGGTCCCTCCTTGCAATCGTCCTCCGCTGACCACACCAATGCTGCCTGTGTACCCCTGTAGCCTAATTTAAACTGCATAGAGCCAGCTTTATTATTTTAGGCCTAGGAAGTCTGTCTGCGGTCCCTCCTTGCAATCGTCCTCCGCTGACCACACCAATGCTGCCTGTGTACCCCTGTAGCCTAATTTAAACTGCATAGAGCCAGCTTTATTATTTTAGGCCTAGGAAGTCTGTCTGCGGTCCCTCCTTGCAATCGTCCTCCGCTGACCACACCAATGCTCCCTGTGTACCCCTGTAGCCTAATTTAAACTGCATAGAAGCCAGCTTTATTATTTTAGGCCTAGGAAGTCTGTCTGCGGTCCCTCCTTGCAATCGTCCTCCGCTGACCACACCAATGCTGCTTGTGTACCCCTGTAGCCTAATTTAAACTGCAAAGAGCCTGCTTTATTATTTTAGGCCTAGGAAGTCTGTCTGCGGTCCCTCCTTGCAATCGTCCTCCGCTGACCACACCAATGCTGCCTGTGTACCCCTGTAAACTTTTTTAAACTGCATAGAGACTACTTTTTATTGTAGGCCTACTACCTGTGTCTGTCTCAGCCAGTCCTTACAGTTGTCCTCCACTGAACAAAGCTATGCCGCCTGTGTACTCCTGTTACCAATTTAGAACAGCATTTAGCCTACTTACTTATTTGGGTCTAGTAACTGTGTCAGACTCTCACAACAGTTGTCCTCCACCGCTGAACCCAGCTATGCCACCTGTGTACTCCTTTTACCAATTTTGAACTGAATATAGCCTTCCTTTTTATTTTAGGCCTACTTAGTGTGTCAGAGCCACTAATTACACATGCCCTCCTCCACTGAACCACGCTATGCCGCCTGTGTACTCCACTTACCAATTTTGAACTGCATTTAGCCCACTTTATTATTTGGGCCTATATCTGTGTTTCCTCCTCATCCTGCCCATTGCCCAGCCAGTGCTAGATGAGTCTTGTGGTACATTGACCCAGACCACTACATTCCCCTTGCACGCTACACAGCCACAATCTGACCCTGCTGAAAGTCAGGTTCCCCTTCCCGCATACTATACCACCTTACACAGGGACAAAGAGGAAGGTGCAGATGAAAGTGCAGGTTCCTTTATTAGGTGGGGGGGCATACTCGTTGGCGACGTCACTGGCACAGGGCCCCTCAGAGTACGCAAAAGTGTCGCTGTCGGTGGGAGGTGCCCCCGCCATGCAAACACACTGCCGCACTTTGAGGGGCCCTGTGCCAGTGCCAATGCGAACGAGTGGGCCCCCCCTGCTTGCTCAGGATCACAGCACTTGCAAAGTTGAAATACTTACCTCTCACTGCTCCACCGTCGTGACGTAGTCCACGTTTCCTGGGCCCACTAAAAACTTGAACCAGCCCTATCCCCCACAACTTTAGCCAAATGACCCCCAATTTCCAATGCCTAACTATTATTATAAAGTAAATTAAGATTGACAAGCTTCAGTAACAAGAATGGATGTTTTTACCATTACAATGGGCACTGTAGGTGTTTTCCTGGCCTCCACTCACTGCCGACTATGCTTCCCCATTGACTTGCATTGGGTTTCGTGTTTCAGTCGATCACCGACTTTTGGCGATAATCGGACGATTTCACTCGACTCGACTTTTGACGAAATCGGGTTTGGCGAAAACCGACTCGATCCTGAAAAAGTGAAAGTCGCTCAACCCTACTCACCAGCCGTAAATTTTTCAACCCTTTATTGTGACATAAAAGTCAGCGGCAGGGAGACAAGGGAGAACGTGTACTGCAATCAGACGACGGCCATTTTGCGCACCTGCGCTTCCACAGGTGCGCAAAACGACAGTCATTTGATTGCAGTACACTTTCTCCGTTGTCTCCCTGCTGCTAACTTTTATGTCACAATAAAGGATTGAAAAATTTTATGGATGGTGACTGCTCTCAACATTCTTCGTTACCTTGGACTGCACTGTTTTTCATGATTGAGCACCAGGATCCCTTTGTGGCAAAATTAAGCAACTAATCAGCTGTCCCTGAAGTACACATGTGGTGTATCTGTCGCAGTGGGTGCGGTATACTTTCTCTTTTGATTGATTTGGACATGTCATGCTTTGTTTTGGATAACTTCCATGCTGGCTTGGTGTTGGGGTTTCCCTGGTTGCAACGGTTATTGACTGGGGGTCCCGGGATATTGTTAAATGGGGACCTAGTTGTTCTGAAAATTGTCTTGCTACTGTGTCTATGTCATCCATTAGTCTGGAGGGTATTCCGGAGTGCCTGCAGGACTTTGAGGATGTTCTCTGAAAAGCAGGCTGAGGTTCTATCACCACACCGCACATTTGATTGTGCCATTGATCTTGTTCCCGGTGCCAAATTGCCCAAAGCCCATTTGTACAATCTCTCAGGCCCTGAGCGGGCTGTTATGAAGGAGTATATCTCTGAAAGCGTCCGTAAAGGGCATATTCAGCCATCTGTCTCTCCCGTGGCGGCGAGGTTCTTTTTTATAAAAGCAAATCATGGTGGTTTACGCCCATGCCTCGATTTTTGAGAACTGAATATGATCACCGTGAGAAACAATTATTCTCTCCCACTTTTACCTGATTTGTACAATTAATTGTCGGGGGCCAGGTGGTTTTCTAAGTTGAACTAAGTTGTATTAATTTAAAAAAAAACCTCAGGGGAGCATACAATCTCATCTGTATGCTGGAGGGGGATGAGTGGAAAACTGCATTTCTCACTTCTGAGGGTCTGTTTGAAAATGTGATCATGCCGTTCGGTTTGACTAACGCACCAGCGGTATTCCAGAATTTCATTAACCTTGTTTTTCTGACTTTATTGGACCCTTTGTGGTAGTTTATCTTGATGAAATACTCATATATTCCTCTGATAGACTAAGTCACATGAGTCATCTTCGTGCTGTTCTCCAGAGACTCAGGGAGAACTCACTCTTTGCCAAACTTGAGAAGTGTTCATTTTTCACTCAAGAATTGTCCTTTCTAGGGGTCATTTTGTCCACTTAGGGGTTTCGTATGGACCCTAGGAAGGTACAGGTTATTGTGGATTGGGTGCAACCCAGAGATCTCAAGGGTCTTCAGCGATTTCTGGGTTTCGCCAATTACTACAGAAAATTCATCAAGGGGTTTTATCAAGTGGTCAAACCCCTCACTGATCTCACTCAAAAGGGGGCTCACCTCAAAAACTGGTCAGCTCCAGCAGTGGAGGTGTTTTCTTGATTAATAAACTGTTTCACGACTGCGCCTGTACTGGTTCAACCTGATTTGTCTAAACCATTTATCATAGTGGTGGATGCCTCTGAGGTGAGGGTGGGGGCTGTGTTGTCCCAGGGGCCCACCACATTAACTAACTTAAGACCCTGTGCCTTCTTTTCAAGAAAATCTTCCTCTGCTGAGAGGAATTATGATGTGGGTAACTGGGAGTTATTGGCCATTAAATTGGAGTTTGAAGAATGGAGGCATTTTTGGAGGGGGCGGTCCATTGTATCACTGTCATTACTGATCACAAGAACCTCTTACATCGAGTCCGCCAAGCGTTTAACTCCAAGAGAGGCAAGATGGTCACTTTTTTTTCCCGATTTCAGTTTTCCATCACTTTCTGACCAGGGTCCAAGAATGTGAAGATGGATGCCTTGTCTCGCAGCCTAAATCCAGTATCACTTCCTGAGCCTCCTTCCTCCATTCTTTAGCATAAGGTGGTGGTGGCTATGGTGTCCCCGAGATTGAAACAGGAGGTTCATGATGCCCAATCTCTTGGTCCATCGTCCATACCTGAAAATAAGCTCTTTGTGCCTGTCCAGTATTGGTTAAGGGTGCTTTGGGAGTTTTCATGACTCTGCTTTGAGTGGGCATCCTGGAATCTTGGCCAATCGTAAAACCATCACTAGGTTGTTCTAGTGGCCCTCGTTGACTTCTGACATCATTGGGTTTGTGTCATCTTGTGAAACTTGTGCCCACGCAAAAACCTCCCGCAACCAGCCGGCCCGGGAATTGGTGCCATTGCCAATTCTGGATAGACCGTGGACTCATCTGTCCATGGGTTTTATCACTTATTTTCCCCCCTTGAATGGCAAAACTGTGATCTGGGTAGTTTTTGATAGGTTCAGTAAACAAGCACATTTTTTACCATTAACTGGCCTCCCTAATGCTGAGACTCTATCTAAACTATTCATTGAGCATTTGATCCGGTTGCATGGTGTGCATATCAGTGTGGTGTCTGATAGAGGGATGCAATTCGTGGCAAAATTCTGGAGGGCTTTTTGTAAAAGGCTGGGCATCAATCTGACCTTTTCATTGGCCTACCATCCCAAGACCAATGGTTAGACTGAAAGGACCAATCAGTCTTTGAAGCAGATTTTACGGTGTCTTGTCACATCTAGACAGGATGATTGGTGCTCTGCAATACCTATAGTGGAATTCGCTTTCAACAATCGTTTCAATAAGTCAACTGGTACTTCTCCATTCTTCTGCAACTATGGGTATCAGCCTCATTTTTGGTGAGTTTTCTCGGCTGGATTCGGGGGTCCAGACGCTGATTCGGCCTTTCTGTGGTTGGGGGAGGTCTGGAGAGAGGTTCAGAGAAACATTGGGGAGGCTCAGGGCAAATATAAATTTTTTGCGGATAAACGATGTTCTGTGGGGCCGGCTTATCAGGTGGGGGATAAGGTATGGTTATCCACCAAAAATATAAGGCTGAGAATTCCCTCTGCTAAGTTGGGTTCCAAGTTTATTGGTCCATATTAAATTTTAGAGGTGATTTATCCTGTGGTCTTTTTCCTGTGTTTGCCTCCGTCGTGGCGGGTCCCCAATGTGTTCCATAAGGCACTGCTTGAGCCGTCGGTGCCCTCCTCCGGTCCTGTGGCCCCCCAATGAGAGGGGGGGGACTGTCATGGTCCAGTCTGGAGTTTATTTTCTTTCTTCTCTTGGGACTGGTCATGCAGGGGTTAATCTCCTCGGCCTCGTTCTGGAGCTAGCTGGGCTATTTCAGTCCATTACCGCCTGCTGACCAGTGTTAGTAACATAGTAACATAGTTATTAAGGTTGAAGGAAGACTTTAAGTCCATCTAGTTCAACCCATAGCCTAACCTAACATGCCCCAACATGTTGATCCAGAGGAAGGCAAAAAAAAAACCATGAGGCAAAGAGTAAGCTCCACACTGGGGAAAAAAATTCCTTCCCGACTCCACATACGGCAATCAGACTAGTTCCCTGGATCAACACCCTAACAAGGAATCTAGAATATATACTCTGTAACATTATACTTTTCAAAAAAGGCATCCAGACCCCTCTTAAATTTAAGTAATGAATCACTCATTACAACATCATACGGCAGAGAGTTCCATAGTCTCACTGCTCTTACAGTAAAGAATCCGCGTCTGTTATGCTCAAACCTTCCTTCCTCCAAATGTAGAGGATGCCCCCTTATCCCTGTCTCAGGTCTATGATTAAAAAGATCATCAGAAAGGTCTTTGTACTGTCCCCGCATATATTTATACATAAACATAAGATCACCCCTTAGCCTTCATTTTTCCAAACTAAATAGCCCCAAGTGTAATAACCTATCTTGGTATTGCAGACCCCCCAGTCCTCTAATAACCTTGGTCGCTCTTCTCTGCACCCGCTCCAGTTCAGCTATGTCTTTCTTATACACCGGAGACAAGAACTGTATACAGTATTCTAAGTGTGGTCGAACTAGTGACTTGTATAGAGGTAAAATCTTGTTCTCCTCATGAGCATCTATGCCTCTTTTAATGCATCCCATTATTTTATTTGCCTTTGTAGCAGCTGCCTGACACTGGCCACTAAATGTAAGTTTGTCATCCACCCATACTCCCAGGTCTTTGTCATTGACAGTTTTGCCCAGAGTTTTAGAATTAAGCACATAGTTATACATCTTATTACTTCTACGCAAGTGCATGACCTTACATTTATCCCCATTAAAGCTCATTTGCCATTTATCAGCCCAAGCTTCTAGTTTACATAAATCATCCTGTAATATGAAATTGTCCTCCTATGTATTGATTACCCTGCAGAGTTTAGTGTCATCTGCAAATATTGAAATTCCACTCTGTAGGCCCCCTACAAGATCATTAATAAATATGTTAAAAAGAAGAGGGCCCAATACTGACCCCTGTGGTACCCCACTGCTAACCGCGACCCAGACAGAGTGTGTTCCATTAATAACCACCCTTTGTTTCCTATCCCTGAGCCAGCTCTTAACCCACTTACACATATTTTCCCCTATCCCCATTATTCTCATTTTATGTTTCAACCTTTTGTGTGGCACGGTATCAAATGCTTTTGAAAAATTCATATACACTATGTCCACTCGGTTCCCTTGGTCCAGTCCGGATTTTACCTCTTCATAGAAATTGATCAGATTAGTCTGACAGGAACGGTCCCTAGTAAACCCATGTTGGTATTGGGTCATGAGGTTATTCCTCTTCAGATACTCCAGTATAGCATCCCTTAGAATGCCCTCCAGGATTTTACCCACAGTAGAGGTTAAGCTTACTGGCCTATAATTTCCGAGTTCAGTTTTTGCCACCTTTTTGAATATTGGCACCACATTTGCTATACGCCAGTCCTGTGGTACAGACCCTGCTATTATGGACTCTTTAAAGATTAAAAATTATGGTCTATCAATGACTGTACTTAACTCCTGCAGTACTCGGGGGTGTATCCCATCCGGGCCCCGAGATTTGTCAATTTTAGTGATTTTTAGACATCGACGTACTTCCTGCTGGGTTAAGCAGGTGACACTTAATGGGGAATTTTTGTTATCACTGATCATATTGTCTGCCATGGAATTTTCTTGTGTAAATACTGATGAAAAAAAGTCATTTAGCATATTGCCTTTTTCCTCATCCTCATCCACCATTTCACCCAGACTATCTTTAAGGGGGCCAACACTATCATTTTTTAGTTTCTTACTATTTACGTAGTTAAAGAATATTTTGGGTTTGTTTTTACTCTCTCTGGCAATGTGTCTCTCTGTCTCAATCTTTGCTGCCTTGATTTGCTTTTTACATAATGTATTTAATTTTTTGTATTTATTTAATGCCTCCTCACTACCTACTTCCTTTAATTCTCTAAATGCTTTCTTTTTGTCACTTATTGCGCCCCTTACAGCTTTATTTAGCCATATTGGTTTCCTCCTATTTCTAGTACGTTTATTCCCATACGGTATATACTGTGCACAGGTCCTATCCAGGATGCTAATAAATGTCTCCCATTTTCTTTGTGTACTTTTATGTCTCAGGATATCGTCCCAGTTAATTGCACCAAGATCCTCTCTCATCCGTTGGAAATTTGCCCTCCGGAAGTTTAGTGTCCTTGTCACCCCTCTACTACACATCTTATTAAAGGAGACATGAAAACTTATTATTTTGTGATCACTATTCCCCAAGTGACCCCCAACCCTTATATTTGATATGCGGTCTGGCCTGTAGGTTAATATTAGATCTAGCAGTGCCCCCCTTCTTGTTGGGTCCTGAACCAGATGTGAAAGGTAATTGTCTCTCATAGTTGTCAAAAAACGATTACCTTTACTGGAACTGCAGGTTTCTGTTCCCCAATCTATTTCAGGGTAGTTGAAGTCCCCCATAATAATGACTTCTCCTTGAGTCGCAGCTTCATCTATTTGCTTTACAAGGATATTCTCCATTGCTTCCATTATTTTTGGAGATTTATAACAAACCCCTATCAGTAATTTATTATTTTTCCCCCTCCCCTTATCTCCACCCACAGGGACTCTACATTTTCATTAGATTCACCTATATTATCACGCAGGATGGGTTTTAAGGTCGATTTTACAAACAGACACACCCCACCCCCTCGCTTATCTGTACGGTCATTTCTGAAAAGGCTATAGCCCTGCAAGTTAACAGCCCAGTCATGGCTCTCATCCAGCCATGTTTCAGATATCCCCACCATGTCATAATTATGTTCCAACAACATTAGTTCTAATTCGTCCATTTTGTTGGCGAGGCTTCTGGCATTAGTATACATGCACTTGATGTTCCTCTCTGTACCTCTATTCTTTCTTAAATTACTAACTGTTCTAACCCCACCCCCCATGCCTCCGCCACCCCCAACTTCCTTATTTGTGCCCAGGTCTCTATCTGCCCTATCTTCCCCTCCTATAAAATGAATACCCTCCCCCCCATCCCTAGTTTAAACACTCCTCCAACCTTC
Organism: Ranitomeya variabilis; assembly: GCF_051348905.1. Taxonomy (NCBI): domain Eukaryota; kingdom Metazoa; phylum Chordata; class Amphibia; order Anura; family Dendrobatidae; genus Ranitomeya; species Ranitomeya variabilis. The sequence goes on from NC_135237.1 coordinate 232,656,124, forward strand.
TAACCATTTTCTCCCCCAGCACAGCTGCACCTTCCCCATTGAGGTGCAGCCCATTCCTAGCGTAGAGCCTGTAGCCCACTGAGAAGTCGGCCCAGTTCTGCAGGAACCCAAACCCCTCCTTCCTACACCAATTCTTGAGCCACTTATTAACCTCCCTAATCTCCCGTTGCCTCTCTGGCGTGGCACGTGGTACAGGCAGTATTTCAGAAAATACCACGTTGGAGGTCCTTGCTTTCAGCTTGCAGCCTAATTCCTCTCCGTTCTTCGTCTCTGCTGAGCAGGCTCCACTGCGGCCGATGGAGAATGGGAGACCGCAGCAGAGACGGATCGAGGTTCCCCCTGTGCAGCAGAGGAAACTCGACTCCTAACATCCAGGATTCTAATAAACGTCTCCCATTTTCTTTGTGTATTTTTATGTCTCAGGATATCATCCCAGTTAATTGCACTAAGATCATCTCTCATTCGTTGGAAATTTTCACTCCTGAAGTTTAGTGTCCTTGTAACCCCTGTACTTACACATCTTATTTATTAAAGGATACATGAAAACTTATTATTTTGTGATCACTATTCCCCAAGTGACCCCCAACCCTTATATTTGATATGCGGTCTGACCTGTTGGTTAATATTAGGTCTACCAGTGCCCCCCTTCTTGTTGGGTCCTGAATAGTGTTGAGCGATACCGTCCGATACTTGAAAGTATCGGTATTGGATATTATCGTCCGATACCCGAAAAGTATCGGATATCGCCGATACCCGATACCAATACAAGTCAATGGGACACCAAGTATCAGAAGGTATCCTGGATGGTTCCCAGGGTCTGAAGGAGAGGAAACTCTCCTTCAGGCCCTGAGATCCATATTAATGTGTAAAATAAAGAATTAAAATAAAAAATATTGATATACTCACCCATCCGGAGGCCCCTGCACCTTACCGCTGTTAACCGGCAGCCTGCTTTGCTTAAAATGAGCGCGTTCAGGACCTTCCATGACGTCACGGCTTCTGATTGGTCGCGTGCCGCTCATGTGACCGCCACGCGACCAATCACAAGCCGCGACGTCATTCTCAGGTCCTAAATTCCTAGAATGAGGAGTTTAGGGCCTGAGAATTACGTTGCGGCTTGTGATTGGTCGCGTGGCGGTCACATGAACGGCACGCGACCAATCAGAAGCCGTGACGTCATGGAAGGTCCTAAACGCGCTCATTTTAAGCAAAGCAGGCTGCCGGTTAACAGCGGTAAGGTGCAGGGGCCTCCGGAGAGGTGAGTATATCCATATTTATTATTTTAATTCTTTATTTTACACATTAATATGGTTCCGATACCGATTCCCGATACCACAAAAGTATCGGATCTCGGTATCGGAATTCTGATACCGCAAATATCGGCCGATACCCGATACTTGCAGTATCGGAATGCTCAACACTAGTCCTGAACCAATTGTGAAAGGTAATTGTCTGTCATAGTTGTCAAAAACCGATTACCTTTGCTGGAACTGCAGATTTCTGTTCCCCAATCTATTTCAGGGTAGTTGAAGTCCCCCATAATAATGACTTCTCCTTGAGCCGCAGCTTCATCTATTTGCTTTATGAGGATATTCTCCGTTGCTTCCATTATTTTTGGAGACTTATAACAAACCCCTATCAGTAATTTTTTATTTTTCCCCCTCCCCTTATCTCCACCCACAGGGACTCTACATTTTCATTAGATTCGCCTATATTATCACGCAGGATGGGTTTTAAGGATGATTTTACATATAGACACACCCCTCCCCCTCGCTTATCCGTTCGGTCATTTCTGAACAGACTATAACCCTGCAAGTTAACAGCCCAGTCATGGCTCTCATCCAGCCATGTCTCAGATATCCCCACCATGTCATAATTATGCTCCAACACCATTAATTCTAATTCATCCTTTTTGTTGGCAAGGCTTCTGGCATTAGTATACATATATTTTATGTATCTCTCTGCACCTCTATTCTTTCTTAAATTATTAATTGATCTAACCCCACCCCCCATGCCACCACCACCCCCAACTTCCTTATTTGTGCCCAGGTCTCTATCTACACTATCTTCCCCTCCTATAAAATGAATACCCTCCCCCCATTCCCTAGTTTAAACACTCCTCTAACCTTCTAGCCATTTTCTCCCCCAGCACAGCTGCACCTTCCCCATTGAGGTGCAGCCCGTCCCTAGCGTAGAACCAGTAGCCAACTGAGAAGTCAGCCCACTTCCGCAGGAACCCAAACCCCTCCTTCCTACACCAATTCTTGAGCCACTTATTAACCTCTCTAATCTCCCGTTGCCTCTCTGGTGTGGCACGTGGTACAGGCAGTATTTCGGAAAATACCACGTTGGAGGTCCTTGCTTTCAGCTTGCAGCCTAATTCCCTAAAATCGCTTTTAAGGACCTTTCTCCTACCTCTAACTTTGTCATTTGTGCCAATGTGCACCAAGACCGCTGGGTCCTCACCAGCCCCTCCCAGTAATCTGTCCACCCGATCAGCGATCAGTGATAGCTCAAACTTCCAGTTTAGAGCCTTGGACACTTCTACCTTGGTGACCCTCCTGCCTTTGACTTGTATTCATGTGTATGACCCCGGCTTGTCTCTGACCCTGTCTCTTGGTTTCCATCTTTGCTGCTACATTCCCTGTATGGCTTTTTGATTTTCTGGCTTGTACCCCGACCATATCTTCCATCTCATGTTTTTGGACCCCACGCTCCTGTTTGGCTCTTTGACCCTCGGCTTAGTATTTTGACTGCTCCTTCTTGTATTTCTGTTCTTGATCATTTCTGACTTGGTTCGTTTGACCACTCTCTCATTACCTGTGATACCTGTGATCTTGTTCTGTGTTGCTTTGCTTAGTGTTTAACCTCTCTTCCCTCACCAGCTCCCTCTGGTGGTGGTTTCACTACACCACATATTGAACGTCTGTTATCTCAGTCAGACGTATGGTGTATCTGTGGTCTGCAAATCTTGGCTTTTCATGCATCCATTCCAGTTTTTGGTCTGCTACCATTTGTGTATACAGTATTTAGTTGATTTAAAATTTCTAAAAAATAAAGCCCACATATTTTCAACTGTGGTATCTCCGTCTGACTCCTGGTCTATCTGTGCTGTTCAAATAGTTGCTTTTCATGCCTACATAAAATTTTTTTTATGTCTGCTACCCTAGGTGTAAAGTACAGTAGTTTTGGTTCAAAAATAAAAAAGGGCATATATTGAACAGTCTGGTATCTCTGTGACACAACTCATCTATCTGTGGGCTACAAAGTTTGCTTTTGATGCTGACACACGCTGAGATGAGTAAGGGTGTATCGTGGTTATGGAGCGCAAAGTTTTTTTTACCCGGTAATTGTTACCGCCTGACATTTGGGGCAGAGCGTATTATATGAGCAGCGATCACGGTGGTTATTTAAGTCCACCTTTTGACCGCCAGGATATGTCATTCTTCATCATGACATCCGGCCTCTGTAACATCTACAATACATCCTGATGAACCGTGTTTACGGGGAAACGCTTCGGGTGCATCCAACTCATATAAGCTCATTCCTTAATATCTAAAAATCAATATGTTTACTTTTACTCTATTTTTTAAGGTATGTTTAGCTTTATTGTGGGGCGTTGGTAGGAGATATAAGATCCATGCAAATTGATCACCCTTTACTGCCTAGTGTTTTTAACCCCTTTACCCTCAAGGGTGGTTTGCACGTTAATGACCGGGCCAATTTTTACAATTCTGACCACTGCCCCTTTATGAGGTTATAACTCTGGAATGCTTCAACGGATCCTGATGATTCTGACTTTGTTTTCTCGTGACATATTGTGCTTCATAATAGTGGTAACAATTCTTTGATATTACTTGCGTTTATTTGTGAAAAAAACGATAAAGAAAAGAAAAAAGCTACTGCTACAAGATTGCACACCACCAATCATATATTCGTAACAACACACAACACTTTATTGGCATAATAAAAACAATTAAAAACAACATTACACCACTGAGGAACACCTGGATACATAGTTGTTATATATATATCAATGATAAATATACAGCCTGTCCATAGACCAGTACAAAGAAAACAAGGCACTATAGTACATGACACAATGTAAGGTCACCTGCCTATCGGCTCATGGGGTTACTATACACCTGAATATAGTTATTCAATAGCCGTCCATCTACTATCTAGTACCATAAATATATGACCACAAGGCCACCCATATGCCGATGGACAGCAATGAATCCATACCTTAAGTGTAAGTCCTATATGAAACTAATAGATTAATCTGATACAAACCGGCCTATAGACAGACAAGTTAGAGTATCCAGGAGGCCCAGTGGTAATGGCCCCACGCGTATCGCCTCCCAAATGAGGCTTCGTCAGGGGAAGTAGGCCATAGCCAATACAAAGTGAATATATACAGTTAGTGAGTGTTTTAAACGCTTACCGGTGTGCCCACATGTGACATGTAATCACAGAGTCGGCGTGAAGCTCCGAAACCGGAAACGACGTATTGTAGGAACTATAAGGACGCCCATATCCATATAAGGAATGCCTACACATATCCCAGAGCGCGCCTGCGCAGTGAGCTCCAAACGCAGCGCTGCCAGTAAATAGACTGCGCCTGCGTGTATGTCACAATTCATGCGAGGCATGATAAGATCTGCAGGATGCGGCTGTGTGAATAGATATTTAGCACAATCACCTGAAAGAGCGCGCCTGTACTGACGGCTATAAAACCAAGCGCTGCCATGATCCCACTGTGCCTGCATGTGTGTACCGGTGTCTTGTGCGGCATAATGAAATCTACAAACTGCACCTGCATAAACAGGTCCATTACAGTATCTCATAAGTCAACCGCACCAGCATAAATGTCTGTGCCCATATATGATGCGCAAATATAGGAACCAAAGTTATTACAGGGCACTAAGAGGCCGGTCTAGCCCCGGATGCGATCAAGTGGATAGAAGTAGCCAAGGCTCAATTCCCATAAGACAGCCAACCCTATGGCCGGGGTACCATAAAAGATATAAGAACCCAATATTTTGAGTCAGTGCGCGTCCGCAACTGGCAAGAGCAAAGAGAAGGGGGAAGAGGGAAGAAGTTATATCCCCCCAAGGGGAGAAGGATAGCATGCACTTGTAACACACATGCACATGCCTTTGACCATCACACATTACATGTGTACAAGCACAAAGGGCAACTCACATCTAACACTCACTCACATGTATATATCCCCGGGGATACCTCAAACAACATACTCCCTCACTCATTCAACCCATTGATGTTATAAGCGAGTAGTTTGATATAGAAAAGTTTATTAGTCATATTATATTTTAATATAAATAGGAAATCATATACACTTCTTTATATAAATAGTATATCTCACACCACGATTGGAAGTACCATACCTATAAAAGAAGAAGACCTAAGGAACTACCCATTTGGAATAAATATCTAATATAAATATGTGGATATCCCCATCATGATGGTACAGTCCATTGATACGGACCTAGTGACCTATCCATAGTAATAAATAATCTATATAATTATGAAAAAACCCCACATAGCTCCTGATATAATAGCCAACTGAAAAATCCAAACTGCCTTAACAAGCCCCGACCCGCCAAGCTGTCCCCATGAGCCAATAGACCAACTTAACTACCCCCATGAGCCAAAAGAACCAAGGTGCTAAGACTGATATGGTGACATGAATGGTTAAAACCATGCCTAAACACTGCAATAGCAATAATCCCAAGATTATCTCCACTCTAGAGTCCTGTTCCAGTGGGATGAAGTCCAAATGGAGTACATAATACCTACTCCATGCCAATCCAAAGTAGTATTTATTATTCATTCAATTTGCTCAAGGACTACCGGTAGAAACATGCCATTCATGGAATTGGGACATTCATGGACTACATATGGGATTTCGGATACTAATGGAGTACTCATAATGGACTAACGGTGGACCACCTGTATATACGTTTGCCCTGTGGAGTTAGAATATTGAATGAATAATAAATACTACTTTGGATTGGCATGGAGTAGGTATTATGTACTCCATTTGGACTTCATCCCACTGGAACAGGACTCTAGAGTGGAGATAATCTTGGGATTATTGCTATTGCAGTGTTTAGGCATGGTTTTAACCATTCATGTCACCATATCAGTCTTAGCACCTTGGTTCTTTTGGCTCATGGGGGTAGTTAAGTTGGTCTATTGGCTCATGGGGACAGCTTGGCGGGTCGGGGCTTGTTAAGGCAGTTTGGATTTTTCAGTTGGCTATTATATCAGGAGCTATGTGGGGTTTTTTCATAATTATATAGATTATTTATTACTATGGATAGGTCACTAGGTCCGTATCAATGGACTGTACCATCATGATGGGGATATCCACATATTTATATTAGATATTTATTCCAAATGGGTAGTTCCTTAGGTCTTCTTCTTTTATAGGTATGGTACTTCCAATCGTGGTGTGAGATATACTATTTATATAAAGAAGTGTATATGATTTCCTATTTATATTAAAATATAATATGACTAATAAACTTTTCTATATCAAACTACTCGCTTATAACATCAATGGGTTGAATGAGTGAGGGAGTATGTTGTTTGAGGTATCCCCGGGGATATATACATGTGAGTGAGTGTTAGATGTGAGTTGCCCTTTGTGCTTGTACACATGTAATGTGTGATGGTCAAAGGCATGTGCATGTGTGTTACAAGTGCATGCTATCCTTCTCCCCTTGGGGGGATATAACTTCTTCCCTCTTCCCCCTTCTCTTTGCTCTTGCCAGTTGCGGACGCGCACTGACTCAAAATATTGGGTTCTTATATCTTTTATGGTACCCCGGCCATAGGGTTGGCTGTCTTATGGGAATTGAGCCTTGGCTACTTCTATCCACTTGATCGCATCCGGGGCTAGACCGGCCTCTTAGTGCCCTGTAATAACTTTGGTTCCTATATTTGCGCATCATATATGGGCACAGACATTTATGCTGGTGCGGTTGATTTATGAGATACTGTAATGGACCTGTTTATGCAGGTGCAGTTTGTAGATTTCATTATGCCGCACAAGACACCGGTACACACATGCAGGCACAGTGGGATCATGGCAGCGCTTGGTTTTATAGCCGTCAGTACAGGCGCGCTCTTTCAGGTGATTGTGCTAAATATCTATTCACACAGCCGCATCCTGCAGATCTTATCATGCCTCGCATGAATTGTGACATACACGCAGGCGCAGTCTATTTACTGGCAGCGCTGCGTTTGGAGCTCACTGCGCAGGCGCGCTCTGGGATATGTGTAGGCATTCCTTATATGGATATGGGCGTCCTTATAGTTCCTACAATACGTCGTTTCCGGTTTCGGAGCTTCACGCCGACTCTGTGATTACATGTCACATGTGGGCACACCGGTAAGCGTTTAAAACACTCACTAACTGTATATATTCACTTTGTATTGGCTATGGCCTACTTCCCCTGACGAAGCCTCATTTGGGAGGCGATACGCGTGGGGCCATTACCACTGGGCCTCCTGGATACTCTAACTTGTCTGTCTATAGGCCGGTTTGTATCAGATTAATCTATTAGTTTCATATAGGACTTACACTTAAGGTATGGATTCATTGCTGTCCATCGGCATATGGGTGGCCTTGTGGTCATATATTTATGGTACTAGATAGTAGATGGACGGCTATTGAATAACTATATTCAGGTGTATAGTAACCCCATGAGCCGATAGGCAGGTGACCTTACATTGTGTCATGTACTATAGTGCCTTGTTTTCTTTGTACTGGTCTATGGACAGGCTGTATATTTATCATTGATATATATATAACAACTATGTATCCAGGTGTTCCTCAGTGGTGTAATGTTGTTTTTAATTGTTTTTATTATGCCAATAAAGTGTTGTGTGTTGTTACGAATATATGATTGGTGGTGTGCAATCTTGTAGCAGTAGCTTTTTTCTTTTCTTTATCGCTATTTTTTCTGCTACTTGCACCCCCTATTGATGTATTACTTCCATAGCTGTGCGCTGGTTTCTCTTATGTTCATATTTGTGAAAAAAATGGAAATTTGGCAAAATTTTGAAAATTTTGCAATTTTCCAACTTTGAATTTTTATGCCTTTAAATCACAGAGATTTGTCGCACAAAATACTTAATAAGTAACAATTCCCACATGTCTACTTTACACCAGCACAATTTTGGAACCAGCATTTTTTTGTTAGGGAGTTATAAGGGTTAAAAATTGACCAGCAATTTCTCATTTTTACAACACCATTTTTTTTAGAGATCACATCACATTTGAAGTCATTTTGAGGGGTCTATATGATAGAAAATAACCAAGTGTGACACCATTCTAAAAACTGCACATCTCAAGGTCCTCAAAACCACATTCAAGAAGTTTATTAACCGTTCAGGTTTTTCACAGGAATTTTTGTAATGTTAAAAAAAACCAAAAAAAACCCGAACATTTAACTTTTTTTCACAAAAAATTTACTTCAGCTACAATTTGTTTTATTTTACCAAGGGTAAAAGGAGAAAATGGACCCCAAAAGTTGTTGCACAATTTGTCCTGAGTATGCTGATACCCCATATGTGGGGTAAACCACTGTTTGGGCGCATGGCAGAGCTCGGAAGAGAAGGAGCGCCGTTTGACTTTTCAATGCAAAAATGACTGGAATTGAGATGGGACGCCATGTTGCATTTGGAGAGCCCCTGATGTGCCAAAACATTGAAATCCCCCACAAGTGACACCAGTCACCAGTAGACCCCCTAAGGAACTTATCTAGATGTGTGGTGAGCACTTTGACCCACCAAGTGCTTCACATAAGTTTATAATGCAGAGCCGTAAAAGTAAAAAATCATATTTTTTCACAAAAATTATCTTTTCGCTCCCAATTTTTTATTTTCCCTAGGGTAAGAGAAGAAACTGGACTCCAAAAGTTATTGTGGAATTTGTTTTGAGTACGCTGATACCCCATATGTGGGAGTAAACCACTGTTTGGGCGAATGGCAGAGCTCGGAAGGAAAGGAGCGCCGTTTGACTTTTCAATGCAAAATTTACTGGAATTGAGATGGGACGCCATGTTGCATTTGGAGAGCCCCTGATGTGCCTAAACATTGAAATCCCCCACAAGTGACACCAGTCACCAGTAGACCCCTAAGGAACTTATCTAGATGTGTGGTGAGCACTTTGACCCGCCAAGTGCTTCACATAAGTTTATAATGCAGAGCCGTAAAAATAAAAAATCATATTTTTTCCCAAAAATGATCTTTTTGCTCCCAATTTTTTATTTTCCCTAGGGTAAGAGAAGAAATTGGACTCCAAAAGTTGTTGTGCAATTTGTCCTGAGTACCCTGATACCTGATATGTGGGGGTAAACCACTGCTTGGGCGCATGGCAGAGCTCGGAATGGAAGGAGCGCCGTTTGACTATTCAATGCAAAATTGACTGGAATTGAGATGGGACACCATGTCGCGTTTGGAGAGCCCCTGATGTGCCTAAACATTGAAACCCCCCCCACAAGTGACACCATTTTGGAAAGTGAACCCCCTAAGGAACTTATCTAGATGTGTTGTGAGAGCTTTGAACCCCCAAGTGTTTCACTACAGTTTATAATGCAGAGCCGTGAAAATAGAAATTCTTTTTTTTTTCACAAAAATTATTTTTAGTCCCCAGTTTTGTATTTTCCCCAAGGGTAACAGGAGAAATTGAACCCCAAAAGTTGTTGCCCAATTTGTCCTGAGTACGCTGATACCCCATATGTGGGGGAGAACCACCGTTTGGGCGCATGGCAGAGCTCGGAAGGGAAGGAGCTCCGTTTGGAATGCAGACTTAGATGGATTGGTCTGCAGGCGTCACATTGCATTTGCAGAGCCCCTGATGTACCTAAACAGTAGAAACCCCCCACAAGTGACCCCATATTGGAAACTAGACCCCCCAAGGAACTTATCTAGATGCTTTGTGAGAACTTTGAACCCTCAAGTGTTTCACTACAGTTTATAATGCAGAGCCGTGAAAATAAAAAATATTTTTTTCCCACAAAAATGTTTTTTAGCCCCCAAATTTCTATTTTCCCAAGGGTAACAAGAGAAATTGGACCCCAAAAGTTGCTTTCCAATTTGTTCTGAGTACGCTGATACCCCATATGTTAGGGTAAACCCCTGTTTGGGCGCACGGGAGAGTTGGTAAAGGAAGGAGCACTGTTTTACTTTTTCAATGCAGAATTGGCTGGAATTGAGATCGGATGCCATGTCGCGTTTGGAGAGCCCTTGATGTGCCTAAACAGTGGAAGCCCCCAATTCTAACTGAAGCCCACCCAAACACATCTCTAACCCTAATCCCAACTCTACGCTTAACCCTAACAACACCGCTAACCCGAACATGCCCCTAACCCCAACAGACTCCTAACCCTAACCCCAACCCAAACCACACCTCTAACTCCAACACACCCCTAACCCTAATCCCAACTATAACCCTAACCACACCCCTAACCCTGACACACCCCTAACCCTAATCCCAACCATAAATGTAATCCAAACCCTAACTTTAGCCCAAACCCTAACCCTAACTTTAGCCCCAACCCTAACTGTAGCCCTAACCCCAACCCTAGCCCCAACCCGAACCCTAGCCCTAACTCTAGCCTAAACCCTAATTCTAGCCCCAACCCTAACACTAGCCCCAACCCTAACCCTAGCCCTAACCCTAGCCCCAACCCTAACCCTAGCCCCAACCCTAACCCTAGCCCCAACTCAAACCCTAGCCCCAACCCTAACCATAGCCCCAACCCTAACCCTAGCCCTAGTTCTAACCCTAGCCCCAACCCTAACCCTAGCCCCAACCCTAACCCTAACCCCAACCCTAATTTGAAAATGGAAATAAATACATTTTTTAAAAATTTTATTATTTTTCCCTAACTAAGGGGGTGATGAAGGGGGGTTTGATTTACTTATAGCGGGTTTTTAAGTGGATTTTTATGATTGGCAGCTGTTGCACACTGAAAGATGCTTTTGATTGCAAAAAATAGTTTTTGCGTCTCCACATTTTGAGAGCTATAATTTTTCCATATTTTGGTCCACAGAGTCATGTGAGGTCTTGTTTTTTGCGAGATGAGTGTTGTGAATTAGACTTTTTGGCTCCCTCTTGTGGTCACTAGTGGTATGACTCTGGGATTGTCTTTTTTCTGTTTGGCACTCACCTGGGTCGTTAGTCCAGGGGTGTCGCTATATTAACTTCCTGGATCCTTAGTCCAGTGCCTGGCATCGTTGTAATCAGATCCTTCTGTTGCTCCTGTCTGCTGGTCCTGGCTCTTGCAAAATTAAGCTAAGTCTTGCTTCTTTGTTTTTTGAGTTACTTGCTTTGCTACTATTTTTGTCCAGCTTGTACTAAATGTGATTTCTGACCTTGCTGGAAGCTCTAGGGGGCTGGTGTTCTCCCCCCGGCGTTAGACGGTTCGGGGGGTTCTTGAATATCCAGCGTGGATATTTTAATAGGGTTTTTGCTGACCATATAAGTCATCTTACTATATTCTGCTATTAGCTAGTGGGCCTCTCTTTGCTAAATACCTAGCTCATTCTTATGTTTGTCTTTTCCTCTTACCTCACCGTTATTATTTGTTGGGGGCTTGTATCCAACTTTTGGGGTCTTTTCTCTGGAGGCAAGAAAGGTCTTTATTTTCCCTTCTTGGGTTAGTTAGTTCTCCGGCTGGCGCGAGACGTCTAGAACCAACGTAGGCACGTTCCCCGGCTACTTCTATTTGTGGTGCTAGGATTAGATATATGGTCAGCCCAGTTACCACTGCCCTATGAGCTGGTTTTTTGTGTTTGCAGACTTGGTATTTATTCCTGAGACCCTCTGCCATTGGGGTCATAACAGTATGCCAGGCCGACATTGAATGTTTAATGCATTGCAGAAGTGGGATATAAGAAAGGAAATTCTGAATTTTTTTTTTCCTCTCTTCCTCCCCTTTACCTCTGAGTGGCTTGAGCTTGCTGCAGACATGAATGTCCAGACCTTGATTACAAGTGTGGACCAGCTTGCTGCTCATGTGCAAAGCATACAAGATTTTGTTACCAGTAGTCCTATGTCTGAACCTAAAATACCTATTCCTGAACTGTTTTCTGGAGACCGATTTAAGTTTAGGAATTTCAGGGATAATTGTAAATTGTTTCTATCCCTGAGACCCCGTTCATCTGGAGACTCAGTTCAGCAAGTTAAAATTGTTATCTCTTTTTTACGGGGCGACCCTCAGGATTGGGCCTTCTCGCTAGCGCCAGGAGATCCGGCATTGGCAAATATTGATGCGTTTTTTCTGGCGCTCGGATTGCTTTACGAGGAACCCAATCTTGAGGTTCAGGCAGAAAAAGCCTTGCTGGCTATTTCTCAGGGCCAGGATGAAGCTGAAGTGTATTGCCAAAAATGTCGGAAATGGTCCGTGCTTACTCAGTGGAATGAGTGTGCTCTGGCCGCAAACTTCAGAAATGGCCTTTCTGAAGCCATTAAGAATGTGATGGTGGGTTTCTCCATTCCTACAAGTCTGAATGATTCCATGGCGCTGGCTATTCAAATTGACCGGCGTTTGCGGGAGCGCAAAACCGCTAATCCTCTGGTGGTGTTGTCTAAACAAACACCTGATTTGATGCAATGTGATAGAATTCAGACCAGAAATGAGCGGAAAAATCATAGACGTCAGAATGGGTTGTGTTTTTACTGTGGTGATTCTACACATGTTATATCAGCATGTTCTAAACACCTAACAAGGGTTGTTAGTCCTGTCGCCATTGGTAATTTGCAACCTAAATTTATTTTGTCTGTGACTTTAATTTGCTCATTGTCCTCCTACCCTGTTATGGCGTTTGTGGATTCAGGTGCTGCCCTGACTCTTATGGATCTGTCATTTGCCAAGCGCTGTGGTTTTGTTCCTGAGCCGTTGGTTAATCCTATCCCTCTGAGGGGTATTGATGCTACGCCATTGGCGGAAAATAAACCGCAGTTTTGGACACAGGTAACCATGTGCATGACTCCTGAACATCGGGAGGTGATTCGTTTTCTTGTTCTGCATAAAATGCATGATTTGGTCGTTTTGGGGGTGCCATGGTTACAGACTCATAATCCAATCTTGGATTGGAAGGCAATGTCTGTGTCAAGTTGGGGCTGTCAGGGTATTCATGGTGATTCCCCGCCGGTGTCTATTGCTTCCTCTACTCCTTCGGAAGTTCCTGAGTATTTGTCTGATTATCAGGATGTGTTCAGCGAGTCCAGGTCCAGTGTTCTGCCTCCTCATAGGGACTGTGACTGTGCCATAGATTTGATTCCAGGTAGCAAATTTCCTAAGGGAAGACTATTTAATCTGTCTGTACCTGAGCATGCCGCAATGCGTTCGTATATCAAGGAATCTCTGGAGAAGGGGCATATCCGTCCTTCCTCTTCCCCTCTTGGTGCGGGATTCTTTTTTGTGGCCAAGAAGGACGGATCTTTGAGACCTTGTATTGACTATCGGCTTTTGAATAAAATCACTGTTAAATTTCAGTATCCTTTGCCTCTGTTGTCAGACTTGTTTGGCCGAATTAAAGGTGCCAAGTGGTTCACCAAGATAGATCTTCGTGGTGCGTACAACCTTGTGCGCATTAAGCGAGGAGATGAATGGAAAACCGCGTTTAATACGCCCGAAGGTCATTTTGAGTACTTGGTGATGCCTTTTGGGCTCTCTAATGCTCCTTCAGTGTTTCAGTCCTTTATGCATGATATTTTCCGGAAGTATCTGGATAGATTTATGATCGTTTATCTGGATGATATTCTGTTTTTTTCTGATGACTGGGACTCGCATGTAGAGCAGGTCAGGATGGTGTTTCAGGTTTTGCGTGAGAATGCTTTATTTGTTAAGGGCTCAAAGTGTCTCTTTGGAGTACAGAAGGTTCCCTTTTTGGGGTTTATTTTTTCCCCTTCTGCGGTGGAGATGGACCCAGTCAAGGTCCGTGCTATTCATGATTGGACTCAACCCACGTCAGTTAAGAGTCTTCAGAAGTTCTTGGGTTTTGCTAACTTCTACCGTCGTTTTATTGCTAATTTTTCTAGCATTGCTAAACCTTTGATGGATATGACCAAGAAAGGTTCTGAGGTTGCTAACTGGGCTCCTGCAGCCGTGGAGGCTTTCCAGGAGTTGAAGCGCCGGTTTACTTCGGCGCCTGTTTTGTGCCAGCCTGATGTCTCACTTCCCTTTCAGGTTGAAGTGGATGCTTCCGAGATTGGGGCAGGGGCCATTTTGTCGCAGAGAGGCCCTGGTTGCTCTGTGATGAGACCTTGTGCCTTTTTCTCTAGGAAGTTTTCGCCTGCTGAGCGGATTTATGATGTTGGCAATCGGGAGTTGTTGGCCATGAAGTGGGCATTTGAGGAGTGGCGTCATTGGCTCGAGGGTGCTAAGCATCGTGTGGTGGTCTTGACTGATCACAAAAATTTGATGTATCTCGAGTCTGCTAAACGCCTGAATCCTAGACAGGCCCGCTGGTCATTGTTTTTCTCCCGTTTTGACTTTGTGGTCTCATATTTACCAGGTTCAAAGAATGTGAAGGCTGATGCTCTTTCAAGGAGCTTTGTGCCTGACTCTCCGGGAGACGCAGAACCAGTTGGTATTCTTAAAGAGGGAGTTATCTTGTCAGCCATTTCTCCGGATTTGTGACGTGTGTTGCAGAGATTTCAGGCTGGTAGACCTGACTCTTGTCCACCTGACAGACTGTTTGTTCCTGATAAGTGGACCAGCAGAGTCATTTCCGAGGTTCATTCCTCGGTGTTGGCAGGGCATCCGGGAATTTTTGGCACCAGAGATCTGGTGGCTAGGTCCTTTTGGTGGCCTTTCTTGTCACGGGATGTGCGGTCGTTTGTGCAGTCCTGTGGGACTTGTGCTCGAGCTAAGCCTTGCTGTTCGCGTGCCAGCGGGTTGCTCTTGCCCTTGCCTGTCCCGAAGAGGCCTTGGACACACATTTCCATGGATTTCATTTCAGATCTCCCGGTGTCTCAGGGCATGTCTGTCATCTGGGTGGTATGTGATCGCTTTTCTAAGATGGTCCATTTGGTACCTTTGCCTAAGCTGCCTTCCTCTTCCGATCTGGTTTCTGTGTTCTTTCAGAATGTGGTTCGTTTACACGGCATTCCTGAGAATATTGTGTCTGACAGAGGATCCCAGTTTGTTTCCAGGTTCTGGCGATCCTTTTGTGCTAGGATGGGCATTGAGTTGTCGTTTTCGTCTGCCTTTCATCCTCAGACTAATGGACAAACGGAGCGAACTAATCAGACTCTGGAGGCTTATTTGAGGTGTTTTGTTTCTGCGGATCAAAATGATTGGGTGACCTTCTTGCCGTTGGCTGAGTTTGCCCTTAATAATCGGGCTAGTTCCGCTACATTGGTTTCGCCATTTTTCTGCAACTCTGGTTTCCATCCTCGTTTTTCCTCGGGACATGTGGAGCCTTCTGACTGTCCTGGGGTAGATTCTGTGGTGGATAGGTTGCAGCAGATCTGGAATCATGTGGTGGACAACTTAAAGTTGTCACAAGAGAAGGCTCAGAGTTTTGCCAACCGCCGCCGCGGTGTGGGTCCCCGACTTCGTGTTGGGGATTTGGTATGGCTGTCTTCTCGATTTGTTCCTATGAAGGTCTCCTCTCCTAAATTTAAGCCTCGCTTCATCGGTCCTTACAAGATATTGGAAATCCTTAATCCTGTGTCCTTTCAATTGGATCTTCCTGTGTCGTTTGCCATTCACAACGTGTTCCATAGGTCTTTGTTGCGGCGGTACGTTGTACCTGTGGTTCCTTCTGTTGAGCCTCCTGCTCCGGTGTTGGTTGAGGGCGAGTTGGAGTACGTGGTGGAGAAGATCTTGGATTCTCGTCTCTCTAGACGGAGGCTTCAGTATCTGGTCAAATGGAAGGGCTATGGTCAGGAGGATAATTCATGGGTGGTTGCCTCTGATGTTCATGCAGCCGATTTGGTTCGTGCCTTTCACGCTGCTCATCCTGATCGCCCTGGTGGTCTTGGTGAGGGTTCGGTGACCCCTCCTTAAGGGGGGGTACTGTTGTGAATTAGACTTTTTGGCTCCCTCTTGTGGTCACTAGTGGTATGACTCTGGGATTGTCTTTTTTCTGTTTGGCACTCACCTGGGTCGTTAGTCCAGGGGTGTCGCTATATTAACTTCCTGGATCCTTAGTCCAGTGCCTGGCATCGTTGTAATCAGATCCTTCTGTTGCTCCTGTCTGCTGGTCCTGGCTCTTGCAAAATTAAGCTAAGTCTTGCTTCATTGTTTTTTGAGTTACTTGCTTTGCTACTATTTTTGTCCAGCTTGTACTAAATGTGATTTCTGACCTTGCTGGAAGCTCTAGGGGGCTGGTGTTCTCCCCCCGGCTGTTAGATGGTTCGGGGGTTCTTGAATATCCAGCGTGGATATTTTAATAGGGTTTTTGCTGACCATATAAGTCATCTTACTATATTCTGCTATTAGCTAGTGGGCCTCTCTTTGCTAAATACCTAGCTCATTCTTGTTTGTCTTTTCCTCTTACCTCACCGTTATTATTTGTTGGGGGCTTGTATCCAACTTTTGGGGTCTTTTCTCTGGAGGCAAGAAAGGTCTTTCTTTTCCCTTCTAGGGTTAGTTAGTTCTCCGGCTGGTGCGAGACGTCTAGAACCAACGTAGGCACGTTCCCCGGTTACTTCTATTTGTGGTGCTAGGATTAGATATATGGTCAGCCCAGTTACCACTGCCCTATGAGCTGGTTTTTTGTGTTTGCAGACTTGGTATTTATTCCTGAGACCCTCTGCCATTGGGGTCATAACAGATGAGTCGACGTTTTTGTTGATACCATATTTGGGCACGTGACAATTTTTGATCGCTTTTTATTCCGTTTTTTGCGAGGCAGAATGAACAAAGACCAGCTATTCATGAATTTCTTTTGGGGGGGGGGCGTTTATACCAATCCACGTTTGGTAAAATTGATAAAGCAGTTTTATTCTTCGGGATAGTACGATTACAGCGATACCTCATTTATATCTTTTTTTATGTTTTGGCGCTTTTATACGATAAAAACTATTTTATAGAAAAAATAATTATTTTTGCATCGCTTTATTCTGGGGACTATAACTTTTTTATTTTTTTGCTTATGATGCTGCATGGTGACTCGTTTTTTGTGGGACAAGATGACATTTTCAGCAGTACCATGGTTATTTATATCCGTATTTTTAATCGCGTGTTATTCCACTTTTTGTTCGGCGGTATGATAATAAAGCGTTTTTTGCCTCGTTTTTTTTTTACGGTGATCACTGAAGGGGTTAATGTTGTGAACTCTGTTTTTGGGCTCCCTCTTGTGGTCACAAGTGGTACTGTGTGAGTGCTATCTTTGGGCTTCCTCTGGTGGCTCTTTTTGTCATTCTGCAGGTCTGTGGCTGGGATCAGCTGTCTCGTTATCTGCTAGTTGGTTTCCTATTTAGCTCACCTGGACTTTCAGTTGTTGCCTGCTGTCGATGTATTCAGTGCTATTTTGATCTCTCCTGACTACCTTCGTTATCAGTCTCTCCAAGAGAAGCTAAGTTTCTGTTTGTTCATTTTTTGATCATCAGTGTTCAATATGTTTCTTGGTTAATTATCTGTCCTTGTCCAGCTTGCTAATATGTGATTTCCTTGCTTGCTGGTAGCTCTAGAGGGCTGAGTTTCTCCCCTCACACCGTTAGTTGGTGTGGGGGTTCTTGAATTCTCAGCGTGGATATTTTGTATAGGGTTTTCTACTGACCGCACAGTTTCCTGTTATGATCCTTAGTGGCTGAGGATCACAGATAGGACTAGCTAAGTTACTGAACATAGAACGAGCTCTAGGGAGGTGGTAACTGGACTGACCGCAAAACCTGATCCTAACCAAACACACTAAAGGTAGCCGGTGAACGTGCCTAAATTCCTGGACGTCTCGACGCAGCCTGAGAAACTTGCTACCCCTATAGAGAAAGTAAGACCTCACTTGCCTCAGAGAAATGACCCCAAAGATATAGGAAGCCCCCAACAAATAATAACGGTGAGGTAAGGGGAAAATACAAACGCAGAAATGAAAACAGATTCAGCAAATGAGGCCCGCTAATACTAGATAGCAGAAGACAGACAGGAAATTGTGCGGTCAGTAAAAAACCCTATACAAAATATCCACGCTGAGAATTCAAGAACCCCCACACCAACTAACGGTGTGAGGGGAGAAACTCAGCACCCTAGAGCTACCAGCAAGCAAGGAAATCACATATTAGCAAGCTGGACAAGGACAAATAAATAACCAAGAAACATATTGAACACTGATGAGCAAAAAATAACCAAACAGAAACTTAGCTTCTCTTGGCGAGACTGATAGCGAAGGAATTCAGGAGAGATCCAAATAGCACTGAATACATCGACAGCAGGCAACAACTGATAGTCCAGGTGAACTAAATA
Source organism: Ranitomeya variabilis (assembly GCF_051348905.1). Taxonomy (NCBI): domain Eukaryota; kingdom Metazoa; phylum Chordata; class Amphibia; order Anura; family Dendrobatidae; genus Ranitomeya; species Ranitomeya variabilis. Next base: position 232,674,579 of record NC_135237.1, read on the forward strand.
GGAAACCAGCTAACAGATAACGAGACAGCTGGTCCAGCCTCAGACCTGCAGAATGACACAAAGAGCCACCAGAGGGAGCCCAAAGACAGCACTCACACAGTACCACTTGTGACCACAAGAGGGAGCCTAAAAACAGAGTTCACAACAGTACCCCCCCCTTGAGGAGGGGTCACCAAACCCTCATCAAAACCCCCAGGGTGATCAGGATGAGCCACATGGAAGGCATGAACCAAATCGGCCGCATGAACATCAGAGGCGACAACCCAGGAATTATCCTCCTGACCATAGCCCTTCCACTTAACCAAATACTGAAGCCTCCGTCTAGAAATACGAGAATCCAAGATCTTCTCCACCACGTACTCCAATTCGCCCTCAACCAGCACCAGGGCAGGGGGCTCAACAGAAGGAACCACAGGCACCACATACCTCCGCAACAAAGACCTATGGAACACGCTATGAATGGCAAATGACGCTGGGAGGTCCAAACGAAATGATAACGGGTTAAGGATTTCCAAAATCTTATAAGGACCGATGAAGCGAGGCTTGAATTTAGGAGAGGAGACCTTCATACCAACATTTAGAGAAGACAGCCATACCAAATCCCCAACACGAAGTCGGGGACCCACACTGCGATGGCGGTTTGCAAAGCGCTGAGCCTTCTCCTGTGACAACTTCAAATTGTCCACCACATGGTTCCAAATCTGCTGCAACCTATCCACCACAGAATCCACCCCAGGACAGTCAGAAGGCTCAACCTGACCCGAGGAAAAACGAGGATGAAAACCAGAATTGCAGAAAAAAGGCAAAACCAAAGTAGCAGAACTAGCCCGATTATTAAGGGCAAACTCGGCCAAGGGCAAAAAAGTCACCCAATCATCCTGATCAGCAGAAACAAAACATCTTAAATAAGTTTCCAAGGTCTGATTAGTTCGCTCGGTTTGGCCATTCATCTGAGGATGGAAGGCCGACGAAAAAGACAAATCAATGCCCATCTTAGCACAAAAGATCCGCCAAAATCTGGACACAAACTGGGATCCTCTTTCAGACACAATATTTTCAGGGATGCCGTGCAAGCGAACCACATTCTGAAAAAATACAGGAACCAAATCGGAGGAGGAAGGCAACTTAGGCAAGGGCACCAAATGGACCATTTTGGAAAAACGATCACACACCACCCAGATGACAGACATTCTCTGAGAGACTGGAAGATCTGAAATAAAATCCATGGAAATGTGCATCCAAGGCCTCTTCGGGACAGGCAAAGGCAAAAGCAAACCGCTGGCACGAGAACAGCAAGGCTTAGCCCGAGCACAAATCCCACAGGACTGCACAAAGGACAAGGAAGGCCACCAGAAGGACCCAGCCACCAAATCTCTGGTACCAAAAATCCCAGGATGGCCTGCCAACACCGAAGAATGAACCTCGGAAATAACTCTGCTGGTCCATCTATCTGGGACAAACAGTCTCTCTGGTGGGCAACGGTCAGGTCTATCCGCCTGAAATCTCTGCAGCACTCGTCGCAAATCTGGGGAAGTGGCAGACAAAATCACTCCCTCTCTGAGAATACCAGCCGGCTCTGAAACTCCCGGAGAGTCAGGCACAAAACTCCTAGAAAGAGCATCAGCCTTCACGTTCTTCGAACCAGGCAGGTACGAGACCACGAAATCGAAACGGGAGAAAAACAATGACCAACGCGCCTGTCTAGGATTCAGCCGCTTGGCAGACTCGAGATAGATCAGATTTTTGTGATCAGTCAAGACCACCACACGATGCTTAGCTCCCTCGAGCCAATGTCGCCACTCCTCAAATGCCCACTTCATAGCCAACAACTCCCGATTACCAACATCATAATTCCGCTCGGCAGGCAAAAACTTTCTTGAAAAGAAAGCACAAGGCTTCATCACAGAGCAATCAGAGCTTCTCTGCGACAAAACAGCCCCTGCTCCAATCTCAGAAGCATCAACCTCGACCTGAAAAGGAAAAGAGATATCAGGCTGACATAAAACTGGAGCCGAAGAAAACCGGCGCTTCAGCTCCCGAAATGCTTCCACGACCGCAGGAGACCAATTAGTCACATCAGAACCCTTCTTGGTCAAATCTGTCAAGGGTTTAACCATGCCAGAAAAATTAGCAATGAAGCGACGGTAAAAATTAGCAAAACCCAAGAACTTCTGAAGACTCTTAACAGATGTAGGCCGAGTCCAGTCATGAATAGCCTGGACCTTGACTGGGTCCATCTCAATAGTAGAAGGAGAAAAAATAAAACCCAAAAAGGAAACCTTCTGTACTCCGAAGAGACATTTTGAGCCCTTCACAAATAAGGCATTAGCACGCAGGACCTGAAATACCATCCTGACCTGCTTCACATGGGACTCCCAGTTCTCAGAAAAGACCAAAATGTCATCCAGATACACAATCATAAATTTATCCAGATATTCTCGGAAGATGTCATGCATGAAGGACTGAAACACAGAAGGAGCATTAGAGAGTCCAAAAGGCATCACCAAGTACTCAAAATGGCCTTCGGGCGTATTAAATGCTGTTTTCCATTCATCCCCCTGCTTAATACGCACAAGGTTATACGCACCATGAAGATCTATCTTGGTGAACCAACTGGACCCCTTAATCCGAGCAAACAGATCAGATAATAATGGCAAAGGATACTGAAATTTGACCGTGATTTTATTTAGAAGACGATAATCTATACAAGGTCTCAGAGAACCATCCTTCTTGGCCACAAAAAAGAATCCTGCACCAAGAGGGGAGGACGGGCAAATATGTCCCTTCTCTAAAGACTCCTTTATATAACTCCGCATCACGGCATGTTTTGGTACAGACAAATTAAAAAGTCTTCCCTTAGGGAACTTACTACCAGGAATCAAATTTATAGCACAATCAGAATCCCTGTGAGGAGGCAGGGCACAGGATCTGGGCTCATCAAATACATCCTGGTAGTCCGACAAAAACTCAGGGACCTCAGAAGGAGTGGAAGAAGCAATTGACACCAAAGGAGTATCGCCATGAATCCCCTGGCAACCCCAACTTGAAATAGACATAGCTTTCCAATCCAGAACTGGATTATGGGCCTGCAGCCATGGCAGACCCAAAACGACAACATCATGCAAATTATGCAGCACAAGAAAGCGAATCACCTCCTGATGTACAGGAGTCATGCACATGGTCACTTGAGTCCAATACTGAGGCTTATTCTCAGCCAATGGTGTAGCATCAATTCCCCTCAGTGGAATAGGGAATTCCAAAGGCTCCAGGACCAAACCACAGCGCCTGGCAAACGACAAATCCATCAGGTTCAGGGCAGCACCTTAATCCACAAAAGCCATAACCGAGTAGGATGACAAAGAACAAATTAAAGTAACAGACAAAATGAATTTAGGCTGTATAGTACCAACGGTGACAGATTTAGCGATTTTTTTAACGCGCTTAGAGCATGCTGAGATAACATGAGTTGAATCACCACAGTAAAAGCACAACCCATTTTGACGTCTATGATTTTGCCGCTCAATTCTGGTCAGAATTCGGTCACATTGCATAGACTCAGGTCTCTGTTCAGAAAACACCGCCAGATGGTGCGCAGATTTGCGCTCCCGCAAACGCCGATCAATCTGAATGGCCAAAGCCATTGAGTCATTCAGACTTGCAGGCGTGGGGAACCCCACCATAACATTCTTAATGGCTTCAAACAGACCTTCTCTGAAATTTGCAGCCAGGGCACACTCATTCCATTGAGTAAGCACCGACCATTTCCGAAATTTTTGACAATATACCTCAGCTTCATCCTGGCCCTGAGAGAGAGCTAGCAAGGCCTTTTCTGCCTGGTTCTCAAGATTAGGTTCCTCATAAAGCAATCCAAGCGCCAGAAAAAACGTATCCACATTCAGCAATGCAGGATCTCCTGGCGCCAGGGAGAAAGCCCAATCTTGAGGGTCGCCACGTAACAGGGAGATAACAATTCTAACTTGCTGAGCGGAATCACCAGAGGAACGAGGTCTCAAAGAAAGAAATAATTTACAATTATTCTTAAAATTCAGAAACCTAGATCTATCTCCAGAAAACAACTCAGGAATAGGTACTTTTGGCTCAGATATAGGACTGTGAACAACAAAATCCTGAATGCTTTGCACCCTTGCAGCAAGATGATTCACACTAGAAGTCAGACTCTGAATATCCATGTCTGCAGCTGAACTCAAAGCCAACCAGAGGTTAAGGGGATGAGAGAAGCTGGACAGACTGCAGCAAAGGAAGAGGAAAAGAAAAAAAAAAATTGTGCTCAGGACTTCTCTTATCCCACTTCTGCGATGCATTAAACACTTTTTGGCCTGCTGTACTGTTATGATCCTTAGTGGCTGAGGATCACAGATAGGACTAGCTAAGTTACTGAACATAGAACAAGCTCTAGGGAGGTGGTAACTGGACTGACCGCAAAACCTGATCCTAACCAAACACACTAAAGGTAGCCGGTGAACGCGCCTAAATTCCTGGACGTCTCGACGCAGCCTGAGAAACTTGCTACCCCTATAGAGAAAGTAAGACCTCACTTGCCTCAGAGAAATTACCCCAAAGATATAGGAAGCCCCCAACAAATAATAACGGTGAGGTAAGGGGAAAATACAAACGCAGAAATGAAAACAGATTCAGCAAATGAGGCCCGCTCGATGCTTTCCTATGCCGTCGGAACACTGCGATCATGTTTGATCGAAACAAGAAAGAAAGGAGTATACATGTCCCAAACACCATATTTAAAACCAATAGCAAACTTTATTACATAAACTGAATAATAAAAAGCGTATCCATAACCGTCATATGTATATATGTAGTAGGCAATATATACCAACACAGAGGTATCAAAGAGAAAACATAACGGTACACCAGGTTACATGTGAGTCACACAGGTCTAACCCTGTTGGTAAAGCTATACCGCGAAACGTGCGTCCAGGGCCGCAAGGTGAAGTGTGGTTTGCTTCCCTCTGTATTTATTATGGGTAAGTGCGCATTTATACTGGTCTAACAGAGGTTTTTGGACCCTTTATTTCTTATGGCAATTGGAGAGCATTGTGGTCGTAGATATGACTTTAGATATGTCACTTTATTTATGCAGTATTGTCTTCACTGTCTTTTTTACTACTTCTTGCCTACCTCATCATTTTCCTCTAAGTGGCAATCCCTTTACACTCCTTTTCTTGTTTGTATATATGGGTATATGAATGACCCACCAATACAGGGTTATCTAGGAAATTTAGGGATAGCCGTCGATGAGCGGGGGCGCCATTATCGTCGCCTGTGTTTAGGGTGCCAACCTCCGCTGTTAGGTAGGTTTCTGTATATCAGGTGATGAATAATAGGGTGTTGGTAGCCAGCACGGTTGTCTGATTGTGGATGCTTTTAGATCAAATAAAAGTTATGTTTTATTTCTAAAAAATAATATAAGGTTCCTTGTTGATAAATAACAAAAAAAAAGGAAAGCAGGAGTGAGCCCCAGCTGTCAGCGTGTGAGCAGCAAGGGGGGCAGTGCACTAAGCACCAAAAGTGCCGTCACTGCAACGAACTGCAGCAGACAGACCTGGTGACCTAGAGGCAGGGTGGCCAGCTTAAGAGAAAGCGGGTACAACAGCAGAGATTTTTGGCGTGGACAAGCAGCTCATAGGAGGCTGAGCAGTGTGCTCCATCCATTGAGCACTGGCGTCGCAAAGGACTGTTCCCATTGGCTCCTGCTAATAAAAGCAGTTTTGTCAGAGAGCAAGGTGCCGTGTGCCCAGTGACCACCAGAGAGAAAGGCGCCGTGCACTCCATGACCGTGAGTACAGCGCACATGCGCAGTACAGAGAGCCAGTTCATGCCATGTGTTCAGCTTTGCAAACCAATAATTATAAGGCACAGAGGAATGACAGAGGACATTGGTATGGTCAGCAAGGTACTCCCTCAGCATCTACCAAACTTTGCACTTCTTGTGAGAGTCCCCCGCACCTCAGGGCCAAGGCGATAAGAGGGTCTGAGAAAACTCTCTCAGAACTTTGCCAGTGTTCCACTGCCTCTGCTGGATTAGAGTTGTGTCCATCTCACCTGTACTCTTGCTTTGCCAATGAAACGTGTCTATGACCTCTGCTGCCAGGGTTTTCAGATGTGAATTCATTATTCCCCAAGAAGGGCCCTCCAACATTTTAGTACACCTGTCTGCCTCTGGAATAAGAAATCTAAAGTTTTCCTTGGAGTGTGGGTCTAGAAGTGTCACCAATCAGTATTGCCTGTCACACAAAATTTTGGGAACACAAGGGTGATGGGAAAGGCAGCGTAACATAAACTCATTCATGTGTGCAAGACTGGTAACAGTCAATACTTCCGTGTCCTTCCTAAGAGGACAAGTGACCATGCTCTCCTCCTCCTCCTTGTCCTCAGGCCTCCACAACTTTTGACTTACTTCAGAACTATCATTGTAAATACATCATCATTGTTAATACACCCCTGTAGTTTTTATCTCCCCCACCTCATTGTTGATTGTAAGTTGTCACGAGCAGGATTTTTTTTTTGTTTCATTATTGTTATCGTTGTTACTTAATGTAGATTGTAAGTTGTCACGAGCAGGGTCTTTTTATTTTGGTTTAATTATTGAATTATTGTTAGTGTTGTTTCTTCGGACTGTTGTGTTTGAAACTTAAAACGTAAATATGTTGGAGCTATATAACTAAATATAAACATTATTATTAGAACACAGGGAAGCAGGATGGAGATGTTAATTACGGTGTCACGTAGGCGTCATGAAAGTCGGTGCCAATCCGACCTGTGACGCCTATGTGGCGTCATGGAATGATCGCGTCCCTGCAGATCGGGTGAAAGGGTTAACTCCAATTTCACTCTATCTGCAGGGACAGGGGGAGTGGTACTTCAGCCCAGGGGGGGTGGCTTCACCCACCCCGTGGCTACGATCACTCTGATTGGCTGTTGAAAGTGAAACAGCTAATCAGAGCGATTTGTAATATTTCACTATGAAAACTGGTGAAATATTACAATCCAGCCATGGCCGATGCTGTAATATCATCGGCCATGGCTGGAAACCCTGTTCTGTTCCCCCCCACCGCCACCGATCACCTCCCCAGTCCTCCGATCTGTCCCGTAGTCCCCTCCGTCTGCCTGTCCGCCCCCTGTCCTCCTGTCCGCTCCCCCCGTGCTCCGATCCCACCCCCGTGCTCCTATCACCCCCCCGTGCTCCGATCCCCCCCTCATACTTACCGAGCCTCCCGGTGTCCGTCCGTCTTCTCCACGGGCACCGCCATCTTCCAAAATGGCAGCGCATGCGCAGTACGCCCGCCGAATCTGCCGGCTGGCAGATTCGTTCCAGCTACATTTTGATCACTGTGATAAAACCTATCACAGTGATCAAAATAAAAAAAATAGTAAATGACCCCCCCCCATTTATAACCCCCATAGGTAGGGACAATAATAAAATAAAGAAAATATTTTTTTTTCCACTAGGGTTAGAACAAGGGTTAGGGGTAGGGTTAGGGTTAGGGGTAGGGGTAGGGTTAGGGGTAGGGTTAGAACTAGGGTTAGCGTTAGAATTAGGCTATGTGCACACAGTGCGGATTTGGCTAAGGATCCGCAGCGGATTGGCCGCTGCGGATTCATAGCAGTGTTCCATCAGGTTTACAGTACCATGTAAACCTATGGAAAACCAAATCGCTGTGCCCATGGTGCGGAAAATACAGCGCGGAAATGCTGCGTTGTATTTTCCGCAGCATGTCAATTCTTTGTGCGGATTTTGCAGCGTTTTACACCTGTTCCTCAATAGGAATCCGCAGGTGAAATCCGCATAAAAAACACTGGAAATCCGCGGTAAATCCGCAGGTAAAACGCAGTGCCTTTTACCTGCGGATTTTTCAAAAATGGTGCGGAAAAATCTCACACGAATCCGCAACGTGGGCACATAGCCTTAGGGTTGGAATTAGAGTTAGGGTTGGAATTAGGGCTAGGGTTGGAAATAGGGTTAAGAATAGACTTGTGGTTAGGGTTATGGTTAGGGGTGTGTTGGGGTTACAGTTGGGGTTAGGGTTAGGGTTGGGATTAGGGTTAGGGTTGTGATTAGGGTTATGGCTAGAGTAGGGATTAGGGGTGTGTTGGGGTTAGTGTTGGAGTTAGAATTGAGGGGTTTCCACTGTTTAGGCACATCAGGGGTCTGCAAACGCAACATGGCGCCACCATTGATTCAAGCCAATCTTGCGTTCAAAAAGTCAAATGGTGCTCCCTTCCTTCCGAGCCCTGACGTGCGCCCCAAACAGTGGTTTACCCCCACATATGGGGTACCAGCATACTCAGGACAAACTGGGCAACAATTTTTGGGGTCCAATTTCTCCTGTTACCCTTGCAAAAATAAAAAATTGCTTGCTAAACATAATTTTAGAGGAATGAAAAATTATTTTTTATTTTCACGGCTCTGCGTTATAAACTTCTGTGAAGCACTTGGGGGTTCAAAGTGCTCACCACATATCTAGATAAGTTCCTTGGGGGGTCTAGTTTCCAAAATGGAGTCACTTGTGGGGGGTTTCTACTGTTTAGGCACATCAGGGGCTCTGCAAATGGAATGTGATGCCCGCAGACCACTCCATCAAAGTCTGCATTTCAAAACATCACTACTTCCCTTCCGAGCCCTGACTTGTGCCCAAACAGTGGTTTACCCCCACATATGGGGTATCAGTGTACTCAGGAGAAACTGGACAACAACTCTTGGGGTCAAAATTCTCCTGTTACCCTTGGGAAATTTAAAAAATTCTGGGCTAAAAAAATATTTTTGAGGAAAGAAAACACATTTATTATTTTCACGGCTCTGCATTATAAACTTCTGTGAAGCATTTGGGGGTTCAAAGTGCTCACCACACATCTAGATAAGTTCCCTTGGGGTTCTAGTTTCCAAAATGGGGTCATTTCTGGGGAGTTTCTACTGTTTAGGCACATCAGGGCCTCTGCAAACGCAACGTGATGCCCGCAGAGCATTCCATCAAAGTCTGCATTTCAAAACGTCACTACTTCCCTTCCAAACCCCGACGTGTGCCCAAACAGTGGTTTACCCCCACATATGGGGTATCAGCGTACTCAGGAGAAACTGGACAACAAATTTTGGGGTCCAATTTCTCCTGTTACCCTTTGGAAAATAAAAATTGTGGGCTAAAAAATCATTTTTGAGAAAAGAAAAATTATTTTTTATTTTCACAGCTCTGCGTTATAAACTTCTGTGAAGCACCTGGGCATTTAAAGTGCTCATTATGCATCTAGATAAGTTCCTTGGGAGGTCTAGTTTCCAAAATGGGGTCACTTGTGGGGGAGCTTCAATGTTTAGGCACACAGGGGCTCTCCAAACGCGACATGGTGTCCGCTAATGATTGGAGCTAATTTTCCATTCAAAAAGCCAAATGGCGTGCCTTCCCTTCCGAGCCCTGCCGTGCGCCCAAACAGTGGTTTACCCCCACATATGGGGTATCATCGTACTCAGGACAAACTGGACAACAGTATTTGGGGTCCAATTTCTCCTGTTACCCTTGGAAAAATAAAAAATTCCGGGCTAAAAATCATTTTTGAGGAAAGAAAAATTATTTTTTTTATCTTCACGGCTCTGCGTTATAAACTTCTGTGAAGCAACTGGGCGTTTAAAGTGCTCACTATGCATCTAGATAAGTTCCTTGGGGGGTCTAGTTTCCAAAATGGGGTCACTTGTAGGGGAACTCTAATGTTTAGGCACACAGGGGCTCTCCAAACGTGACATGGTGTCCGCTAACGATTGGAGCTAATTTTCCATTCAAAAAGTCAAATGGCGCTCCTTCCCTTCCGAGCCTTACCATGTGCCCAAACAGTGGTTTATCCCCACATATGAGGTATCGGTGTACTCAGGAGAAATTGGCCAACAAATTTTAGGATCCATTTTATCCTGTTCCCCATGAGAAAATGAAAAAATTGAGGCTAAAAAAATTTAGTGTGAAAAAAAAGTACTTTTTCATTTTTACGGATCAATTTGTGAAGCACCTGAGGGTTTAAAGTGCTCACTATTCATCTAGATAAGTTCCTTGGGGGGTCTAGTTTCCAAAATGGGGTTACTTGTGGGGGAGCTCCAATGTTTAGGCACACAGGGGCTTTCCAAACACAACATGGTGTCCGCTAACGATGGAGATAATTTTTCATTCAAAAAGTCAAATGGCGCTCCTTCCCTTCCGAGCCTTACCATGTGCCCAAACAGTGGTTTACCCCCACATGAGAGGAATTGGTGTACTCAGGAGAAATTGCCCAACAAATTTGAGGATCCATTTTATCCCGTTGCCCATGTGAAAATGAAAAAATTGAGGCTAAAATAATTTTTTTGTGAAAAAAAAGTACTTTTTCATTTTTATGGATCAATTTGTGAAGCACCTGGGGTTTAAAGTGCTCACTATGCTTCTAGATAAGTTCCTTGGGGGGTCTAGTTTCCAAAATGGGGTCACTTGTGGGGGAGCTCTAATGTTTAGGCACACGGGGGCTCTCCAAACGCAACATGGTGTCCGCTAAAGATTGGAGCCAATTTTTCATTCAAAAAGTCAAATAGCGCTCCTTCCCTTCCGAGCCCTGCCATGCGCCCAAACAGTAGTTTACCCCCACATGTGAGGTATCAGCGTACTCAGGACAAATTGGACAACAACGCTCGTTGTCCAGTTTCTCCTTTTACCCTTGGCAAAATAAAAAAATTGTTGCTAAAAGATCATTTTTGTGACTAAAAAGTTAAATGTTCATTTTTTCCTTCCATGTTGCCTCTGCTGCTGTGAAACACCTGAAGGGTTAATAAACTACTTGAATGTGGTTTTGAGCACCTTGAGGGGTGCAATTTTTAGAATGGTGTCACTTTTGGGTATTTTCTCTCATATAGACCCCTCAAAGTGACTTCAAATGTGAGGTGGTCCCTAAAAAAAATGGTTTTGTAAATTTTGTTGTAAAAATGAGAAATTGTTGGTTAAATTTTAACCCTTATAACTTCCTAGCCAAAAAAAATTTTGTTTCCAAAATTGTGCTGATGTAAAGTAGACATGTGGGAAATGTTATTTATTAACTATTTTGTGTCAAATAACTCTCTGGTTTAACGGAATAAAAATTAAATTGCAAAATTTTCAAAATTTTCACCAAATTTCCAATTTTTTTTAGAAATAAACGCAAAAATTATCGGCCTTAATTTACCACTATCATGAAGCCCAATATGTCATGAAAAAACAATCTCAGAATCGCTAGGATCCGTTGAAGCGTTCCTGAGTTATTACCTCATAAAGGGACACTGGTCAGAATTGCAAAAAATGGCCAGGTCATTAAGGTCAAAATAGGCTGGGTCATGAAGGGGTTAAATAGACAAATAGTTCAAATAACAGTCACCTGATCAGCAGTGTCAAAGTTCATAGACAAGACACATGATGAGCACATGATGAATAGGTTACAAAGAATAAACAATTAGAATGTATTAAAAATCATTATGATAGGTTAATCTATCATTATTTTTATTGTTTTATTATAGTATCTGGGTATTACCAAAAGGAAAAGAAAAAAAATGAAGAGAATGAAAAAACAGGGGGCAAAAACCCAAAGTCCCAAAAAAGAAATGCATTACAGAGAGTGCATTTCATGGGAGACAAAGTTTGTTGCAGCCACAATCAATATGCAGACATAAAGATTTCCATCAAAAGGATCTGGATTAACAGAGATGTCAGCAGAAAATATATGTGCAAAAGGCATATTAACAATATTTTTTTAATGTGCCATCATTAATAAAAATATATTTTAGTTTTCTAGAAACTAATAAAAAGGGTTAAACATTGTTTATTTGAATAATAATTTTATTAAGAATATTTTATTAACATTAAATTGTATTAAAAATCAGTTGTGGATGGTTAATTATAAAACTGGTGCAATTTTTGGGGGGAGGATGGGACTAAAAATGTATGAGTAACATTTTAAAAATAGTTGAAATTTGTCAAAAATAAAATTATAGGTTGCACCACAATTTGAGAATCATGACTCACAACATTAACTATTGGGGGAATTATATACTACTAAAAGGATTATGATAAGAAGGATATTCATTGCAATTTTTGAAATATTTGTGCAGAACGAAAAGGGGGAGAAAATGCATAATAATGATTAATTTAAATTCAAAGGAAACACTTGATTCTTTAGCTTTCGTCTGTCAATGAGGAGCCACGGACAAGAGAAGCAGGAGAGGGAACAAGGAACAGAGAAAAGAGGATTGTATCCTGCCTCCATCAGAAGAACGACACAGAGCACAACCATGGCTAAAGAGTGCCAGCACCAAACATCAGTACATCACCATGAATAAAAAAGTGATTTTACGAAAGCCTTGGGTTATCTAGTTTAGTGTATGCAATCTGAATGTGTTTAAGACTATAAATTTGATTCGTCAACCCTCATCTGCCACTGTGGAGTACAGACAAGGGAAACAAGAGGCAGGAAAAATGTGACTGAACCCTGCCAACACCAAATAGATGACATAGGACACAATCCAGAACTGACCACAATGATATTAACAATGAGGTTAAGCACATGGGCCAGAAATGGCACGTTTTGAGCCCGCCTTGCCTCAGAGCAGCCACCATGTTCAGGACATTGTCACACACAACCATGCCTGGCTGTAGGCTCACCATTGTCAGCCACAGATCTGAATGCACTTTAGAGATGTTGTCACGGGAAGCCTAGGAAGGCAAGAGCTAATAACCCAGGCCCCTGCGATCTCCCTCAACTCTGGGAAACCCTGACTGACCCTCTCCCAGAGTTTACACTGATGGTGTGCATGTCTGGGCCTCCACCCTGACCCTATCTCCTGTTTCAACCCTAGGCTGAAACCTCAACCCACCACCCAGTGACGAGTCCACACACCAATACCTACAGTTAGCACAGACAAGGATAACAGAAAATATACACCACGCCGCAGTAACTCAGGAATACAATATAAGTGCACAGGGCAAAACAAATACAAATAAAGGAAGGAGAAAAATACGACTAAGGGAAATACACCACCAGATACAAAACTCCTTCTCCTAGACCACCACTCCAGACCGAGATAACTGAGCACAAGACAGAATCTATAATCGGCGACGCCCAATGTTCAGAAGAACTATTTAAAGGCAGTGGGCTTGGCCCAGCTTCCAATCCGAGCACCAGCTAAATTAACCCCAGACCAGCTAGACAATATCTAGCCGACGCCACTGAGCGCATAGTGGACAAAAGCGGAATTACCGCTGTCTGTCGAACTCCCTAGTATGAACAGCGTCTGTCATGATATTACGAAGCCTTCTACGAGGGACCCCAGGGCCCTCACGACTTATAGGACCCGGCTTGTCCGGATGGCGGCGGTGAAACATACTGACCAGCCGATCCGCATGAACGTCCGAGGCTGGTACCCAGGACCTCTCCTCAGGCCCATAAGCACGCCAGTGTACCAAGTACTGTAAAGTGCGACGCACTACACGAGAGTCAACCACCTTGGAGACTTCAAATTCCAAATTACCATCCACCAAGACTGGAGAAGGCATTGGTGTCGCGTCCACAAGACCCACCGTCTTTTTTAGCAACAATCGCTGGAACACGTTGTGTATCTTATACACCGTAGGAAGCTCCAATCGGTATGCTACAGGGTTAATGACGGCGGCGACCCTAAATGGACCAATAAACCTTGGACCCAATTTAAGGGATGGTATCTTGAGTCTTATGTTTTTTGTGGATAACCACACCCAGTCATCCACACTCAGGTCCGGACCTGGCACATGCCTACTGTCAGCCACACGTTTGTACCTAGCACCCACACTCAACAGGCGCTGTTTAACTTTCCTACAGACTGAAACGCCGGAAGAGCCCCTCTGACTCAAAGTACAAAATTGAGGCTGTAGCCCGTAAACACAAAAAAACAGAGACTCCCCAGATGACTCCTGGCGGTGATTATTGATGGCAAACTCAGCCAAAGGAAGGAATGTCGACCACTCCTCATGGTTATCAGAGACAAAGCAGCGTAAGTACTCTTCCAAATTTTGGTTCATACGCTCGGTCTGACCATTTGACTGAGGATGAAACGCAGAAGAAAGAGACAACTTGATCCCCAGCCATGAGCAAAATGCTTTCCAAAATTTTGCCACAAACTGAGTACCCCTATCAGACACGATGTCAGACGGAACCCCATGAAGTCTGACCACGTCCTGCACAAATACCTGAGCCAGAGTCTTAGCGTTAGGCAACGAAGGCAAAGACACAAAGTGCGACATTTTTGAAAACCGATCAACAATCACCAAGATGACCGTGTTCCCAGCTGAGAGGGCAAATCAGTGATGAAATCCATGGAGATTTCCGTCCATGGCTTACTAGGTACCTCAAGAGGAAGTAGTGTGCCAACAGGACGGGAACGGGGCGCCTTAGCCCTAGCGCACGTGGTGCAAGCTGACACGTATGAGACCATGTCCTGTTGGATCTTGGGCTACCAAAACCGACATGACACCAACTCCAAGGTACCTCTAACCCCTGGGTGGCCAGCCAGGACAGCATCATGATGCTCTGCCAAAACCTTTAAGCGGAAATGAAGCGGTACAAAAGATTTGATGGGAAGCTCAGATGGTACCTCCTCCTGAGCCTCGGCAATCTCAGCCTCAACCTCGGTAGTGAGAGCCGAAACCACAACACCCTTTTGGAGGATGGGTACCGGATCTTCCCGAGGTTCTCCCCCTGGAAAACACCTGGACAGAGCATCCGCCTTAGTGTTTTTAGACCCCGGTCTGTTAGTGACAACAAAGTTGAACCACATGAAAAACAATGCCCAGCGAGCCTGCCTGGGAGACAGAGGCTTGCCAGACTCCAAATAAAGCAAATTCTTATGGTCGGTAATAACAGTAACCTGATGAACCGACCCTTCCAAGAAGTGTCGCCATTCCTCAAAGGCCAACTTGATTGCCAACAACTCCCTGTTGCCGATATCGTAGTTATGTTCGGCGGGCGACAGTTTCTTGGAAAAATAGACGCATGGACGCAAATCACTCAAAGATGAGCCTTGTGATAGTACCGCCCCCACACCAACCTCAGACGCATCGACTTCCACAACAAAAGGTTTTGATACGTCTGGCTGCACAAGAATGGGGGCTGAAACAAAACTGTTCTCAAGAAATTCAAATGTGCACACAGCAGCCTCAGGCCAAATGGAGAAATTGGTACCCTTTTTAGTCATGTCAGTTAGCGGTTTTTGTTATGGTTCTCAATGGCAAGAGAACATAGCCCAGCAAACATAAGTACTAGCTCTTGGAAGGATGGAAACTAAACTGACCATGAACTAAACCTGCCGCACAACTAACAGTAGCCGGGTAGCGTTGCCTACGTTTTTTATTCCTAGACGCCCAGCGCCGGCCGGAGGACTAACTAATCCTGGCAGAGGAAAATATAGTCCTGGCTCACCTCTAGAGAAATTTCCCCGATAGGCAGACAGAGGCCCCCACATATATTGGCGGTGATTTAGATGAAATGACAAACGTAGTATGAAAATAGGTTTAGCAAAATTGAGGTCCGCTTACTAGATAGCAGGAAGACAGAAAGGGCACTTTCATGGTCAGCTGAAAACCCTATCAAAATACCATCCTGAAATTACTTTAAGACTCTAGTATTAACTCATAACATCAGAGTGGCAATTTCAGATCACAAGAGCTTTCCAGACACAGAAACGAAACTACAGCTGTGAACTGGAACAAAATGCAAAAACAAACGAGGACTAAAGTCCAACTTAACTGGGAGTTGTCTAGCAGCAGGAACATGCACAGAAAGGCTTCTGATTACAATGTTGACCGGCATGGAAGTGACAGAGGAGCAAGGTTAAATAGCGACTCCCACATCCTGATGGAAGCAGGTGAACAGAGGGGATGATGCACACCAGTTCAATTCCACCAGTGGCCACCGGGGGAGCCCAAAATCCAATTTCACAACAGTACCCCCCCCTCAAGGAGGGGGCACCGAACCCTCACCAGAACCACCAGGGCGATCAGGATGAGCCCTATGAAAGGCACGGACCAGATCGGAGGCATGAACATCAGAGGCAGTCACCCAAGAATTATCCTCCTGACCGTATCCCTTCCATTTGACCAGATACTGGAGTTTCCGTCTGGAAACACGGGAGTCCAAGATTTTTTCCACCATGTACTCCAACTCGCCCTCAACCAACACCGGAGCAGGAGGCTCAACGGAAGGCACAACCGGTACCTCATACCTGCGCAACAATGACCGATGAAAAACATTATGAATAGAAAAAGATGCAGGGAGGTCCAAACGGAAGGACACAGGGTTAAGAATCTCCAATATCTTGTACGGGCCGATGAACCGAGGCTTAAACTTAGGAGAAGAAACCCTCATAGGGACAAAACGAGAAGACAACCACACCAAGTCCCCAACACAAAGCCGAGGACCAACCCGACGCCGGCGGTTGGCAAAAAGCTGAGTCTTCTCCTGGGACAACTTCAAATTGTCCACCACCTGCCCCCAAATCTGATGCAACCTCTCCACCACAGCATCCACTCCAGGACAATCCGAAGATTCCACCTGACCAGAAGAAAATCGAGGATGAAACCCTGAATTACAGAAAAAAGGAGACACCAAGGTGGCAGAGCTGACCCGATTATTGAGGGCAAACTCCGCTAAAGGCAAAAAAGCAACCCAATCATCCTGATCTGCAGACACAAAACACCTCAAATATGTCTCCAAGGTCTGATTCGTCCGCTCGGTCTGGCCATTAGTCTGAGGATGGAAAGCAGATGAGAAAGACAAATCTATGCCCATCCTAGCACAGAATGCTCGCCAAAATCTAGACACGAATTGGGTTCCTCTGTCAGAAACGATATTCTCCGGAATACCATGCAAACGGACCACATTTTGAAAAAACAGAGGAACCAACTCGGAAGAAGAAGGCAACTTAGGCAGGGGAACCAAATGGACCATCTTAGAGAAACGGTCACACACCACCCAGATGACAGACATCTTCTGAGAAACAGGAAGATCCGAAATAAAATCCATCGAGATGTGCGTCCAGGGCCTCTTCGGGATAGGCAAGGGCAACAACAATCCACTAGCCCGAGAACAACAAGGCTTGGCCCGAGCACAAACGTCACAAGACTGCACAAAGCCTCGCACATCTCGAGACAGGGAAGGCCACCAGAAGGACCTTGCCACCAAATCCCTGGTACCAAAGATTCCAGGATGACCTGTCAACGCAGAAGAATGAACCTCAGAAATGACTTTACTGGTCCAATCATCAGGAACAAACAGTCTACCAGGTGGGCAACGATCAGGTCTATCCGCCTGAAACTCCTGCAAGGCCCGCCGCAGGTCTGGAGAAACGGCAGACAATATCACTCCATCCTTAAGGATACCTGTAGGTTCAGAGTTACCAGGGGAGTCAGGCTCAAAACTCCTAGAAAGGGCATCCGCCTTAACATTCTTAGAACCCGGCAGGTAGGACACCACAAAATTAAACCGAGAGAAAAACAACGACCAGCGCGCCTGTCTAGGATTCAGGCGTCTGGCGGACTCAAGATAAATTAGATTTTTGTGGTCAGTCAATACCACCACCTGATGTCTAGCCCCCTCAAGCCAATGACGCCACTCCTCAAAAGCCCACTACATGGCCAAAAGCTCCCGATTCCCAACATCATAATTCCGCTCGGCGGGCGAAAATTTACGCGAGAAAAAGGCACAAGGTCTCATCGCGGAACAATCGGAACTTCTCTGCGACAAAACTGCCCCAGCTCCGATTTCAGAAGCGTCGACCTCAACCTGAAAAGGAAGAGCAACATCAGGCTGACGCAACACAGGGGCGGAAGAAAAGCGGCGCTTAAGCTCCCGAAAGGCCTCCACAGCAGCAGGGGACCAATCAGCAACATCAGCACCCTTCTTAGTCAAATCAGTCAATGGTTTAACAACATCAGAAAAACCAGCAATAAATCGACGATAAAAGTTAGCAAAGCCCAAAAATTTCTGAAGACTCTTAAGAGAAGAGGGTTGCGTCCAATCACAAATAGCCTGAACCTTGACAGGATCCATCTCGATGGAAGAGGGGGAAAAAATATATCCCAAAAATGAAATCTTTTGAACCCCAAAAACGCACTTAGAACCCTTCACACACAAGGAATTAGACCGCAAAACCTGAAAAACCCTCCTGACCTGCTGGACATGAGAGTCCCAGTCATCCGAAAAAATCAAAATATCATCCAGATACACAATCATAAATTTATCCAAATAATCACGGAAAATGTCATGCATAAAGGACTGAAAGACTGAAGGGGCATTTGAAAGACCAAAAGGCATCACCAAATACTCAAAGTGGCCCTCGGGCGTATTAAATGCGGTCTTCCACTCATCCCCCTGCTTAATTCGCACCAAATTATACGCCCCACGGAGATCTATCTTAGAGAACCACTTGGCCCCCTTTATGCGAGCAAACAAATCAGTCAGCAGTGGCAACGGATATTGATATTTAACCGTGATTTTATTCAAAAGCCGATAATCAATACACGGTCTCAAAGAGCCATCTTTCTTAGCCACAAAGAAAAAAACGGCTCCTAAGGGAGATGACGAAGGACGAATATGTCCCTTTTCCAAGGACTCCTTTATATATTCTCGCATAGCAGCATGCTCAGGCACAGACAGATTAAATAAACGACCCTTAGGGTATTTACTACCCGGAATCAAATCTATGGCACAATCGCACTCCCGGTGCGGAGGTAATGAACCAAGCTTAGGTTCTTCAAAAACGTCACGATATTCAGTCAAAAATTCAGGAATCTCAGAGGGAATAGATGATGAAATGGAAACCACAGGTACGTCCCCATGCGTCCCCTTACATCCCCAGCATAACACAGACATAGCTTTCCAGTCAAGGACTGGGTTATGAGATTGCAGCCATGGCAATCCAAGCACCAACACATCATGTAGGTTATACAGCACAAGAAAGCGAATAATCTCCTGATGATCCGGATTAATCCGCATAGTTACTTGTGTCCAGTATTGTGGTTTATTACTAGCCAATGGGGTGGAGTCAATCCCCTTCAGGGGTATAGGAGTTTCAAGAGGCTCCAAATCATACCCACAGCGTTTGGCAAAGGACCAATCCATAAGACTCAAAGCGGCGCCAGAGTCGACATAGGCATCCGCGGTAATAGATGATAAAGAACAAATCAGGGTCACAGATAAAATAAACTTAAACTGTAAAGTGCCAATTGAAACAGACTTATCAAGCTTCTTAGTACGCTTAGAGCATGCTGATATAACATGAGTTGAATCACCGCAATAGA
This sequence comes from Ranitomeya variabilis, assembly GCF_051348905.1. Taxonomy (NCBI): domain Eukaryota; kingdom Metazoa; phylum Chordata; class Amphibia; order Anura; family Dendrobatidae; genus Ranitomeya; species Ranitomeya variabilis. The sequence goes on from NC_135237.1 coordinate 232,693,913, forward strand.
AGCACAACCCATTTTTTCGTCTTAAATTCTGCCGTTCACTTCTGGACAGAATTCTATCACATTGCATATTCTCTGGCGTCTTCTCAGTAGACACCGCCAAATGGTGCACAGGTTTGCGCTCCCGCAGACGCCTATCGATCTGGATAGCCATTGTCATGGACTCATTCAGACCCACAGGCACAGGGAACCCCACCATAACATCCTTAATGGCATCAGAGAGACCCTCTCTGAAATTCGCCGCCAGGGCGCACTCATTCCACTGAGTAAGCACAGCCCATTTACGGAATTTCTGGCAGTATATTTCAGCTTCGTCTTGCCCCTGAGATAGGGACATCAAGGCCTTTTCCGCCTGAAGCTCTACCTGAGGTTCCTCATAAAGCAACCCCAAGGCCAGAAAAAACGCATCCACATTGAGCAACGCAGGATCCCCTGGAGCCAATGCAAAAGCCCAATCCTGAGGGTCGCCCCGGAGCAAGGAAATCACAATCCTGACCTGCTGAGCAGGATCTCCAGCAGAGCGAGATTTCAGGGACAAAAACAACTTGCAATTATTTTTGAAATTTTGAAAGCAAGATCTATTCCCCGAGAAAAATTCAGGCAAAGGAATTCTAGGTTCAGATATAGGAACATGAACAACAAAATCTTGTAAATTTTGAACTTTCGTGGTGAGATTATTCAACCCTGCAGCTAAACTCTGAATATCCATTTTAAACAGGTGAACACAGAGCCATTCCAGGATTAGAAGGAGAGAGAGAGAGAGAAAGGCTGCAATATAGGCAGACTTGCAAGAGATTCAATTACAAGCACACTCAGAACTGAAGGGAAGGGAAAAAAAAAAAAAAAAATCTTCAGCAGACTTCTCTTTTCTCTCCTTTCTCTGTCAATTAATTTAACCCTTTTAAGGCCGGTCAAACTGTTATGGTTCTCAATGGCAAGAGAACATAGCCCAGCAAACATAAGTACTAGCTCTTGGAAGGATGGAAACTAAACTGACCATGAACTAAACCTGCCGCACAACTAACAGTAGCCGGGTAGCGTTGCCTACGTTTTTTATTCCTAGACGCCCAGCGCCGGCCGGAGGACTAACTAATCCTGGCAGAGGAAAATATAGTCCTGGCTCACCTCTAGAGAAATTTCCCCGATAGGCAGACAGAGGCCCCCACATATATTGGCGGTGATTTAGATGAAATGACAAACGTAGTATGAAAATAGGTTTAGCAAAATTGAGGTCCGCTTACTAGATAGCAGGAAGACAGAAAGGGCACTTTCATGGTCAGCTGAAAACCCTATCAAAATACCATCCTGAAATTACTTTAAGACTCTAGTATTAACTCATAACATCAGAGTGGCAATTTCAGATCACAAGAGCTTTCCAGACACAGAAACGAAACTACAGCTGTGAACTGGAACAAAATGCAAAAACAAACGAGGACTAAAGTCCAACTTAACTGGGAGTTGTCTAGCAGCAGGAACATGCACAGAAAGGCTTCTGATTACAATGTTGACCGGCATGGAAGTGACAGAGGAGCAAGGTTAAATAGCGACTCCCACATCCTGATGGAAGCAGGTGAACAGAGGGGATGATGCACACCAGTTCAATTCCACCAGTGGCCACCGGGGGAGCCCAAAATCCAATTTCACAACAGGTTTTGCAATGATGGAAAAATCTTTGATAAACTTCCTATAGTAGTTAGAAAACCCAAGGAACCGCTGAAGTGCTTTCAGGTTATCAGGCCATTCCCAATGCAGCACCGCTTGCACCTTAGCGACGTCCATTTTAAAACCAGAAGCAGACACAATATAACCCAAGAAAGGCAACTCTTGAACAGAAAATACACATTTCTCAAGTTTTGCATAGAGCTTATTCTCTCTGAGAATCCGTAACACCTGCCTGACATGATCTAAATGAGTATCACGGTCGCAAGAATATATGAGAATGTCATCTAGGTACACAATAACGAATTTCCCCAAAACATGCGAGAACACATCATTAATGAAATGTTTGAACACTGCAGGTGCGTTAGTCAACCCAAATGGCATCACCAAATTTTCAAAATGACCCTCAGGGGTATTAAAAGCCATCTTCCACTCATCACCTTGATGGACTCTTATGAGGTTGTACGCCCCCCTGAGGTCAAGCTTGGTAAACCATTTAGCACATGCCACCTGATTGAACAAATCCGGTATCAATGACATAGGGTATGGATCACGAACCGTAATCTGGTTCAACTCCCTGAAATCCAGACACGGGCGTAGTCCGCCATCTTTCTTCTTGACGAAGAAGAACCCTGCTGCCACAGGCAAGGATGAAGGCCTGATGTGCCCTTTGCTCAAACTTTCAGCAATGTAATCCTTTAACGCTTGTCTCTCCGGACCGGAGACGTTAAACATCCTTGCGTTAGGCAATTTGGCCCCTGGTTTAAACCTGATAGTACAGTCATAGGGGCGATGTGGTGGCAACTCTGAACAACCCTTCCCAGAGAACACATCCACAAAATCCAGAAGTGACTCCGGAACGCTTGAAGTCACAGCAAACGCACATGTGGCCAGGCAATTCTCCTGGCAGAAATCGCTCCACTGAATTATGTCCTGAGTTTTCCAGTCAATAACCGGGTTGTGCATAGACAACCATGGAAAACCCAAAACCACCTGTGCAGGAAGATTCTTGAGTACCTTACATGTAACCTGCTCGAAATGTAGAACCCCAATGTGGAGTTTCACCTCAGCCACAAACTCAATAAACTCCCCCTGTGAGAGAGGAGCAGCATTGATGGTGACCACACGGATAGGATGAGACAGTTTTTCGATCTTAAAACCAGAAGTGCGCGCAAACTCCTCATCAATGAGATTTGTGGCAGAACCACTATCCACAAAAACAGTAATTGGCAGCTCACTGCCAGCGATAATAACCTTAGCAGGGAGCATGCATTGAGAAACCACCATGGAGGATATACATAAGCTCAGATTGGCCTCCTCCACACCCTCTGAGCTTAGAAGTTTTCCTCCGTTGCATTTTTCTTAGACAGCAGAGGACAAATGTTAACAAAATGACCAGACTTACCACAGTAAAAACAGGCTCCCTGCTTCCTGAGCACAGGGGCTTGACACTTAACATGTGACACCCCTGCGATTTGCATAGGCTCCATGGGCTCACCTGCAGCAACCCCACGTGACCCCAAACCCTCTCCCATAGGCGGCGTCTCATACACCCCTGACGCAAACGGCGATCAATGCGGACAACCAGACTCATAGCGGAATCTAGAGAAGCAGGAGTCTCGTACATCAGAAGGGCTTTTTTAACCCTTCCAGAAACCCCATGAATAAACTGACTTCGCAGTGCTGGATCATTCCACTGTGTGTCGACCGCCCAGCAGCGAAATTCAGAACAGTAATCCTCTGCAACTCGCTCCCCCTGGCGAATAGTGTGTATCTTAGATTCTGCTAGAGCCATTCTGTCAGGCACATCGTAGATGTTTCCAAGAGAAGAAAAAAAACTCTCCACAGAGTCAAATGCAGCAGAATCAGATGGCAAAGAAAACGCCCATGCTTGGGGATCCCCGTTTAATAATGACAACACCAGGCCCACGCGCTGAGCCTCATTAATCGAGGAGATCGGGCGCATACGGAAATATAGTTTGCAAGCTTCACGAAAAGAAACAAATTTACTGCGTTCCCCAGCAAACTTTTCAGGCAAAGGAAACTTAGGCTCAGCAACTCTACCTGTCTAGCTTGCACATTAGATACTGCTAGTCCCTGATGCTACACTGCCCCCCTCAACTCAGTGACCTGTAGGGACAGCACCTCCAACTGGCGGGTTATGGAAGTCATGGGATCCATGACAAAAAAAAAAAGAAGAAACCCTTTTTTTTTTTTTTCAAGGCCGATTATAATGTCACGGGAAGCCTAGGAAGGCAAGAGCTAATAACCCAGCCCCCTGCGATCTCCCTCAACTCTGGGAAACCCTGACTGACCCCCTCCCAGAGTTTGTGACTGAACCCTGCCAACACCAAATAGATGACATAGGACACAATCCAGAACTGACCACAATGATATTAACAATGAGGTTAAGCACATGGGCCAGGAATGGCACGTTTTGAGCCCGCCTTGCCTCAGAGCAGCCACCATGTTCAGGACATTGTCACACACAACCATGCCTGGCTGTAGGCTCACCATTGTCAGCCACAGATCTGAATGCACTTTAGAGATGTTGTCACGGGAAGCCTAGGAAGGCAAGAACTAATAACCCAGGCCCCTGCGATCTCCCTCAACTCTGGGAAACCCTGACTGACCCTCTCCCAGAGTTTACACTGATGGTGTGCATGTCTGGGCCTCCACCCTGACCCTATCTCCTGTTTCAACCCTAGGCTGAAACCTCCACCCACCACCCAGTGACGAGTCCACACACCAATACCTACAGTTAGCACAGACAAGGATAACAAAAAATATGCACCATGCTGCAGTAACTCAGGAATACAATATAAGTGCACAGGGCAAAACAAATGCAAATAAAGGAAGGAGAAAAATACGACAAAGGGAAATACACCACCAGATACGAAACTCCTTCTCCTACACCACCACTCCAGACCGAGATAACTGAGCACAAGACAGAAGCTATAATCGGCGACGCCCAATGTTCAGAAGAACTATTTAAAGGCAGTGGGCTTGGCCCAGCTTCCAATCCGAGCACCAGCTAAATTAACCCCAGACCAACTAGACAAAATCTAGCCGATGCCACTGAGCGCATAGTGGACAAAAGCGGAATTACCGCTGTCTGTCGAACGCCCTAGTATGAACAGCGTCCGACATGACAGATGTCCACAAATCTTCAGTACTGTGTGTTTTGTCACCTAAGCAACCATATTTTTGAAGGACATTTTTTAGGCCGAGTCTCACACGCGCATCTGTTACACCGATCTTTTAACGGGCATCAAACACATTCTGGTAATTGGTGGTGGGTAGTGTTGAGCATTCCGATACCGCAAGTATCGGGTATCGGCCGATATTTGCGTTATCGGAATTCCGATATTTACCGCATATCGGATACCAGAATCTTAAGTTCCCAGAATTCAAACTGCACAAATTCAGCCAATGAGGACTGATTAGAAGTATGGGCACATCCTGTTCTGCATGGTGGGCATGGAAGTACTAGCATGGCTGGGATTGGCTGCTGAAATTATGTCATGATGCACTATAAAAGTCGCTGTCGCCATTTAGGGCTCACTCTGCTGTGAATTCAGTTAGGGACAGGACGCTGTGTTCTGACTGAGGGCCAGTTTAGAGATAGCGATTTGCTTCATTGTGCTTTACCCAGGCTAATTTAGCAACCGCTGTGTGAGAACCTTGCTTTTGCCTTGCAGCGCTGTTCACAGCTGTCTGCAAGGTCTCTGTGTGTGTGAGTGCAGCTCACTCTGTAGTCTGTGTGCAGCCACAGCTGGTTGTATTCAGCTCAGGGTGCTTCACTGCCTCATACTGTTCTATCCATTGTCCTTTGTTGCTTTTAGTGCAGCCTGCTGCACTGTTTTTTCAAATATTTCCTATTAGTGGCTTTCCACCTGTATCCAGCTACATTGTGGAAAAACACTACATAGGATAACATAGAGGAGGTTTTTTTGGCCTTGCAGCACCGTTTACGGCTGTCTGCACGGTCTCCGTGTGAGTGCACATCGCTCTGCAGTCTGTGTGCAGCCACAGCCAGTTGTATTCAGCTCAGGGTGCATCACTGCCTCATACCGTTCTATACATTGTCCTTTTTTGCTATTAGTGCAGCCTGCTGCACATTTATTCAAATATTTCCTATTAGTGGCTTTCCAACCGTATCCAGCTAAATTGTGGAAAAACACTACATAGGATTACATAGAGGAGCTTTTTTTTGCCTTGCAGCGCCGTTTACGGCTGTCTGCACGGTCTCCATGTGAGTGCACATCGCTCTGCAGTCTGTGTGCAGCCACAGCCGGTTGTATTCAGCTCAGGGTGCGTCACTGCCTCATACCGTTCTATCCATTGTCCTTTTTTGCTATTAGTGCAGCCTGCTGAACATTTATTCAAATATTTCCTATTAGTGGCTTTCCACCCGTATCCAGCTAAATTGTGGGTAAACACTACATAGGATTACATAGAGGAGTTTTTTTTGGCCTTGCAGCGGCGTTTATGGCTGTCTGCACGGTCTCTGTGTGAGTGCAGCTCACTCTGTAGTCAGTTCTGCAAAAAAATTAATTAAAAAAAAATTAATAAAGTTCACCAAACACACCACTTTACAGTTGTGTAGGTCACATTAGCTCATATTAAAGTCTAGTCCACACTTTAGAAAATTAGTGTTTCTTATACCTGTTAGGAGCTGTTCAGGAATAAGCACACTAAGCCCGTAGTACTTTTCTGCTTATCTTTATCAGTCAACCAAGATGAAGAAGGCAGGGAGTAAGGCACGTGGGCGTGGGCGCAGAGCAGGGAGAGGACGTGGGGATTCTGTGCCTGCTGTGGGCACTGGTGGCTCATCATCACCCAGTTTCAGCAGGGAACAGTCCTTCATGCGCAGCTTTGTAGGAGATCGCCGTACACAGCTGCTGCGTGAAGACCAAATTGAAGCCGTTGTCAGATGGATGGCAGCTAACGCATCAACTTCAATTAGTGCCACATCCTCTCAGGCACAGAGCACTGAAGAGCACCCATCTGTCTCTTCACCACCTGCCAAATTGCCCAGGCAGTCAGAGAGCGCAGGACAGGAGCCATCTCTACTTCTGTTCTCTGAATCTCTTGGCTTGGAAACAAGGGGCCAGCCAAGCAGCATTGGAGAAATGGAAGAAGAGGCAGTGTGCAGTGATGCCCAACAGCTTTGTCTCTCTGACTCTGAAGAGGCGGGTGGGCCAGTGCCTCCGGTCACCACACCGCAGTATGCATCTGATGATGAGACACAGGTTCCACTTTCTGGTGCATACTGTGCTGCCGAGACTAACCAGGAGGAGCAGTTGGTGGCAGAGGGTAGTGCAGATGATGAGGTCCTTGACCCATCGTGGCGTGAGGTACAGGAAGGTTGTGGGAGCAGCTGAGGAAGAGATTCCCCGAACGGCCCAAAGAGGGAGAGGGAGTGGGAAGACTGCGGAGCCTGTAGCCTCCACTTCGGCACCCGTTAGGAGCATGCCTCTTCCAAAAGCCAAAAAGGGCGCTCCCAAGACTTGCAGTGTGTGGTCCTTTTTGACACAGCTGCAGTTGACATTTGCTTTGTCAAATGCAAGGTGTGTCATCAGAAAGTCAAAAGAGGGAGAAATGTCAGCAACCTCAATACCTCAAACATGTGGAAACATGTGCGGACCAAGCACCCGGTGGAGTTACAAAAACACACTGAAGACCTAGGCCAACCAACAGCGGCACCTACCACCTCTTCAGCTAGTGTTATTGCCTCTTCCTTCAGCTCACACACAGCTGGTTCGGCTTCCTCCCAGGATCGCCACGGAAGAACCTCTGGCATTGTTGTCCAGACACCCACAGTAATTCCACCCAGAGCACCACGTTCCCAGTCATCCTCACACTCCCAGGCGAGTCTACAGCCATCGGTAGCACAGGCATGGGAGAAAAGGTGGCCATTCTCGGCAAACTACCCCCGAGCACAGGCTCTGAATGCTGGCATTGCAAAACTACAGTCCCTTGAAATGCTGTCATTCAGGCTGGTGGAGACTGCCAGCTTCCGTAACTTGATAGCATTGGCAGTCCCACAGTACAATATGCCCAGCCGCTTTTATTTCAGCAGGCAAGCCGTCCCTGCCCTGCACAAGCATGTGGAGGGACACATAAAACACGCTCTACTGAACGCCGTCAGTAGCAAGGTCCACCTCACCACCGATGCGTGGACAGTCACCATGGACAGGGGCGATACCTTTCCCTCACTGCCCATTGGGTTAATGTTGTTGAGCCGGGTACAGATCGTGCGAGTGGTGCAGGACGTGTCCTGCCCACTCCAAGGATTGCAGGAATCCAGTCTGTAAGCATTGACTCCTCCTCATACACAAGTTCATCAGAATCATCGCTGCAGGAGCCGTCACACTCCACCCCCACATGGACCCGTTAACGTTTACCTGTTACGACCGACATGAGCACAGCCGTGGCCAAACGTCAACAGGCCGTCTTGAAATTAATTTCTTTGGGGAATCGAAGCCACACAGCGCATGAGCTCTGGAATGCCATCAAGCAGGAGAGCGATGTGTGGTTTGTGCCAGCGAATCTCCAGCCAGGCATGGTAGTGTGTGACAATGGCCGAAATCTGGTGGCAGCTCTGGCCCTAGGCAACCTCACTCACATCCCATGTCTGGCACATGTGCTCAACTTGGTCATGCAGAGTTTTTGAGGGACTATCCGGATCTTGATGCACTGCTGCACAAGGTCCGCCTAGAGTGTGCTCACTTGCAGCGTTCCAGCATGGCAAGATCGCGCATTGCAGCTCTGCAGCACTGATTCCACCTTCCGGAACTTCGCATCATATGTGACCTACCCACCAGGTGGAAATCCACGTTACATATGTTGGAGCGGTTGTGTGAGCAGCAGCCAGCAGTAATGGAGTACCAGCTGCATCAGGCGCAAAGAAGTCACACTCGGCGCCGTTCAGACTTCACAACCACTGAGTGGGCCACTATGAAGGACGTCTGCCAGGTTTTGCGTTCCTTCGATGATTCCACGCGGATGGTGAGTGCAGATGATGCACTAGTCAGCATGACTGTCCCCCTTATCTGCTTGCTTCAACAAACACTGCAAGCTCTAAGGGATGATGATGATGTGGAAGAGGTGGAGGATGAGGAGTCACCAATTCCATTAGCTTCTGGACAGTCAGCGCTACGTGGTTCCTCACAAACGCCTAGGCAGGGGACACTTTGTGAGGAGGATGAGGAGGAGTCAATGGAGGAGGAAGACATCGGTCCAGAGGGGGGAGTTACACAATTCTCCAGTAGTCAGTGTGTAGAGCGAGGGTGGGGTGATGCTGAGCGGGCAGAGATCATGCCTCAAGCAGGGGACAGCGTTTCTTGGGCAGTTGGCAGTCTGCAGCACATGGCTGATTACATGCTGCAGTGCCTGAGAAACGACCGCCGCATCGCCCACATTCTCAACACGGCTGATTATTGGGTGTACACCCTCCTAGATCCTTGCTACCAGGACAACTTACAAAGCCTCATAACACCGTTGAACCGGGAGCGTAAAATGTGGGAGTACCAAGACACACTGGTGAATTCCATCATCTTCTCCAGTCCAGGTGAGAGCAGTGCTGCTAGTGCTTTTCAAAGCAGATCAGTGCGCCGAGGCAGTGGAGGCAGCTCAGCACACAGAGGGAGCAGAAGCAGTGCCTTAGCACAAGGCAAGACCAGTATGGCCCAACTGTGGCACAGTTTTGTGTGCCCGCCACACATGTCTACACCATCACAGACGGCTCCAGTCAGCAGGAGGCAACGTTTCCATCAGATGGTGACAGACTACATGTCTTGCCCTCTTACTGTACTCCCAGATGGCTCTTCCCCCTTCAAATTTTGGGTCTCTAAGCTGGATACATGGCCAGAGCTAAGCCAGTATGCATTGGAGGTGCTGGCTTGCCCTACTGCTAGTGTATTATCGAAACGCGTCTATAGTGCCGCAGGTGGTATACTAACAGACCGTCGCATGCGACTATCCTCCGATAACGTTGACCGGCTTACTTTTCTGAAAATGAACAAGGCCTGGATCTCACAGGAATTTGCCACTCCTCTTCCAGATTAAATAATTGGTTGGCTACAGTATCCAGGTCTCCTGTTGCATTCATGTTTCTACCACCTGAACTGTAATCCCTGGGCTCCAACACCGCCAGTTGAGGCTCAGAAGTGCAGGCTGCACAGTCAAAACATATGACCCAGTGTTATTGGGTTTCAGTAACAGCTGATCCCCAGCTGTGTAGCCGGCAATGTGTCCTGCGACCTCCACGCTGACACAACAACTGAAATTTAAGGGAACCTGTCACCCCCATCCCCAGGCGTTTGTTACTGAAAGAGCCACCTTGTGCAGCAGTAATGGTGCACAAGGAAAAGGTAGCTCTTTAAGTTTAGCTCCTTGCACACGCGGAACTTAACACTTATAAAATGTGTCCCCTGATACCGTGAGACCGTCCCGGAGGTGGGACTTCCCTTCGTAATGGGACGCAGCACAGCCGTCATTCCTACCCCCTTGGTGCCATGCGCCGCCTCCTCAGCGTTATTTGAATCTGTCCTGGAGCCAGCGCTGTTATGTTATCCCTTTGCCATGCGCACTTAGCGCTGCCCGTCTTCTGACATCATTTGGTGTCAGGCTGGCTGCGCCTGTGCGGCCGCGCTGCCCGAGATCCCGCCTCGCAGTGTCCTCTGATTTAATCACACTGCGGGCCTGGGATCCATGGGCATGCGCAGTGCATATCTTCACCTCAGCCTCTCACTCATCTCCCTCTGCCTTCTTCAGACTGTGCACCGTCAGCTGATCCCTAATAGCATGCCACGGCCATGACGCTGCACAGTCTGAAGAAGCCGGAAGGAGGGGAGTGAGAGGCAAAGATATGCACTGCGCATGCCCATGGATCCCAGGCCCGCAGTGGGATTACATTACAAGACACTGCGAGGTGGGATCTCGGGCAGCGCGGCCGCACAGGCGCAGCCAGCCTGACACATAAATGATGTCAGAAGACGGGCAGCGCTAATTGCGCATGGCAAAGGGATAAAATAACAGCGCTGGCTCCAGGACAGATTCAAACAATGCTGAGGAGGCGGCGCACGGCACCAAGGGGGTAGGAATGACGGCCATGCTGCGTCCCATTACGAAGGAAAGTCCCACCTCCGGGATGGTCTCACGGCCTCAGGGGACACATTTTATAAGTGTTTAGTTATGCGTTTGCAAGGAGGATAATTAAAAGAGCCACCTTTCCCTTTTGCATCCTTAGTGCTGCACAAGATAGCTCTTTCAGCTACAAACGCCTTGGGGTTCCCTTTCAACTTGCTCCAATCAGGCTTCGGCCTACACTCTGTTCCTCTGCTCCTCCTGCTGTCCCTAGGCTTCAACACCGCCAGTTGCTGCCCGGAAGTGCTGTCTGCACAGTCAACAGTCGCTCCTCTGTTATTGGGGTTCAGTAACGCCAGCTGCTCCCCTGCTGTGTTGCAGCAATACCTCCAGCCTGCTCCTCCTGCTGTCCCTGGGCTTCAACACCGCTAGTTGCTGCCCAGAAGTGCTGTCTGCACAGTCAACAGTCGCTCCTCTGTTATTGGGGTTCAGTAACGCCAGCTGCTCCCCTGCTGTGTTGCGGCAATACCTCCAGCCTGCTCCTCCTGCTGTCCCTGGGCTTCAACACCGCCAGTTGCTGCCCAGAAGTGCTGTCTGCACAGTTCACAGTCGCTCCTCTGTTATTGGGGTTCAGTAACGCCAGCTGTTCCCCTGCTGTGTTGCGGCAATACCTCCAGCCCGCTCCTCCTGCTGTCCCTGGGCTTCAACACCGCTAGTTGCTGCCCGGAAGTGCTGTCTGCACAGTCAACAGTCGCTCCTCTGTTATTGGGGTTCAGTAACGCCAGCTGCTCCCCTGCTGTGTTGCGGCAATACCTCCAGCCTGCTCCTCCTGCTGTCCCTGGGCTTCAACACCGCTAGTTGCTGCCCGGAAGTGCTGTCTGCACAGTCAACAGTCGCTCCTCTGTTATTGGGGTTCAGTAACGCCAGCTGCTCCCCTGCTGTGTTGCGGCAATACCTCCAGCATGCTCCTCCTGCTGTCCCTGGGCTTCAACACCACTAGTTGCTGCCCGGAAGTGCTGTCTGCACAGTCAACAGTCGCTCCTCTGTTATTGGAGTTCAGTAACGCCAGCTGCTCCCCTGCTGTGTTGCGGCAATACCTCCAGCCTGCTCCTCCTGCTGTCCCTGGGCTTCAACACTGCCAGTTGCTGCCCCGAAGTGCTGTCTGCACAGTCAACAGTCGCTCCTCTGTTATTGGGGTTCAGTAACACCAACTGCTCCCCTGCTGTGTTGCGGCAATACCTTCAGCCTGCTCCTCCTGCTGTCCCTGGGCTTCAACACCGCTAGTTGCTGCCCAGAAGTGCTGTCTGCACAGTCAACAGTCGCTCCTCTGTTATTGGGGTTCAGTAATGCCAGCTGCTCCCCTGCTGTGTTGCAGCAATGTGTTCTGCGACCGCCACGCTGACACAACTACTGAAATTGAAGGGAACCTGTCCCCCCCCAGGCGTTTGTTACTGAAAGAGCCACCTTGTGCAGCAGTAATGCTGCAAAAGGAAAAGGTGGCTCTTTTAATTATGCTCCTTGCAAACGCTGAACTAGACACTTATGAAATGTGTCCCCTCACACTGTTAAACCGTCCCGTAGGTGGGACTTTCCTTTGTAATGTGACGCAGCACAGCCGTCATTCCTACCCCCTTGGCGCCGTGCGCTGCCTCCTCAGCGTTGTTTGATTCTGTCACGGAGCCTGCGCTTTTATGTTATCCCTTGGCCATGCACACTTACCGCTGACCGTCTTCTGACAGCAGGCTGGCTGCCCCTGTGCGGCTGCGCTGCCCGAGATCCCGCCTCGCAGTGTCTTCTGATTTAATCACACTGCAGGCCTGGGATCCATGGGCATGCGCAGTGCATATCTTCACCTCAGCCTCTCACTCATCTCCCTCTGCCTTCTTCAGACTGTGCGCCGTCAGCTGATCCCTAATAGCATGCCACGGCCGTGACGCTGCACAGTCTGAAGAAGCCGGAAGGAGGGGAGTGAGAGGCAAAGATATGCACTGCACATGCCCATGGATCCCATGCCCGCAGTGGGATTACATTACACGACACTGCGAGGTGGGATCTCGGGCAGCGCGGGCGCACAGGCGCAGCCAGCCTGCCACCAAATGATGTCAGAAGACGGGCAGCGCTAAGTGCGCATGGCCAAGGGATAACATAACAGCGCAGGCTCCGTGACAGAATCAAACAACGCTGAGGAGGCGGCGCACGGCGCCAAGGGGGTAGGAATGACGGGTGTGCTGCGTCACATTACAAAGGAAAGTCCCACCTACGGGACTGTTTAACGGTGTGAGGGGACACATTTCATAAGTGTCTAGTTCAGCGTTTGCAAGGAGCATAATTAAAAGAGCCACCTTTTCCTTTTGCAGCATTACTGCTGCACAAGATGGCTCTTTCAGCAACCAACGCCTGGGGGGGTTAAAGGTTCCCTTTCAACTTGCTGCACTGCAAGCTTCGGCCTACACTCTGCTCCTCCTGCTGACCCTGGGCCCTAACACTGCCAGTTGGTGCTCGGAAGTGCTGGCTGCACAGAGAAAAACACTCTCCACTGTGTCAGTGGGGTTCAGCAACGCCAGCTGTTCCCCTGCTGTGTAGCCAGCAACGTGTCCTGCAAACGCCACGCAGGCACAACAGATATTAAACTGCCTCCAGTGCAGGCTTCGGCCTACACTCTGCTCCTCTGCTCCTCCTGCTGACCCTGGGCTCTAACACCGCCAGTTGGTGCTTGGAAGTGCTGGCTGCACAGAGAAAAACTCTCGCCACTGTGTCAGTGGGGTTCAGCAACGCCAGCTGTTCTCCTGCTGTGTAGCCGGCAATGTGTCCTGGAAACGCCACGCAGGCACAACAGATATTAAACTGCCTCCAGTGCAGGCTTCGGCCTACACTCTGCTCCTCTGCTCCTCCTGCTGACCCTGGGCTCTAACACCGCCAGTTGGTGCTCAGAAGTGCTGGCTGCACAGAGAAAAACACTCGCCACTGTGTCAGTGGGGTTCAGCAACGCCAGCTTTTCCCCTGCTGTGTAGCCGGCAACGTGTCCTGCAAACGCCACGCAGACACTACAACAAAAATTAAAAGGAACCTGCCCCCCCCAGGTGTTTGTAACTAAAAGAGCCATCTTGTACAGCAGTAATGCTGCATTTGGACAAGGTGGCTTTTAGTTTTACTCCTTGCACACGCTGAACTTAACACTTATTAATTATACTATGTTTCCCCAGATACCGTTGAACCGTCCCGGAGATGTGACTTACCTTCGTAATGACACGCAGCAACCCCCTTGCCACCGTGCGCCACCTCCTTTGCATTGTTTGAATCTGTCCCGGAGCCTGCCCTGTAATGTTATCCCTTGGCCATCCGCACTTAGCGCTGCCCGTCTTCTGACATCATTTGAAGTCAGGCTGGCTGCACCTGTGCGGACACGCTGCCCAAGATCACATGCCTCAGTGCCTTATTTGTTCTCACTGCGGGGCTGGGATTCATGGGAATGTGCTGTGCATATCTTTGCCTCTCACTCATTTCCTTCCGCCTTCTTCAGACTGTGCGGCTTTACGGCCATGGCATGTGATAAGGGATCAGCTGACAACGCACAGTCTGAAGCAGGAGTAAGGACATGAGTGACAGGCGCCGATATTTACTGTGCAAGGCCAGGAATCCCAGCCCCACAGTGTAAATAAATCAGAAGACACAGCGGGGCTGGGATTCATGGGAATGCGCTGTGCATATCTTCGCCTCTCACTCATCTCCTTCCGCCTTCTTCAGACTGTGCGGCTTCACGGCCGTGGCATGCGATAAGGGATCAGCTGATGCCGCACAGTGTGAAGCAGGAGTAAGGACATGAGTGACAGGCGCCGATATTTACCACGCAAGGCCAGGAATCCCAGCCCCGCAGTGTAAATAAATCAGAAGACACAGCGGGGCTTGGATTCATGGGAATGCGCTGTGCATATCTTCGCCTCTCACTCATCTCCTTCCGCCTTCTTCAGACTGTGTGGCTTCACGGCCATGGCATGCGATAAGGGATCAGCTGACGTCACACAGTCTGAAGCAGGAGTAAGGACATGAGTGACAGGCGCCGATATTTACTGCGCAAGGCCAGGAATCCCAGCCCCGCAGTGTAAATAAATCAGAAGACACAGCGGGGCTGGGATTCATGGGAATGCGCTGTGCATATCTTCACCTCTCACTCATCTCCATCCGCCTTCTTCAGACTGTGCGGCTTCACGGCCATGGCATGTGATAAGGGATCAGCTGACGACGCACAGTCTGAAGCAGGAGTAAGGACATGAGTGACAGGCGCCGATATTTACTGCGCAAGGCCAGGAATCCCAGCCCCGCAGTGTAAATAAATCAGAAGACACAGCGGGGCTGGGATTCATGGGAATGCGCTGTGCATATCTTCGCCTCTCACTCATCTCCTTCCGCCTTCTTCAGACTGTGCGGCTTCACGGCCGTGGCACCGTGGCATGCGATAAGGGATCAGCTGACGCCGCACAGTGTGAAGCAGGAGTAAAGACATGAGTGACAGGCGACGATATTTACTGTGCAAGGCCAGGAATACCACCCTCGCAGTGTAAATAAGTCAGAAGACACTGCGGGGCTGTGATTCCTGGAAATGCGCGGTAAAAGCGCATGGCCAAGGGATAACACAACAGCGCAGACTCCCTAACACAAAAAAGCAACACTCAGGAGGCAGCGCCCAGCACCAAGGGGGTATGTTTGACAGCTGTGTTTCGTCTCATTAAGAAGGAAAGTCCAGCCTCCGCGACGGTTTCACGGTATGAGGGGAAAAATTATATAAGTGTTTCATTCAACGTGTGCAAGGAACATAATTAAAAGAGCCACCTCTTTTCCTTCTGCAGCATTCCTGCTGCACAAGGTGGCTCTTCTAGTTACCAACGCCTGGGGGGGTTTAAGGGTACTCTTTCAATTTGCTCCAATTAGGCTTCGGCCTACACTCTGCTCCTCTGCTCCTCCTTGATTCCCTGGGCTCTAACACCGCCAGTTGGTGCCCGTGAGTGCTGGCTGCACAGAGAAAAACACCTGCCAATGTGTCAGTGGGGTTCAGTAACGCCAGCTGTACCCCTGCTGTGTAGCTGGCAACAACGTGTCCTGCAAACGCCACGCAGACACAAAGCTGCCTCCAGTGCAGGCTTCGGCCTACACTCTGTTCCTCTGCTCCTCCTTGATTCCCTGGGCTCTAACACCGCCAGTTGGTGCCCGGAAGTGCTGGCTGCACAGAGAAAAACACTCGCCAATGTGTCAGTGGGGTTCAGTAATGCCAGCTGTACCCCTGCTGTGTAGCTGGCAACAATGTGTCCTGCAAACGCCACGCAGACACAAAGCTGCCTCCAGTGCAGGCTTCGGCCAACACTCTGTTGCTCTGCTCCTCTTTGATTCCCTGGGCTCTAACACCACCAGTTGGTGCCCGGAAGTGCTGGCTGCACAGAGAAAAACACCCGCCAATGTGTCAGTGGGGTTCAGTAACGCCAGCTGTACCCCTGCTGTGTAGCTGGAATCAACGTGTCCTGCAAACGCCAAGCAAACACAAAGCTGCCTCCAGTGCAGGCTTCGTCCTACACTCTGCTCCTTCTTGATTCCCTGGGCTCTAACACCGCCAGTTGGTGCTCGGAAGTGCTAGCTGCACAGAGAAAAACACCAGCCAATGTGTCAGTGGGGTTCAGTAACGCCAGCTGTACCCCTGCTGTGTAGCTGGCAACAACGTGTCCTGCAAACGCCACGCAGACACAAAACTGCCTCCAGTGCAGGCTTCGGCCTACACTCTGTTCCTCTGCTCCTCCTTGATTCCCTGGGCTCTAACACCGAAAGTTGGTGCCCGGAAGTGCTGGCTGCACAGAGAAAAACACTCCCCAATGTGTCAGTGGTGTTCAGTAATGCCAGCTGTACCCCTGCTGTGTAGCTGGCAACAACGTGTCCTGCAAACGCCAAGCAAACACAAAGCTGCCTCCAGTGCAGGCTTCGGCCTACACTCTGCTCCTCCTTGATTTCCTGGGCTCTAACACCGCCAGTTGGTGCCCGGAAGTGCTGACTGCACAGAGAAAAACACCAGCCAATGTGTCAGTGGGGTTTAGTAATGCCAGCTGTACCCCTGCTGTGTAGCTGGCAACAACGTGTCCTGCAAACGCCACGCAGACACAAAGCTGCCTCCAGTGCAGGCTTCGGCCTACACTCTGTTCCTCTGCTCCTCCTTGATTCCCTGGGCTCTAACACCGCCAGTTGGTGCCCGGAAGTGCTGGCTGCACAGAGAAAAACACTCACCAATGTGTCAGTGGGGTTCAGTAATGCCAGATGTACCCCTGCTGTGTAGCTGGCAACAATGTGTCCTGCAAACGCCACGCAGACACAAAGCTGCCTCCAGTGCAGGCTTCGGCCTACACTCTGTTGCTCTGCTCCTCTTTGATTCCATGGGCTCTAACACCACCAGTTGGTGCCCGGAAGTGCTGGCTGCACAGAGAAAAACACCCGCCAATGTGTCAGTGGGGTTCAGTAACGCCAGCTGTACCCCTGCTGTGTAGCTGGCAACAACGTGTCCTGCAAACGCCACGCAGACACAAAGCTGCCTCCAGTGCAGGCTTCGGCCTACACTCTGTTCCTCTGCTCCTCCTTGATTCCCTGGGCTCTAACACCGCCAGTTGGTGCCCAGAAGTGCTGGCTGCACAGAGAAAAACACTCGCTAATGTGTCAGTGGGGTTCAGAAACGCCAGCTGTACCCCTGCTGTGTAGCTGGCAACAACGTGTCCTGCAAACGCCACGCAGACACAACAGACACTAAGCTGCCTCCAGTGCAGGCTTTGACCTACACTCTGCTCCCCCTGCTGACCCTTTGCTCCAACACCGCTAGTTGGGGCTCTAGGAAGACAATCTTGAATAGGTCCCCATCCTGGTTCCAGTACCGTCAGCTGGTTCCGGGTAGAGCCTTTGGCTTAGGTGCCTCCTTCTGGGTATCCGAGTTCCACCAACGTCAGGTGGTCCTTGGTAGTGCTTTCAGGCACGGGTACCTCCTGCTTAGTAACCGGGTTCCAGTAACGTCAGCTGGTCCTCGGTAGTTCCATTGGCTCTTGGACCTTCGGCTACCCATCCGGTGTTGTGAAATTGGATTTTGGGCTCCCCCGGTGGCCACTGGTGGAATTGAACTGGTGTGCATCATCCCCTCTGTTCACCTGCTTCCATCAGGATGTGGGAGTCGCTATTTAACCTTGCTCCTCTGTCACTTCCATGCCGGTCAACATTGTAATCAGAAGCCTTTCTGTGCATGTTCCTGCTGCTAGACAACTCCCAGATAAGTTGGACTTTTGTCCTCGTTTGTTTTTGCATTTTGTTCCAGTTCACAGCTGTAGTTTCGTTTCTGTGTCTGGAAAGCTCTTGTGATCTGAAATTGCCACTCTGATGTTATGAGTTAATACTAGAGTCTTAAAGTAATTTCAGGATGGTATTTTGATAGGATTTTCAGCTGACCATGAAAGTGCCCTTTCTGTCTTCCTGCTATCTAGTAAGCGGACCTCAATTTTGCTAAACCTATTTTCATACTACGTTTGTCATTTCATCTAAAATCACCGCCAATATATGTGGGGGCTTCTGTCTGCCTATCGGGGAAATTTCTCTAGAGGTGAGCCAGGACTATATTTTCCTCTGCCAGGATTAGTTAGTCCTCCGGCCGGCGCTGGGCGTCTAGGGATAAAAAACGTAGGCAACGCTACCCGGCTACTGTTAGTTGTGCGGCAGGTTTAGTTCATGGTCAGTTTAGTTTCCATCCTTCCAA
This sequence comes from Ranitomeya variabilis, assembly GCF_051348905.1. Taxonomy (NCBI): domain Eukaryota; kingdom Metazoa; phylum Chordata; class Amphibia; order Anura; family Dendrobatidae; genus Ranitomeya; species Ranitomeya variabilis. The sequence goes on from NC_135237.1 coordinate 232,712,424, forward strand.
GAGCTAGTACTTATGTTTGCTGGGCTATGTTCTCTTGCCATTGAGAACCATAACAGTTTGACCGGCCCAAAAAGGGTTAAATTAATGGACAGAGAAAGGAGAGAAAAGAGAAGTCTGCTGAAGATTTTTTTTTTTTTTTTCCCTTCCCTTCTGTTCTGAGTGTGCTTGTAATTGAATCTCTTGCAAGTCTGCCTATATTGCAGCCTTTCTCTCTCTCTCTCTCCTTCTAATCCTGGAATGGCTCTGTGTTCACCTGTTTAAAATGGATATTCAGAGTTTAGCTGCAGGTTTGAATAATCTCACCACGAAAGTTCAAAATTTACAAGATTTTGTTGTTCATGTTCCTATATCTGAACCTAGAATTCCTTTGCCTGAATTTTTCTCGGGGAATAGATCTTGCTTTCAAAATTTCAAAAATAATTGCAAGTTGTTTTTGTCCCTGAAATCTCGCTCTGCTGGAGATCCTGCTCAGCAGGTCAGGATTGTGATTTCCTTGCTCCGGGGCGACCCTCAGGATTGGGCTTTTGCATTGGCTCCAGGGGATCCTGCGTTGCTCAATGTGGATGCGTTTTTTCTGGCCTTGGGGTTGCTTTATGAGGAACCTCAGTTAGAGCTTCAGGCGGAAAAGGCCTTGATGTCCCTATCTCAGGGGCAAGACGAAGCTGAAATATACTGCCAGAAATTCCGTAAATGGGCTGTGCTTACTCAGTGGAATGAGTGCGCCCTGGCGGCGAATTTCAGAGAGGGTCTCTCTGATGCCATTAAGGATGTTATGGTGGGGTTCCCTGTGCCTGCGGGTCTGAATGAGTCCATGACAATGGCTATCCAGATCGATAGGCGTCTGCGGGAGCGCAAACCTGTGCACCATTTGGCGGTGTCTACTGAGAAGACGCCAGAGAATATGCAATGTGATAGAATTCTGTCCAGAAGTGAACGGCAGAATTTAAGACGAAAAAATGGGTTGTGCTTCTATTGCGGTGATTCAACTCATGTTATATCAGCATGCTCTAAGCGTACTAAGAAGCTTGATAAGTCTGTTTCAATTGGCACTTTACAGTCTAAGTTTATTCTATCTGTGACCCTGATTTGTTCTTTATCATCTATTACCGCGGATGCCTATGTCGACTCTGGCGCCGCTTTGAGTCTTATGGATTGGTCCTTTGCCAAACGCTGTGGGTATGATTTGGAGCCTCTTGAAACTCCTATACCCCTGAAGGGGATTGACTCCACCCCATTGGCTAGTAATAAACCACAATACTGGACACAAGTAACTATGCGGATTAATCCGGATCATCAGGAGATTATTCGCTTTCTTGTGCTGTATAACCTACATGATGTGTTGGTGCTTGGATTGCCATGGCTGCAATCTCATAACCCAGTCCTTGACTGGAAAGCTATGTCTGTGTTAAGCTGGGGATGTAAGGGGACGCATGGGGACGTACCTGTGGTTTCCATTTCATCATCTATTCCCTCTGAGATTCCTGAATTCTTGACTGAATATCGTGACGTTTTTGAAGAACCTAAGCTTGGTTCATTACCTCCGCACCGGGAGTGCGATTGTGCCATAGATTTGATTCCGGGTAGTAAATACCCTAAGGGTCGTTTATTTAATCTGTCTGTGCCTGAACATGCTGCTATGCGAGAATATATAAAGGAGTCCTTGGAAAAGGGACATATTCGTCCTTCGTCATCTCCCTTAGGAGCCGGTTTTTTCTTTGTGGCTAAGAAAGATGGCTCTTTGAGACCGTGTATTGATTATCGGCTTTTGAATAAAATCACGGTCAAATATCAATATCCGTTGCCACTGCTGACTGATTTGTTTGCTCGCATAAAGGGGGCCAAGTGGTTCTCTAAGATAGATCTTCGTGGGGCGTATAATTTGGTGCGAATTAAGCAGGGGGATGAGTGGAAGACCGCATTTAATACGCCCGAGGGCCACTTTGAGTATTTGGTGATGCCTTTTGGTCTTTCAAATGCCCCTTCAGTCTTTCAGTCCTTTATGCATGACATTTTCCGTGATTATTTGGATAAATTTATGATTGTGTATCTGGATGATATTTTGATTTTTTCGGATGACTGGGACTCTCATGTCCAGCAGGTCAGGAGGGTTTTTCAGGTTTTGCGGTCTAATTCCTTGTGTGTGAAGGGTTCTAAGTGCATTTTTGGGGTTCAAAAGATTTCCTTTTTGGGATATATTTTTTCCCCCTCTTCCATCGAGATGGATCCTGTCAAGGTTCAGGCTATTTGTGATTGGACGCAACCCTCTTCTCTTAAGAGTCTTCAGAAATTTTTGGGCTTTGCTAACTTTTATCGTCGATTTATTGCTGGTTTTTCTGATGTTGTTAAACCATTGACTGATTTGACTAAGAAGGGTGCTGATGTTGCTGATTGGTCCCCTGCTGCTGTGGAGGCCTTTCGGGAGCTTAAGCGCCGCTTTTCTTCCGCCCCTGTGTTGCGTCAGCCTGATGTTGCTCTTCCTTTTCAGGTTGAGGTCGACGCTTCTGAAATCGGAGCTGGGGCAGTTTTGTCGCAGAGAAGTTCCGATTGTTCCGTGATGAGACCTTGTGCCTTTTTCTCGCGTAAATTTTCACCCGCCGAGCGGAATTATGATGTTGGGAATCGGGAGCTTTTGGCCATGAAGTGGGCTTTTGAGGAGTGGCGTCATTGGCTTGAGGGGGCTAGACATCAGGTGGTGGTATTGACTGACCACAAAAATCTAATTTATCTTGAGTCCGCCAGACGCCTGAATCCTAGACAGGCGCGCTGGTCGTTGTTTTTCTCTCGGTTTAATTTTGTGGTGTCCTACCTGCCGGGTTCTAAGAATGTTAAGGCGGATGCCCTTTCTAGGAGTTTTGAGCCTGACTCCCTTGGTAACTCTGAACCTACAGGTATCCTTAAGGATGGAGTGATATTGTCTGCCGTTTCTCCAGACCTGCGGCGGGCCTTGCAGGAGTTTCAGGCGGATAGACCTGATCGTTGCCCACCTGGTAGACTGTTTGTTCCTGATGATTGGACCAGTAAAGTCATTTCTGAGGTTCATTCTTCTGCGTTGACAGGTCATCCTGGAATCTTTGGTACCAGGGATTTGGTGGCAAGGTCCTTCTGGTGGCCTTCCCTGTCTCGAGATGTGCGAGGCTTTGTGCAGTCTTGTGACGTTTGTGCTCGGGCCAAGCCTTGTTGTTCTCGGGCTAGTGGATTGTTGTTGCCCTTGCCTATCCCGAAGAGGCCCTGGATGCACATCTCGATGGATTTTATTTCGGATCTTCCTGTTTCTCAGAAGATGTCTGTCATCTGGGTGGTGTATGACCGTTTCTCTAAGATGGTCCATTTGGTTCCCCTGCCTAAGTTGCCTTCTTCTTCTGAGTTGGTTCCTCTGTTTTTTCAAAATGTGGTCCGTTTGCATGGTATTCCGGAGAATATCGTTTCTGACAGAGGAACCCAATTCGTGTCTAGATTTTGGCGAGCATTCTGTGCTAGGATGGGCATAGATTTGTCTTTCTCGTCTGCTTTCCATCCTCAGACTAATGGCCAGACCGAGCAGACGAATCAGACCTTGGAGACATATTTGAGGTGTTTTGTGTCTGCAGATCAGGATGATTGGGTTGCTTTTTTGCCTTTAGCGGAGTTTGCCCTCAATAATCGGGCCAGCTCTGCCACCTTGGTGTCTCCTTTTTTCTGTAATTCGGGGTTTCATCCTCGATTTTCTTCTGGTCAGGTGGAATCTTCGGATTGTCCTGGAGTGGATGCTGTGGTGGAGAGGGTGCATCAGATTTGGGGGCAGGTAGTGGACAATTTGAAGTTGTCCCAGGAGAAGACTCAGCTTTTTGCCAACCGCCGGCGTCGGGTTGGTCCTCGGCTTTGTGTTGGGGACTTGGTGTGGTTGTCTTCTCGTTTTGTCCCTATGAGGGTTTCTTCTCCTTAGTTTAAGCCTCGGTTCATCGGCCCGTACAAGATATTGGAGATTCTTAACCCTGTGTCCTTCCGTTTGGACCTCCCTGCATCTTTTTCTATTCATAATGTTTTTCATCGGTCATTGTTGCGCAGGTATGAGGTACCGGTTGTGCCTTCCGTTGAGCCTCCTGCTCCGGTGTTGGTTGAGGGCGAGTTGGAGTACGTGGTGGAAAAAATCTTGGACTCCCGTGTTTCCAGACGGAAACTCCAGTATCTGGTCAAATGGAAGGGATACGGTCAGGAGGATAATTCTTGGGTGACTGCCTCTGATGTTCATGCCTCCGATCTGGTCCGTGCCTTTCATAGGGCTCATCCTGATCGCCCTGGTGGTTCTGGTGAGGGTTCGGTGCCCCCTCCTTGAGGGGGGGTACTGTTGTGAAATTGGATTTTGGGCTCCCCCGGTGGCCACTGGTGGAATTGAACTGGTGTGCATCATCCCCTCTGTTCACCTGCTTCCATCAGGATGTGGGAGTCGCTATTTAACCTTGCTCCTCTGTCACTTCCATGCCGGTCAACATTGTAATCAGAAGCCTTTCTGTGCATGTTCCTGCTGCTAGACAACTCCCAGATAAGTTGGACTTTTGTCCTCGTTTGTTTTTGCATTTTGTTCCAGTTCACAGCTGTAGTTTCGTTTCTGTGTCTGGAAAGCTCTTGTGATCTGAAATTGCCACTCTGATGTTATGAGTTAATACTAGAGTCTTAAAGTAATTTCAGGATGGTATTTTGATAGGATTTTCAGCTGACCATGAAAGTGCCCTTTCTGTCTTCCTGCTATCTAGTAAGCGGACCTCAATTTTGCTAAACCTATTTTCATACTACGTTTGTCATTTCATCTAAAATCACCGCCAATATATGTGGGGGCTTCTGTCTGCCTATCGGGGAAATTTCTCTAGAGGTGAGCCAGGACTATATTTTCCTCTGCCAGGATTAGTTAGTCCTCCGGCCGGCGCTGGGCGTCTAGGGATAAAAAACGTAGGCAACGCTACCCGGCTACTGTTAGTTGTGCGGCAGGTTTAGTTCATGGTCAGTTTAGTTTCCATCCTTCCAAGAGCTAGTACTTATGTTTGCTGGGCTATGTTCTCTTGCCATTGAGAACCATAACAATCCGGGTTCCAGTACCGTCAGCTGGTTCTTGGCAGTGTCTTTTGCTCTTGTACCTTCTGCTCCCCATCCTGGTTCCAGTACCGTCAGCTGGTTCCGGGCAGAGCCTTTGGCTTAGGTGCCTCCTTCTGGGTATCCGAGTTCCACCGATGTCAGGTGGTCCTTGGTAGTGCTTTCAGGCACGGGTACCTCCTGCTTAGTAACCGGGTTCCAGTAACGTCAGCTGGTCCTCGGTAGTTCCATTGGCTCTTGAACCTTCGGCTACCCATCCGGGTTCCAGTACCATCAGCTGGTTCTTGGCAGTGTCTTTTGCTCTTGTACCTTCTGCTCCCCATCCTGGTTCCAGTACCGTCAGCTAGTTCCGGGCAGAGCCTTTGGCTTAGGTGCCTCCTTCTGGGTATCCGAGTTCCACCAACATCAGGTGGTCCTTGGTAGTGCTTTCTGGGACGGGTACCTCCTGCTTAGTAACCGGGTGCCAGTAACGTCAGCTGGTCCTCGGTAGTTCCATTGGCTCTTGGACCTTCGGGTAGCCATCCGAGTTCCAGTTCCATCAGCTTGTTCTCTGCATTTTCTCAGCCTACTTGAACCTTCTGCTACATTTCCAAGTTCAAGACCCTAAAGACGACGACCCGGAAGACCGAGAAGCAGAAGAACAAGAGGCTGCAGAACAAAGAGCAGAAGAACATTAAGCATAAGACTAAACATCAGAGCAACAGATATTATCTAAATTATAAGCAGAAGAAGACTAAGCAGTGTATGGGGGTGAGTCCGTTCCTCCTCGTGGCGCCCCTGGAAAAAGCCTGCTGCTGCAGGCCTAACTGAATGCGGACAAATACTGTTGTAACTCTGTTGTGACAGACAGAACGGAAGGTGTAATCTTCAAACTGTTATACATAACAACGACAGGAATGCCTGTCACAAATAAGAATATGATGAAGAAGTAGAATATGAATAAGAATAACAGTTTAATAACAAGAATATGAAGAATGTAACAAGAAAAATAAGAGGTAGAAGATGAAGAAGAAGATGAATAAGGTGAAGAAGAAGTTGATGTCAAAGATGCTGCTGCTGAGGATGATGAAGAAAGTGTTGGAGAAGTAAAAAAGAAGGTGAAGGGCATGGAAGTAGTGAAACATCAATATCTGACAAAATAAAAAAAACTTAACATTGTCAATATCTTTGTAACTCCGAACGTCTTAGAAAAAAAAATTAAAATTCCTGCTATTCTGTTTGATTGTGCTAAACCTCTATGCCTTTAATGTCTCCGCCACCTCCCCCAATACATCCTACATTATTCTTAGTTGTTTTCCTTCATGTAGAATGAACCTACAAGGAAAGAAAGGTTTTTTTTTAATTCCGATATTTTGGTCCCATTGACTTGCATTGGTATCGGGTATCGGTATTGGCGATATCCAATATTTTTGGAATATCGGACGATCTAATCCGATACCGATACTTTCCGATATTGGAAGGTATCGCTCAACACTAGTGGTGGGTAAACGACTAATCATTGTAGCTTGTATCCTGGATCTCATATCTCCCATAGCCACCGCTGTTATTAATCATGTACGTTAACATTCCTGTCATCACCATGGCCTCTTTTCCTGATCACTTCATCCAACAATTTGGTCCGCCATATTTTTACTAAAAACCTGCACCTTCACAGCAGCAACTGATTAGGAAACCACTTTCCAGTTTTGCAAGGTGTTCATGATGCCCCTAAACAATTTTAAAAAAAAAAATTACTCACCATGGGGAAATGTTTGTCAGCCCATGCACTTAGTGTATGGGAATTACAAGTCTAGAAGACCCACTCCTTAACATTGGACTTAGTTTTTAATAAGACCTTCTTCCACATATCATCATTTTTCGCCACTAGAACGCCATGGTGAATGTGTTGTATGCTGCTACAGCCATTCAATTTTTGGGCAAGGATGTCAATGATCACCATAAATAATTTTTTTTAAATGTACCCCCCATGGGGAAACGTTTGTCAGCCCCTGCACTTAGTGTATGGGCATTACAAGTCTAGAAGACCCGCTCCTTAACATTGGGCCTAGTTTTTAATACTGCCTTCCTCCACATATCATCATTCTCTGCCATTAGAACACAATGGTAAACGTGTTCTGTGCTGCTACAGCCATTCAATTTTTGGGCAAGGGCATCTATGATCCTTACAAATATTTTTTTTTTTAAATGTGCCCCCCATGGGGAGATGTTTGTCAGCCCATGCACTTAGTGTATGGGCATTACGAGTCTAGGAGACCCTCTCTTTTGTAACGGGAATTTTTTTTCATGAGGCCCTCGTCCATGATTCTTCCAAGGGGGGATTGTGTTGCATGCAAATTTGGGTCAAGGCAGCCCTTGCTTTCAATTCATAAAAAAACAGTATGGCAAGACCAACTGAAGAATGTGAAGTGGGTTTTCCTGTGGCCATCCAGAACCTGGGTTCAAAGGCTTATTGGGGTGCATATGAGTTGGTAGCAGGGCACATCTTGCAGTTAATACATAAGAAAACTGTCATGCGGGTACTGGGTAGACTACCAATGAATACCCGGGCCCCTGCGATATCCCTCAGACTAGGGAAAACCCTGTTTGTCCCTCTCCCAGAATTTACACTGATGGTGTGCTTGTCTGTGCCACCAGGCCTGACCCTGACTCCTGTTTCAGTCCTATGCTGAAACCTTCACCCGCCTCCCAGTGATAAGACCACACACCAACCCCTACAGAAAGCACAGACAGGGAAAACTAAAAAACGCACCACACCGCAGACACACAGGAAAACACTATAATGTGCACAGGGCAAAACAAATACAAATATAGGAAGGAGAAATATGACAAAGGATAATACACCACGAGATACGATATTTCTTCTCCTAGACCACCACTCCAGACCGAGATCACCAGGCACAAGACACAAGCTATAATCGGCGACGCTCAAAGTCCAGAATGACTATTTAAATGCCAGGGGCATGACCCAGCCTCCAACCCGATTACCAGCTAGATTAACCCCGGACAATCTGGATAAAGTCTAGCCGGCGCCACTGAGCGTATAGTGGACGAATGTGGAATTACCCCTGTCTGTCGGATGCCCTAGTGTGAATAGCGTCCGACATGACAGTACCCCGCCTTCTACGAGGGACCCCAGGGCCCTCATGACTTATAGGACCCGGCTTGTCCGGATGGCGGCGGTGAAACATACTGAGCAGCCGGTTCACATGTATGTCCGAAGCTGGTACCCAAGACCTCTCCTCCGGCCCATAACCATGCCAGTGTACCAGATACTGTAATGTGCGGCGCGCTATACAAGAGTCAACCACCTTGGAGACTTCAAACTCCAAATTGCCATCCACCAAGACTGGAGGTGGCATCGGCGCCGCGTCCACGGAGCCCACCACCTTCTTTAAAAGAGATCTGTGAAAGGCGTTGTGTATTTTATAAACCGTAGGAAGCTCCAATCGGTAGGCTACCGGGTTAATGATGGCGGCGACCCTAAATGGACCAATAAACCTTGGACCCAATTTCAGGGATGGTACTTTGAGTTTTATGTTTTTTGTGGACAACCACACCCAATCACCCACACTCAGGTCCGGACCTGGCACACGTCTACTGTCAGCCACTCATTTGTACCTTGCACCCACGCTCAGCAAGCGCTGTTTCACTCTCCTCCAAACGGCTGACAGTTGTGCTCCTAGCTGGTCCTCCTCTGGAACGCCAGCAGAGCCACCCTGACGCAGAGTACAAAATTGAGGATGGTACCCGTAAACACCAAAGAACGGGGACTCCCCAGATGATTCCTGGCGGTGATTAACCCTTTCACGACATGCGCCGTACATGTACTGCGCATGCCGTGAATCCCCCTTTGATGTGGGCTCCGGCGCTGAGCCCGCATCAAAGTTGCGACATGTCAGCTGTTTTGTACAGCTGACATGTGCGTGCAATAGCGGCGGGTGAAATCGCTATTCACCCGCCGCTATTAACCTGTTAAATGCCGCTGTCAAACGCAGACAGCGGCATTTAACTACTGCATCCGGCCGGGCGGCCGGAAATGACGTCATCGCCGACCCCTGTCACATGATCGGGGGTCGGCGATGTGTCAGGACAGTAACCATAGAGGTCCTTGAGAGCTCTATGGTTACTGATGCCGGCCTGCTGTGAGCGCCCCCCTGTGGACGGCGCTCACAGCACATCTGCATTTCAGCTACATAGCAGCGATCTAATGATCGCTGCTATGTAGCAGAGCCGATCCAGTTGTGCCAGCTTCTAGCCTCCCATGGAGGCTATTGAAGCATGGCACAAGTAAAAAAAAAATGTTTTTAAAAATATGAAAAAAATGTAAAAAATATAAAAGTTTAAATCACCCCCCTTTCGCCCCATCCTAAATAAAACAATAAAAAAAAAATCAAACGTACACAGATTTGGTATCACCGCGTTCAGAATCGCCCGATCTATCAATTAAAAAAAAGCATTAGCCTGATCGCTAAACAACGTAGCGATAAAAAAATCTGAAACGCCAGAATTACGTTTTTTTGGTCGCCGCGACATTGCATTAAAATGCAATAACGGGCGATCAAAAGAATGTATCTGCACAAAAGTGATATTATCAAAAACGTCAGCTCGGCACGCAAAAAATAAGCCCTCACCCGACCCCAGATCACGAAAAATGGAGACGCTACGGGTATCGGAAAATGGCACTTTTTTTTTTTTTTTTTTTTAAGCAAAGTTTTGAATTTTTTTTTCACCACTTGGATAAAAAATAAACTAGACATATTAGGTGTGTATGAACTCGTAGTGACCTGGAGAATCATAATGGCAGGTCAGTTTTAGCATTTAGTGAACCTAGCAAAAAAGCCAAACAAAAAACAAGTGTGGGATTGCACTTTTTTTGCAATTTCACCGCACTTGGAATTTTTTTCCCGTTTTCTAGTAAAAGACATGGTAAAACCAATGATGTCGTTCAAAAGTACAACTCGTGCCACAAAAAATAAGCCCTCATATGGCCATATTGACGGAAAAATAAAAAAGTTATGGCTCTGGGAAGGAGGGGAGTGAAAAACGAAAACGCAAAAACGAAAAAGGGCCGCGACTTGAAGGGGTTAATAATGGCAAACTCAGCCAAAGGAAGGAACTTCAACCAATCCTCCTGGTTGTCAGAAACAAAACAGCGTAAGTACTGCTCCAAATTCTGGTTCATACGCTCAGTCTGATCATTTGACTGAGGATGAAACGCCGAAGAATGCGACAACTTGATCCCCAGCCGTGAGCAAAATGCTTTCCAAAACTTTGCCCCAAACTGAGTACCCCTATCCGACACTATGTGAGACGGGACCCCGTGAAGTCTGACCACCTCCTGCACAAAAACCTGAGCCAGAGTCTTCGTGTTAGGCAACGAAGGCAAGGACACAAAGTGCGATATCTTTGAGAACCGATCAACAACCACCAAGATGACCGTGTTCCCAGCTGAGGAGGGCAGGTCTGTAATAAAATCCATGGAGATCTCCGTCCATGGCCTACTGGGAACCCCTAGAGGATGTAATGAGCCAGCAGGACGTGAGCGAGGCGTCTTAGCCCTAGCACACATGGTACATGCTGATACGTACAAGACCACGTCCTGTCGGATTTTGGGCCACCAAAACCAACGCGACACCAACTCCAAGGTACCCCTAACCCCTGGATGGCCAGCCAGAACAGTATCATGATGCTCACCCAACACCTTTAGGCGAAGATGGAGCGGTGCAAATGATTTGTTAATGGGAAGCTCTGCTGGTACTTCCTCCTGAGCCTCGGCAATCTCAGCCTCAACCTCTGTCGTGAGAGCCGAGACCACTACACCCTTTTGGAGGATAGGTACCAGATCTTCCCGAGGTTCACCCCCCGGAAAACACCTAGATAAAGCATCTGCCTTAGTGTTCTTAGACCCCGGTCGGTACCTAACAAAAAAGTTGAAACGTGTGAAAAACAATGCCCAGCGAGCCAGATTTTATGGTCAGTGATATCTGTAACCTGGTGGACTGACCCCTCCAAGAAGTGTCGCTATTCCTCAAAAGCCAACTTGATAGCCAACAACTCCCTGTTGCCGATATCGTAGTTCCATTCGGCGGGCGACAGCTTCTTGGAAAAGTAGGTGCATGGACGCAACTTGCCCAAGGATGAGCCTTGTGACAGGACCGCCCCCACTCCAACCTAAGACGCATCAACTTCCACGGTAAACGGTTTTGATACGTCCGGTTGCACCAGAATGGGGGCCGAAGCAAAACTGTTCTTCAGAAATTAGAATGCGCACACCGCAGCCTCAGGCCAGGCGGAGAAATTGGTACCCTTTTTCGTCATGACAGTAAGCGGTTTAGCAATGGTAGAAAAATCTTTGATAAACTTTCTATAATAATTAGAAAATCCAAGGAACCGCTGGAGTGCTTTTAGGTTATCAGGCCGTTCCCAATGCAGCACCGCTTGCACCTTAGCGGCGTCCATTTTAAACCCTGAAGCAGACACAATATAACCCAAGAAAGGCAACTCCTGAACCGAAAAAACACATTTCTCTAGTTTTGCATAGAGCTTATTTTCTCTGAGTAGCTGTAACACCTGCCTCACATGCTCTAAATGAGTATCACGGTCGCATGAATAAATGAGAATGTCATCTAGGTACACAATAACGAATTTCCCCAGTACATGCAAGAACACATCATTTATGAAATGTTGGAATACAGCAGGCGCGTTTGTCAACCCAAATGGAATCACCAAATTTTCAAAATGACCCTCAGGAGTATTAAAAGCCGTCTTCCACTCATCACCTTGATGAACTCTTATGAGGTTGTACGCCCCCCTGAGGTCAAGCTTGGAAAACCACTTAGCACCAGCCACCTGGTTGAATAAATCAGGTATCAGTGGCATAGGGTATGGATCACGAACCGTAATCTGGTTTAACTCCCTGAAACCCAGACACGGGCGTAGTCCGCCATCTTTCTCCTTAACGAAGAAGAACCCCGCTGCCACCGGCGAGGACAAAGGCCTGATGTGCCCTTTGCTCAAACTCTCAGCAATGTAATCTTTTAAAGCTTGCCTCTCAGGACCAGAGATGTTAAACATCCTAGCTTTCGGCAATTTGGCTCCTGGTTTAAACCTGATAGTACAGTCATAGGGTCGATGTGGTGGCAATTCTGAGCAACCCTTCTCAGAGAACACATCTGCGAAACCCAGCAGTGACTCAGGAATGCTAGGAGTCACAGCGGACACACATGTGGCCAGGCAATTCTCCTGGCAGAATCCGCTCCACTGAATTATGTCCTGAGTTTTCCAGTCAATTACCGGGTTGTGCACAGACAACCATGGAAAACCCAGAACCATTTGTGCAGGAAGATTACTGAGCACCCTAAATGTAACTTGCTCAGAATGTAGGACCCCAATGTGGAGTTTAACCTCAGCCACAAACTCAGTATTCTCTCCCTGTGGGAGTGGAGTAGCATTGATGGTGACCACCCGGATAGGATGAGGCAGTGTTTTGACCGTGAACCCGGCCGTGCGCGCAAACTCCTCATCAATGAGATTAGTGGCCGACCCACTATCCACAATAATAGTGATTGGCAGCTCTCTGCCAGCGACCATAACTCTGGCAGGAAGCATACATTGAGAGACCACCATGGAGGATATGAGTAAGCTCAGATTGGCCTCCTCCACACCCTCTGAGCTTAGTAGTTTTCCGCCGTTGCGCCTTTCTTAGAAAACAGAGGACAAGCATTAACATAATGCCCTTGTTACCACAGCAAAAACAGGCTCCCTGCTTCCTGAATGAGGGGGCTCGATTATGTGACACCCCTGCGATTTGCATAGGCTCCGTGGGCTCACCTGCAGCAACCTCACGTGCACCTACGCACTCCCCCATAAGCGGCGTCTCTTGCACCCCCTGATGCAAACGGCAATCAATGCAGACAACAAGATTCATGGCAGACTCTAGAGAAGCAGGAGTCTCATACATCAGGAGGGCTTGTTTAACCCTTCCCGAAACCCCATGTACAAACTGACTCTGCAGCGCTGGGTCATTCCATTGTGTGTCCACCGCCCAGCGGTGAAATTCAGAACAGTAATCCTCCGCCATTTGCTCCCCCTGGCGGAGAGCGCGTATTTTAGATTCTGCTAGAGCCAATCTGTCAGGATCATCATATATGAGTCCAAGAGCAGAAAAAAAAATCTCCACTGAGTTAAATGCAGCTGAATCAGATGGTAATGAAAATGCCCATGCTTGGGGGTCTCCGTTCAGTAATGACAATACCAGGCCCACACGCTGTGCCTCATTACCTGAGGAAACCGGTAGCATACGAAAATATAATTTGCAAGCTTCACGAAAAACAACAAATTTACTGCGTTCCCCAGCAAACCTCTCAGGTAAAGGAATCTTTGGCTCTGCAACTCTACTTGCATTTTCAGCTTGCACATTAGATACTACAAGACCCTGTTGCTGAACTGCCTCCTTCAACTCAGTGACCTGTAAGGACAGCGCCTCCAACTGGTGGGTTATGGAAGTCATGGGATCCATGGCATCCAAAATTTATTTAGGCCGATTATAATGTCATGCGGGTACTGGGTAGACTACAGCTGATTACCCGGGCCCCTGCGATATCCCTCAGACTAGTGAAAACCCTGTCTGTCCCTCTCCCAGAATTTACACTGATGGTGTGCTTGTCTGTGCCGCCAGGCCTGACCCTGACTCCTGTTTCAGTCCTATGCTGAAACCTTCACCCGCCTCCCAGTGATAAGACCACACACCAACCCCTACAGAAAGCACAGACAGGGAAAACTAAAAAACGCACCACGCCGCAGACACACAGGAAAACACTATAATGTGCACAGGGCAAAACAAATACAAATATAGGAAGGAGAAATATGACAAAGGATAATACACCACCAGATACGATATTTCTTCTCCTAGACCACCACTCCAGACCGAGATCACCAGGCACAAGACACAAGCTATAATCGGCGACGCCCAAAGTCCAGAATGACTATTTAAAGGCCACGGGCGTGACCCAGCCTCCAACCCGATTACCAGCTAGATTAACCCCGGACAATCTGGATAAAGTCTAGCCGGCGCCACTGAGCGTATAGTGAACGAATGTGGAATTACCGCTGTCTGTCGGATGCCCTAGTGTGAATAGCGTCTGACATGACAAAAACAGTATGGGATGACAAAATTAATAATCTGAAGTGTATTTTCCTGTGTCCATCCAGTACCTAAGTTCAGAGGCTCAATGGGGTGCATATGACTTGATAGCAGGGCAGGCCTTGCATTCATTGCAACTTTTTTTCAGGAGGCCCTCCTGTACCTCTCATGAAAGGGGTATTGGAGTACGTTGTAATTCTTGGCAGCCCAGCTACTCACTGCATAGGCAATAACAACATAGGAGACCAATGTTTAATAATGTCCCTTCAAGAATATTAATGCCACCTGATACCCCTCTAAAAATAGGCTTTGTGACTTTAAGAGTCCCTCCTTCAAAAATGAAACAAGATGTGTCTCCTTTTATGTCACACACCACATGGCCAGCTAGGGTTGTTACAATGACATTTCCCAGTGAATGCATTTGTATTGGTTGAAAGCAATGTGAAAATTGAAAAACGCATCAAAAACGCTGCATGTGAACATACACCAAGTAGTGGAGGAACATTTCGGTCTGGGGTAAATTATTTTGCCTTATATACAAGTCATTACCCTTGAAAGGATGTACCTTAACATATTTCCCAGCAAAATCCATTTTGGTTTTGTTTTTGTATGTTTTTTGGTGCACCTGTAAAAATGGCTTGAAACTCTGACAACATTGCTTACAGCTGTGACCTAGGAGTCAGAAAGGCTTCCAGGGGTGATCCCTGTGATGTTCCCCATGTCATTTTTGCAGTGCTTCCATCATTTTCAGACATTTTTAGATCTTAAAAGGACCCCCGGGGGGATTTCGGTAAAAATACTCGGGTTTCCCATAGACTTACATTGGGCTTGTGGCTTGGGTCCAGTACCCAAGTATTCCAATTTGCTCGACCCGAGCAAAGAGCACCCGAGCATTTTATTGTAAAATATTTAGCGCAATGATATGTGATGTGTGTGGCGTACAAAACACAGTGATAAATAGAAGAAATATAGCTAAATATTTTTTGGCCAGATAAAGATTTTTTGGTCAGCAAAATGATGTCCAAAAATGTTGTAAGACACTCCAAAAAATACTACAGTGCAAAAAAAAGGCCAGAATTTTCTGCGCACTGAAATCTGATGCCTTGGATAAAAAAAAAGCTGTTTTAAATTGCTAGATTTTCACGCTGTTGTATTAAAATGACCTGGCTGTAGTCTGCAGTGTGACCAAGCAAATAAATGTAGAAAAAAAAGGGGGCTCTGGATTGCTTTGTAATACAATTAGCAGGATTCAGGTGCCAAAAAAAATTTATCCTAGCCACAGATACCTGCAGCTAGTTGCATATAAAATAGGCAGCAGCAGACAGTAATGGACCCTCTTGATGTATGCAGTGAGATCTATATACTCACACACAGTATGCACTGATGTGGATATGCCCACATAGACTCCCCTGCCTACCTAGCACTGCAATCTATATACTCCTGAATTAACCCTAAAAAGGACTGTTGGTTTATCAGGATTTGTGGATTCTGTGATGGTAGACCTACATTAACTAATAAAAGAATGAATCTGACCCTATCTCAACAGCAGCTCTCCCTACACTAGCTGAGTCCGGAGCTGAATGCACCGAGCAGGGCAGCGTCAAGTCTCTTATAGACCTGATGAAGCTGTGCGGCCAGCCAATCACTGTAATACCACAACAAAAATGGCTGCGATATTACAGTGCATGGCAGACAATCCCTGCTTGTTAATTGGTGCTCTAAAGAGCACCAAAATTGCAGGGCGGAGATCAGAGCTCCCGCCGAATATTCCCGGAAATGCTCGGTGCTCGCAGAGTACACCGAGTACCGTGATACTCGGGCGAGTAACGAGTAATGGCGAGTACGTTTGCTCATCACTAGTAATGATCTCTTTAGGTTGCCCGAGTTAGCAAAACATGGCAAATAGCTTGTGGGCTATTAGTTTTGCTGATGTGTGATGGAGAGGTATCGCCTCAGGGTACCGTGTGGCGTAGTCCACTAGACCAAGAAATGTTGATGGCCACAGGCAGATTTCACGATAGGCCCTACAAGATTCATTGCTTTCCGCTCAAAAGGTACCTCTATGATGGACAGCGGTACCAATGGACTTTCGTAGTTTGTGGTGGGTGAGGATAGTTGGCACTCCGGACATGTGTCACAGTACCTCTGGACCTCCATGTAGACCCCAGGCAAAAAAAAAAAGCTGCAGTCCCCAAGTGCCCTCCCAGCATGTGGGTGTGAGCCATGTCGAGCACTGCCAGGCGGGAGGACTGGGGCACCACAAACTGTTCCACCACCTCATTTCAGATTTTATCCACCCTGTATAACAACTCCTGGTGTATAACCAGGCGGGAAAACACTGTCTCAGGGTCCGGTTGCTGAGCCACTCCATTAATTTTTTTCACTTTTTTTTTTCACTCGTTCTCGTGCCTGGGCGAGGGTGGAATACTGGAGCTGAGTGGTCCCAAACTTACCAGGGGACACCTCCAGCTCGGGGATTGATGGGTTCTCTTTGACCTCTCCTGCCAATACCTCTAGCGGAAGCCTATCATGGTTAAATTCTGTCCCTATGTTGGCGACCCCTATGGCAAGTATCCTGACTCGGGATCTTTGGGTTCCACTCCCGGAATAACATTTACCTAGGGAGGGTTAACCCTGGTCTCCCGCAAGGACCAAAATAGGGGGGCAAGTCTCTCTCAACACCGTCCCATTTGGAGGGGCTTCACCACTCCCACCACATGTTTAATTTCTCCACACGGTGTGGAAAAAGTAACCTCTGTGGTCAAGTACTCTCAAAATTCCCCATGGATACATACCACCCCCACTTTACGTCCATTGGGATGTCCCCAGCAACAATGGACCCATGAACCAGAGTCACTAAGCTCCCCGAGTCCAAAGGAACATCCATCTGGTACCGGTTGACAAGTACCTGGCACAGATGGGGAATGCTGCTGGAGGTGCCTGTGGTGGCAGTGCAGATGGGCTGGGCATACATAGACATGTGGCAAGTATACCCACAGTCCAAGGGTGCAATTGTTAGGGGGCAGTTGGCAGCCACATGTCCAAGCCCTTGGCCCTGCCAACACTTAATAGCTGCGACACGAGAGAACCTTGGGGCCAATTTAACGGACAAGGGTCTGTTGTCACTCTCATTACAGGATACCCCCTCAGTATGGGATCAGTCTGGATTGGCCCCAGTGGAGGGTCCTGGACTCTTCCCAGGCTCCTGAGCTGGTGGGGCCTTACCTGACAGCCAAAGTGGAGCAGTGTCCCGTATAAATTCCTGAGTGGCTGTATATCTCTCAGTCAGGCCTACCACCTGGTCCAAAGTGCCCGTGTCCCCTTCTCCCAACCAACGCTTTATAGCTGCTGGCAGAGCCCTCACCAGCCTGTCTACCACCACCCTCTCTACTATCTGGAGTGGGGTTAAGGTCTCAGTTTGGAGCCATTTTTTTTACCAGCAGCTGTAAGTCATATGCCTGAGACATGGTGGGACGAGACTCCGAAAAGGACCACTGGTACCAGGCACATAGGTATTAACCCCCAGTCTGGTAAGGATCTCATTTCTCAGCTTCTCGTAGTCTAAAGCATCCTCCTGACTGAGGTCCAGTTAGGCCTTCTGGGCATCTCCCATCAGGAAGGGGGCCACCACTTCCGCCCACTGGATCACAGGCAAGCTCTCTCGGTCTGCAGTGCATTCAAAGACTGAGGGAGGCCTCCATGTTGTCCTCAGGACTCACCTTCCTCAGCGCTGACCGGACTTCGTAACAGGCGTCCGACCGGAACGTGGTCGCTAGTGGGACCGCCTTTCGTATAGCTGCGATCTGTTGCATCAACAGGTTGTTTGTCTGCTGCTATTGCTGAGTATATATGTCCTGCTGCCATTGCTGCTGCTACTGACACTGCAGCTGCAGCTGGTGCAGCTCATGTTGCCGTTGCTGAGAGAGGGCCAACTGCTTTAAAAGCTCCCCCTTCTTGTCCGCAGGCTTGAGCTGTAGAGTTGCCATCTTAATCATTGACATGCAGCATGCTTTGGGTATGCCTCAGTTCTTACTGCTCCACATTCTCCAGCCATATGTAGTGCAGCGCTATCGACGCTGTGCAATGATGAGGCAGTGACCCAGCAAGGTTCAAAGCAAAACGCGTTTAATGTCCAAACTCACACAGTGCACAGAACACAGTATCAACTGCTTCGCAGCCAGGAAACACAACAGTCCATAAGTGCGTTAGTTTGCTGAGGCTGACTGCACCACTGTATCCCACTGCAGGGTGCCAAGAGTTCGCTCTGCTTGGCGCTGTAGCCACTCACACAGGCTGAGCTTTTGCAGAGCTATCTGCTCTGCTTGTTTCAAACTCTACACTACAAAAGAATCTGTGGTCATCAGACACATGGAAACCTGGACCGGGGAGGAAATGGACTGCCCCACTGCCATCTTGTAGTCCGTTTAAAAAATAAAAACCCAGAACAGCTTTTTTTATATCTGCTCTGGACACATAGCATGCCCAAGACCAATACTCACTTTCATTTTGCAATGCAATCACAGTTATGCCTGTGACTGCAATGCACTCCCACGGCCTCTATATACTTCTTTGCACATCCTGGGGGACACAAAGCGACCCTGGCATATAATACTGGTCACTGGCTCACTATATATATATATATATATATATATATATATATGTGACAAGCAAGCACTAAAATGCTCGGGTGCTGGTTTCTCGGGTCGAGCAGAGTGGAATACTCGGGTACTCGGCCAGAACAACAAGCCCAATGTAAGTCTATGGGAGACCCAAGTATTTTTACCGCGATCCCCCCTGGGGGTCCTTTTAAGGTCTAAAAACGTCTGAAAATGATAGAAACACTGCTCAAATGACACAGGAACATCATGGGGATGGGCCCTGAAAGCATTCCAGACTCCTAGTTCACAGCTTTAAACAATTTTTTTTCGAGATTCATGCCATTGTTCCTGGTGCCACAAAAAACACACTAAAACGAAACAAAAACGGATTTTGCTGTGAAATATGTTAAGGCACATCCTTTGTAGGTTAATGACTTGGCTGTAAGGCCAAATAATTAAACCCCAGACCGAAAATTTCTTCCCCCACTTAGGCTTAGTTCAGACACAGTGTTTTTGAAGCTTTTTTCAACTTTAATATTGCTTTCAACCGCTACAAATGCATTCACTGGGAAATATCATTGTAACATTTAACACCCTAGCTGGCCATGTGGTGTGTGACACATAAGCAGACCCATCTTGTTTCATTTATGAAGGAGGGACTTTTAAAGTCACAGAGCCTAGTTTTACTGGTGCATCAGGCGGCATTAATCTTCTTAAAAGGCCATTATTAAACAGTGGATCTCCTAAGCTGTTGTAGCCTATGCTGTGAGTGGATGGGCTGGCAAGAATTACGACGCACCACAATACCCCTTTCATAAGATGTCCAAGGGGACTCCTGAAAAAGTGATGAATTGAATTCAAGGCTTGCCCTGCTACCAATTCATATGCACCCCAATAAGCCTTTGAACCCACATACTGGATTTGCCCCTGAAAATCCACTTCACAATATGGATTTTGTACTCCGTACTCCAGTGTTTTACACATTGGTAGCAAAGCCAGCCCTGATGCATAGACAGTAGTGTTGAGCATTCCGATACCGCAAGTATCGGGTATCGGCCGATACTTGCGGTATCAGAATTCCGATACCGGGATTCCGATACTTGCCGCGTATCGGATACCGGAATCGGAAGTTCCCAGATTCAAAATGCAGAAATTCAGCCAATGAGAATGATTTCAAGTGTGGGCACATCCTGTTCAGCATGGAGGGCATGAAACTACTGGCATGGCTGTGATTGGCTGCTGAAATGATGTCATGATGCAGTTTAAAAGTCGCTGGCGCCATTTTGCGATCACTCTGCTGTGAATTCAGTTAGTGACAGGACGCTGTTTGCTGACTGAGGGCCAGTTTAGAGATAGCGATTTGCTTCTTTGTGCTTTCCAAAGGCTAATTTAGCAACCGCTGTGTTCACCTACTATTCACCTTGCTTTTGCCTTGTAGCGCTGTTTTCACAGCGATCTGCAAGGTCTGTGTGTGTGTGTGTGTGTGTGTGTGAGTGCAGCCCACTCTCTAGTCTGAGTGCAGCCACATAGGCCATCCATAGCTGGTTGTATTCAGTTCAGGGAGGGTGGTTCATTGCCTCATACTGTCCTTTTTTTTTTTTTTTTCCAAGTAGTGTAGTCTGCTGCTAATTTATTCAAAAAAATCCTATTAGTGTCTTTCCACCCGTCTCCAGCTAATTTGTGGAAAAACACTAGATAGGATAACGTAGAGGAGGGTTTTTGGGCCTTGCAGCGCCGTTTACGGCTGTCTGCACGGTCTCCGTGTGACTGCAGCTCGCCCTGTAGTCTGTGAGCAGCCATAGCCTGGTTGTCTCCAGCTCAGGGTTGTTCACTGCGTCATACCGCCAAATCAATTTTCATTTTGTTTTAAGTAGTGCAGGCTGCTGCACATTTTTTCAAAAAATTCCTATTAGTGTCTTTCCACCCGTCTCCAGCTAATTTGTGGAAAAACACTAGATAGGATAACGTAGAGGAGGGTTTTTGGGCCTTGCAGCGCCGTTTACGGCTGTCTGCACGGTCTCCGTGTGACTGCAGCTCGCCCTGTAGTCTGTGAGCAGCCATAGCCTGGTTGTCTCCAGCTCAGGGTTGTTCACTGCGTCATACCGCCAAATCAATTTTCATTTTGTTTTAAGTAGTGCAGGCTGCTGCACATTTTTTCAAAAAATTCCTATTAGTGTCTTTCCACCCGTCTCCAGCTAATTTGTGGAAAAACACTAGATAGGATAACGTAGAGGAGGGTTTTTGGGCCTTGCAACGCCGTTTACGGCTGTCTGCACGGTCTCCGTGTGACTGCAGCTCTATCCGTTGTCAGTTCAGCCCCCCAAAAATAAATAAATAATAAAGTTCACCAAACACACCAGTTACACCACTTTACATTTGTGTAGGCCACATTAGCTCATATTAAAGTCTAGTCCACACTTTAGAAAATTAGTGTTTCTTATACCTGTTAGGAGGAGTTGTTCAGGAATAAGCACACAAAGCCGTTAGTACTTTTCTGCTTATCTTTATCAGTCAACCAAGATGAAGAAGGCAGTGAGTAAGGCACGTGGGCGTGGGCGCGGAGCAGGGAGGGGACGTGGGGATTCTGTGCCTGCTGCGGGCACCGGTGACTCATCAGCACCCACTTTCACCAGGCAACAGTCGTTCATGCGCAGCTTTGTGTCAGAGCGCCGTACACCGCTGCTGCGTGAAGAACAAATTGAAGCCGTTGTCGGATGGATGGCAGCTAATGCATCAACTTCAATTAGTGCCACATCCTCTCAGACACAGAGCACTGGAGAGCAGCCATCTGTCTCTTCACCACCTGCCAAATTGCCCAGGCAGACAGAGAGCCCAGGGCAGGAGCCGTCTCTACTTCTGTTCTCTGAATCTCTTGGCTTGGAAACAGGGGGCCAGCCAAGCAGCATTGGAGAAATGGAAGAAGAGGCAGGGTGCAGTGATGCCCAACAGCTTTTTCTCTCTTCTTCTGAAGAGGCGGGTGGGCCAGTGGCTCCGGTCACCACATCGCAGGCCGCATCAGCTGATGATGACACTCAGGTGCCACTTACTGGTGCGTGCTCTGCTGCTGAGACTACCCAGGAGGAGCAGTTGGGGGCAGAGGGTAGTGTAGATGATGAGGTCCTTGACCCATCTTGGCGTGAGGGACAGGAAGGTGGTGGGAGCAGCTCTGAGGAAGAGATTCCCCATACGGCCCAAAGAGGGAGAGGGAGGGGGAAGACTGCGGATCCTGCAGCCTCCGCTTTGGCACCCGTTAGGAGCATGTCTCTTCCAAAAGCCAAAAAGGGCGCTCCCAAGACTTGCAGTGCCTGGTCCTTTTTTGACACAGTTGCAGATGACATTTGCTATGTCAGATGCAAGGTGTGTCATCAAAAAGTCAAAAGAGGGAAAAATGTCAGCAACCTCAATACCTCCAACATGTGGAAACATGTGCGCACCAGGCACCCAGCGGAGTTAGAAAAACACACTGAAGAGCTAGGCCAACCAACAGCGGCAGCTACCACCTCTTCAGCTCGTGTTGCCTCTTCCTCCAGCTCACACGCAGCTGGTTCGGCTTCCTCCCAGGATCGCCGTGGAAGAACCTCTGGCCCTGTTGTCCAGAGACCCGCTGTAATTCCACCCGCAGCACCACTTTCCCAGTCATCCACACACTCCCAGCCCAGTCTACAGCCATCGGTAGTACAGGCATGGGAGAAAAGGCGGCCTTTCTCGTCAAACCACCCACGAGCACAGGCTCTGACTGCAGGCATTGCCAAACTTCTGTCACTGGAAATGCTGTCATTCAGGCTGGTGGAGACTGACAGCTTCCGTGACTTGATGTCATTGGCAGTCCCACAGTATAATGTGCCCAGCCGCTTTTACTTCAGCAGGCAAGCCGTCCCTGCCCTGCACAAGCATGTGGAGGGACACATAAAACACGCGCTACTGAACGCCATCAGTAGCAAGGTCCACCTCACCACCGATGCGTGGACCAGTCAACATGGACAGGGGCGATACCTTTCCCTCACTGCCCATTGGGTTAATGTCGTTGAGCCGGGTACAGACCGTGCGAGTGGCGCAGGACGTGTCCTGCCCACTCCAAGGATTGCAGGAATCCATTCTGTACGCATTGACTCCTCCTCTTACACCAGTTCCTCAGAATCATCGCTGCAGGAGCCGTCACAGTCCACCTCCACATGGACCCGTGATGAACGTGTACCTGTTACGACCGACATGAGCACAGCCGTGGCCAAACGTCAACAGGCCGTCTTGAAATTAATTTTTGGGGGGAATCGTAGCCACACAGCGCAGGAGCTCTGGAATGCCATCAAGCAGGAGAGTGATGTGTGGTTTGTGCCAGCGAATCTCCAGCCAGGCATGGTAGTGTGTGATAATGGCCGAAATCTGGTGGCAGCTCTGGGCCTCGGCAACCTCACTCACATCCCATGTCTGGCACATGTGCTCAATTTGGTCGTGCAGAGCTTTTTGAGGGACTATCCGGATCTTGATGCACTGCTGCACAAGGTCCGCCTAGAGTGTGCTCACTTGCGGCGTTCCAGCACGGCAAAAGCGCGCATTGCGGCTCTGCAGCGCCGACACCGCCTGCCGGAACATCGCATCATATGTGACCTACCTACCAGGTGGAATTCCACGTTACATATGTTGGAGCGGTTGTGTGAGCAGCAGCAAGCTGTAATGGAGTACCAGCTGCTTCAGGCGCAAAGAAGTCGCAGTCAGCGCCATACAGACTTCACAACCACAGAGTGGGCCACTATGAATGACGTCTGCCAGGTTTTGCGCCCCTTTGATTATTCCACGCGGATGGCGAGTGCAGATGATGCACTAGTCAGCATGACTGTCCCCCTTATCTGCCTGCTTGAAAAATCACTGCAAGCGCTAAGGGATGATGTTGTGGAAGAGGTGGAGGATGAGGATTCACCATTTCCATCATCTTCTAGACAGTCAGCGCCACGTGGTTCCTCACAAACGCGTAGGCAGGGGACAGTTTGTGAGGAGGATGAGGAGGAGTCAATGGAGGAGGAAGACATCCGTCCAGAGGAGGGAGTTACACAATTGTCCAGTACTCAGTGTGTACAGCGAGGGTGGGGTGATGACGAGCGGGCAGAGATCACGCCTCCAGCAAGGGACAGCGTTTCTTGGGCAGTTGGCAGTCTGCAGCACATGGTGGATTACATGCTGCAGTGCCTGAGAAACGACCGCCGCATCGCCCACATTCTCAACATGTCTGATTATTGGGTGTTCACCCTCCTCGATCTTCGCTACCGGGACAACGTAGAAAGCCTCATCACACCGTTGAACTGGGAGCGAAAAATGCGGGAGTACCAAGACACACTGGTCAATTCCATCATCTTCTCCATTCCAACTGAGAGAAGTGCTGCTAGTGCATTCCAAAGCAGCTCAGTGCGTCCAGGCAGTGGTGGAGGCTCTGCACAAAGAGGGAGCAGAAGCAGTGCCTCTGCCCAAGGCAAGACCAGTATGGCCCAACTGTGGCACAGTTTTCTGTGCCCGCCACAAAAGTCTACACCATCACAGACGGCTCCAGTCAGCAGGAGGCAACGGTTCCGTCAGATGGTGACAGACTACATGTCTTGCCCTCTTGCTGTACTCCCAGACAGCTCTTCCCCTTTCAAGTTTTGGGTCTCAAAGCTGGATACATGGCCAGAGCTAAGCCAGTATGCATTGGAGGTGCTGTCTTGCCCTGCGGCCAGTGTATTATCGGAACGTGTCTTTAGTGCTGCAGGTGGTGTACTAACTGACCGTCGCATGCGACTATCCTCCGATAACGTTGACCGGCTTACTTTCCTGAAAATGAACAAGGCCTGGATCTCGCAGGAATTTGCCACTCCTCTTCCTGATTAAATAATTAGGTGACTGTCTACAGTATCCAGGTCTCCTGTTGTGTTCATCTTTCTACCACCTGAACTGTAATTCCTGGGCTCCAACACCGCCAGTTGAGGCTCAGAAGTGTCGTCTGCACAGTCAAAACATACGACCCAGTGTTATTGGGTTTCAGTAACGTCAGCTGATCCCCAGCTGTGTAGCCGGCAATGTGTCCTGCGACCGCCACGCTGACACAACAACTGAAACGTAAGGGAATCTGTCCCCCCCCCAAGGCGTTTGTTACTGAAAGAGCCACCTTGTGCAGCAGTAATGCTGCACAAGGAAAAGGTAGCTATTTTTGTTTAGCTCCTTGCACACGCAGAACTTAACACTTATAAAATGTGTCCACTGATACCGTAAAACCGTCCCGGAGGTGGGACTTTCCTTTGTAATATGACGCAGCACAGCCGTCATTCCTACCCCCTTGGCGCCGTGCCCCGGCTCCTCAGCGTTGTTTGATTCTGTCCCGGAGCCTGCGCTGTTATGTTATCCCGTGACCAGGCACACTTAGCGCTGCCCGTCTTCTGGCATCATTTGGTGTCAGGATGGCTGCGCCTGTGCGGCCGTGCTGGCCGAGAGCCCGCCTCGCAGTGTCTTCTGATTTAATCCCACTGGGGGCCTGGAATCCATGGACATGCGCAGTGCATATCTGAACCTCCACCTCTCACTCATCTCCCTATGGCTTCTTCAGACTGTTCGGTGTCAGCTGGTCCCTAATAGCATGCCACGGCCTTGACACCGCACAGTCTTAAGAAGCCGTAGGGAGGGGAGTGAGAGGCGAGGATATGCACTGCGCATGGCCATGGATCCCAGGCCCCCAGTGGGATTAAATCAGAAGACACTGCGAGGCGGGCTCTCGGCCAGCGCGGCCGCACAGGCGCAGACAGCCTGACACCAAATGATGTCAGAAGATGGGCAGCGCTAAGTGTGCCTGGCCACGGGATAACATAACAGCGCAGGCTCCGGGACGGAATCAAACAACGCTGAGGAGCCGGGGCACGGCGCCGGGGGGGTAGGAATGACGGCTGTGCTGCGTCATATTACGAAGGAAAGTCCCACCTCCGGGACGGTTTCACGGTTTCAGGGGACACATTTTATAAGTGTTTAGTTCTGTGTTTGCAAGGAGCATGATGAAAAGAGCCACCTTTTCCTTTTGCATCTTTTGTGCTGCACAAGCTGGCTCTTTCAGCTGCAAACGCCTTGGGGGGAGGGTTAAAGGTTCCCTTTCGACTTTCTCAGGCTTCGGCCTACATTGTGTTCGTCTGCTTTTCCACCTGTCCCTGGGCTCCAACACCGCCAGTTGCCGTCCAGAAGTGCTGTACGCACAGTCCCAACAGTCGCTCCTCTGTTATTGGGGTTCAGTAACGTCAGCTGTTCCCCTGCTGTGTGTGTGGCAATCCCTCCTACCTCCTCCTACCTCCTCCTCCTCCACCTGTCCCTGGGCTCCAACACCGCCAGTTGCCGTCCAGAAGTGCTGTACGCACAGTTAACAGTCCCTCCTCTGTTATTGGGGTTCAGTAACGTCAGCTGTTCCCCTGCTGTGTGTGTGGCAATCCCTCCTACCTCCTCCTACCTCCTCCTCCTCCACCTGTCCCTGGGCTCCAACACCGCCAGTTGCCGTCCAGAAGTGCTGTACGCACAGTCAACAGTCCCTCCTCTGTTATTGGGGTTCAGTAACGTCAGCTGTTCCCCTGCTGTGTGTGTGGCAATCCCTCCTACCTCCTCCTACCTCCTCCTCCTCCACCTGTCCCTGGGCTCCAACACCGCCAGTTGCCGTCCAGAAGTGCTGTACGCACAGTCAACAGTCCCTCCTCTGTTATTGGGGTTCAGTAACGTCAGCTGTTCCCCTGCTGTGTGTGTGGCAATCCCTCCTACCTCCTCCTACCTCCTCCTCCTCCACCTGTCCCTGGGCTCCAACACCGCCAGTTGCCGTCCAGAAGTGCTGTACGCACAGTCAACAGTCCCTCCTCTGTTATTGGGGTTCAGTAACGTCAGCTGTTCCCCTGCTGTGTGTGTGGCAATCCCTCCTACCTCCTCCTCCTCCACCTGTCCCTGGGCTCCAACACCGCCAGTTGCCGTCCAGAAGTGCTGTACGCACAGTCAACAGTCCCTCCTCTGTTATTGGGGTTCAGTAACGTCAGCTGTTCCCCTGCTGTGTGTGTGGCAATCCCTCCTACCTCCTCCTCCTCCACCTGTCCCTGGGCTCCAACACCGCCAGTTGCCATCCAGAAGTGCTGTACGCACAGTCAACAGTCCCTCCTCTGTTATTGGGGTTCAGTAACGTCAGCTGTTCCCCTGCTGTGTGTGTGGCAATCCCTCCTACCTCCTCCTACCTCCTCCTCCTCCACCTGTCCCTGGGCTCCAACACCGCCAGTTGCCGTCCAGAAGTGCTGTACGCACAGTCAACAGTCCCTCCTCTGTTATTGGGGTTCAGTAACGTCAGCTGTTCCCCAGCTGTGTGTGTGGCAATCCCTCCTACCTCCTCCTACCTCCTCCTCCTCCACCTGTCCCTGGGCTCCAACACCGCCAGTTGCCATCCAGAAGTGCTGTACGCACAGTCAACAGTCCCTCCTCTGTTATTGGGGTTCAGTAACGTCAGCTGTTCCCCAGCTGTGTGTGTGGCAATCCCTCCTACCTCCTCCTACCTCCTCCTCCTCCACCTGTCCCTGGGCTCCAACACCGCCAGTTGCCGTCCAGAAGTGCTGTACGCACAGTCAACAGTCCCTCCTCTGTTATTGGGGTTCAGTAACGTCAGCTGTTCCCCTGCTGTGTGTGTGGCAATCCCTCCTACCTCCTCCTACCTCCTCCTCCTCCACCTGTCCCTGGGCTCCAACACCGCCAGTTGCCGTCCAGAAGTGCTGTACGCACAGTCAACAGTCCCTCCTCTGTTATTGGGGTTCAGTAACGTCAGCTGTTCCCCAGCTGTGTGTGTGGCAATCCCTCCTACCTCCTCCTCCTCCACCTGTCCCTGGGCTCCAACACCGCCAGTTGCCGTCCAGAAGTGCTGTACGCACAGTCAACAGTCCCTCCTCTGTTATTGGGGTTCAGTAACGTCAGCTGTTCCCCTGCTGTGTGTGTGGCAATCCCTCCTACCTCCTCCTACCTCCTCCTCCTCCACCTGTCCCTGGGCTCCAACACCGCCAGTTGCCGTCCAGAAGTGCTGTACGCACAGTCAACAGTCCCTCCTCTGTTATTGGGGTTCAGTAACGTCAGCTGTTCCCCTGCTGTGTGTGTGGCAATCCCTCCTACCTCCTCCTACCTCCTCCTCCTCCACCTGTCCCTGGGCTCCAACACCGCCAGTTGCCGTCCAGAAGTGCTGTACGCACAGTCAACAGTCCCTCCTCTGTTATTGGGGTTCAGTAACGTCAGCTGTTCCCCTGCTGTGTGTGTGGCAATCCCTCCTACCTCCTCCTCCTCCACCTGTCCCTGGGCTCCAACACCGCCAGTTGCCGTCCAGAAGTGCTGTACGCACAGTCAACAGTCCCTCCTCTGTTATTGGGGTTCAGTAACGTCAGCTGTTCCCCAGCTGTGTGTGTGGCAATCCCTCCTACCTCCTCCTACCTCCTCCTCCTCCACCTGTCCCTGGGCTCCAACACCGCCAGTTGCCGTCCAGAAGTGCTGTATGCACAGTCAACAGTCCCTCCTCTGTTATTGGGGTTCAGTAACGTCAGCTGTTCCCCTGCTGTGTGTGTGGCAATCCCTCCTACCTCCTCCTACCTCCTCCTCCTCCACCTGTCCCTGGGCTCCAACACCGCCAGTTGCCGTCCAGAAGTGCTGTACGCACAGTCAACAGTCCCTCCTCTGTTATTGGGGTTCAGTAACGTCAGCTGTTCCCCAGCTGTGTGTGTGGCAATCCCTCCTACCTCCTCCTACCTCCTCCTCCTCCACCTGTCCCTGGGCTCCAACACCGCCAGTTGCCGTCCAGAAGTGCTGTACGCACAGTCAACAGTCCCTCCTCTGTTATTGGGGTTCAGTAACATCAGCTGTTCCCCTGCTGTGTGTGTGGCAATCCCTCCTACCTCCTCCTCCTCCACCTGTCCCTGGGCTCCAACACCGCCAGTTGCCGTCCAGAAGTGCTGTACGCACAGTCAACAGTCCCTCCTCTGTTATTGGGGTTCAGTAACGTCAGCTGTTCCCCTGCTGTGTGTGTGGCAATCCCTCCTACCTCCTCCTACCTCCTCCTCCTCCACCTGTCCCTGGGCTCCAACACCGCCAGTTGCCGTCCAGAAGTGCTGTACGCACAGTCAACAGTCCCTCCTCTGTTATTGGGGTTCAGTAACGTCAGCTGTTCCCCTGCTGTGTGTGTGGCAATCCCTCCTACCTCCTCCTACCTCCTCCTCCTCCACCTGTCCCTGGGCTCCAACACCGCCAGTTGCCGTCCAGAAGTGCTGTACGCACAGTCAACAGTCCCTCCTCTGTTATTGGGGTTCAGTAACGTCAGCTGTTCCCCTGCTGTGTGTGTGGCAGTCCCTCCTACCTCCTCCTACCTCCTCCTCCTCCACCTGTCCCTGGGCTCCAACACCGCCAGTTGCCGTCCAGAAGTGCTGTACGCACAGTCAACAGTCCCTCCTCTGTTATTGGGGTTCAGTAACTTCAGCTGTTCCCCTGCTGTGTGTGTGGCAATCCCTCCTACCTCCTCCTACCTCCTCCTCCTCCACCTGTCCCTGGGCTCCAACACCGCCAGTTGCCGTCCAGAAGTGCTGTACGCACAGTCAACAGTCCCTCCTCTGTTATTGGGGTTCAGTAACGTCAGCTGTTCCCCTGCTGTGTGTGTGGCAATCCCTCCTACCTCCTCCTACCTCCTCCTCCTCCTCCACCTGTCCCTGGGCTCCAACACCGCCAGTTGCCATCCAGAAGTGCTGTACGCACAGTCAACAGTCCCTCCTCTGTTATTGGGGTTCAGTAACGTCAGCTGTTCCCCTGCTGTGTGTGTGGCAATCCCTCCTACCTCCTCCTACCTCCTCCTCCTCCACCTGTCCCTGGGCTCCAACACCGCCAGTTGCCGTCCAGAAGTGCTGTACGCATAGTCAACAGTCCCTCCTCTGTTATTGGGGTTCAGTAACGTCAGCTGTTCCCCTGCTGTGTGTGTGGCAATCCCTCCTACCTCCTCCTACCTCCTCCTCCTCCACCTGTCCCTGGGCTCCAACACCGCCAGTTGCCGTCCAGAAGTGCTGTACGCACAGTCAACAGTCCCTCCTCTGTTATTGGGGTTCAGTAACGTCAGCTGTTCCCCTGCTGTGTGTGTGGCAATCCCTCCTACCTCCTCCTACCTCCTCCTCCTCCACCTGTCCCTGGGCTTCAACACCGCCAGTTGCCGTCCAGAAGTGCTGTACGCACAGTCAACAGTCCCTCCTCTGTTATTGGGGTTCAGTAACGTCAGCTGTTCCCCAGCTGTGTGTGTGGCAATCCCTCCTACCTCCTCCTACCTCCTCCTCCTCCACCTGTCCCTGGGCTCCAACACCGCCAGTTGCCGTCCAGAAGTGCTGTACGCACAGAGCCAAACACCTCGCCAATGTGTTAGTGGGGTTCAGCACCGCCAGCTGTTCCCCTGCTGTGTATACGGCAACGTGTACTGCGACCGCCACGCAGGCACAACAAGTTAAATTTAAGGGAACCTGTCCCCCCCCCCAGGCGTTTGTTACTGAAGGAGCCACCTTGTGCAGCAGTAATGATGCAAAGGGAAAAAGTGCCTCTTTTCGTGGTGCTCCTTGCACATGCTGAACCTAACACTTATGAAATGTGTCCCCTCACAGCGTTAAACCGTCCGGTAGGTGGAACTTTCCTTTGTCGTGTGACGCAACACAGCCATCATTTTTACCCCCTTGGCGCCGTGCGCCGCCTCCTCAGCGTTGTTTGAATCTGTCCCGGAGCCTGCGCTGTTAGGTTAGCCCTTGGCCATGCACACATTTTGCGCTGCCCGTCTTCTGACATCATTTGGTGTCAGGCTGGCTGCGCCTGTGCGGGTGCGCTGGCCGAGATCCCGCCTCGCAGTGTCGTCTAATGTAATCCCACCGCGGGCCTGGGATCCGTGGCCATGCGCAGTGCATATCCTCGCCTCTCACTCCCCTCCCTACGGCTTCTTCAGACTGTGCGGTGTCAGCTGATCCCTAATAGCATGCCACAGCCGTGACACCGCACAGTCTGAAGAAGCCGTAGGGAGGGGAGTGAGAGGCGAGGATATGCACTGCGCATGGCCACGGATCCCAGGCCCGCGGTGGGATTACATTAGACGACACTGCGAGGCGGGATCTCGGCCAGCGCACCCGCACAGGTGCAGCCAGCCTGACACCAAATGATGTCAGAACAAGGGCAGCGCAAAATGTGTGCATGGCCAAGGGCTAACCTAACAGCGCAGACTCCGGGACAGATTCAAACAACGCTGAGGAGGCGGCGCACGACGCCAAGGGGGTAAAAATGATGGCTGTGCTGCGTCACACGACAAAGGAAAGTTCCACCTACCGGACGGTTTAACGCTGTGAGGGGACACATTTCATAAGTGTTAGGTTCAGCATGTGCAAGGACCATAATTAAAAGAGCTAAGTTTACCTTTTCCAGCATTAGTGCTGTACACAATGGCTCTTTCAGCTACAAACGCCTGGGGGGGGGGGGGTTAAAGGTTTCCTTTCAACTTGCTCCGGTGCAGGCTTCGGCCTACACTCCGCTCCTCCTGCTGACCCTGGGCTCTAACACCGCCAGTTTTGGCCCAGATGTGCTAGCTGCACAGAGAAAAACACAAGCCAATGTGTCAGTGGGGTTCAGCACCGCCAGCTGTCCCCCTGCTGTGTAGCCGGCAACGTGTCCTGCGACCGCCACGCAGACACAAGAACTGAAATTGAAGGGAACCTGTCCCCCCTCCCCCAGGTGTTTCTATGTTTTACAGCCACCTTGTACAGCAGTAATGCTGCATGTGTGCAAGGTGGCTCAGAAACGTATTCTCCTTGCACTCGTGGAACTGAACACGTCTAAAATGTGTCCTCTGTGACCATTAAAACGTCCCTCAGGTGTGATTTTCTTTTGTATTGACACGCAACAAGCTCCTTGGTAACGCTGCCCGTCTTCTGGCATCATTGTTTGGCTGGGTGCGCCTCTGCGGCCGCCTTGCCCCACACAACGCCCCTCGGTGTCTTATTTATTTTGACTGCGAGGGTGTGATTGACGGGCATGAACGGTGCATTTCTTCGCCTGTCCCTCATCTCCTTCCGCCTTCTTCAGACTGTGCGGCTTCATGGCCGTGGCATGCGATAAGGGATCAGCTGACGCCGCACAGTCTGAAGCGGGTGTAAGGACCCGAGTGTGAGAGGCGAACATATGTGCTGCGCCAGGCCATGAATCCCAGCCCCGCAGTGTTTTAGCAATGTTAATACACTGCGGGGCTGGGATTCATGGTCATCGTGAACCGCACCGGCCGACATTAAATGATGTCAGAAGATGGGCAGCGCTAACAGCGCTAGGCCAGGGGATAACACGACAGCGCAGACTCCTGTACAGCAAATAACAACGCTCAGGAGGCTGCACCCAGCACCAAGGTGGGATTCTTGACATCTGTGCTGCGTCTCATTACAAAGGGAACTCGCGCCTCCAACACAGTTTGACTGTATAAAGGGCTAAATGTTATACGTGTTTCATTCAGCGTGTGCAAGGAGCAAAATTAAAAGAGCAACCTTTGACTTGTGCAGCACTACTGCTGCATAAGCTGTGGCTCTTCTACTTTGTAACCCCTGAGGGGGGGTTAAAGGTTACCTTTGAAATTGGTTCAAGTAGGCTTCGGCCTACACTCTGCTCCCCCTGCAGAGCCCGGGCTCCAACACCGCCAGTTGGGGCCCGGTACTGCTAGCTGCACAGAGCCAAACACCAGCCAATGTGTCAGTAGGGTTCAGCACCGCCAGCTGTTCCCGTGCTGTGCAGCCGGCAACGTGTCCTGCAACTGCCACGCAGGCAAAACAGACCCAAAGCTGCCGCCAGTGCAGGCTTCGGCCTACACTCTGCTCCATCTCCTCCTCCTGCTGACCCCGGGCTCTAACACCGCCAGTTGGGGCCCGGTACTGCTAGCTGCAAAGAGAAAAACACCAGCCAATGTGTCAGTGGGGTTCAGCACCGCCAGCTGTTCCCCTGCTGTGCAGCCGGCATCGTGTCCTGCAAAAGCCACGCAGACACAAGAACTGAAATTGAAGGGAACCTGTCCCCCCTCCCCCAGGCGTTTGTACGTTTTTAAGGCCACCTTGTACAGCGGTAATGCTGCATGTGTGCAAGGTGGCTCATAAACGTATTCTCCTCGCACATGTGGAACTGAAAACACGTCTAAAATGTGTCCTCTGTGTGACCATTTAACCGTCCCGGTGGTGTGACTTTCCTTTGTAATGACACGCTGCAACCCCCTTGGTAGCGCTGCCCGTCTTCTGGCATCATTGTTTGGCTGCCTGTGCCTCTGCGGCCGCCCTGACCCACACAACGCCCCTCGGTGTCTTATTTCTTGGGACTGCGAGGGTGTGATTGATGGGCATGAGCAGTGCATCACTTCGCCTGTCCCTCATCTCCTTCCGCCTTCTTCAGACTGTGCGGCTTCATGGCCGTGGCATGCGATAAGGGATCAGCTGACGCCGCACAGTCTGAAGCGGGTGTAAGGACCCGAGTGTGAGAGGCGAACATATGTGCTGCGCCAGGCCATGAATCCCAGCCCCGCAGTGTTTTAACAATGTTAAGACACTGCGGGGCTGGGATTCATGGTCATCGCGAACCGCACCGGCCGACATTAAATGATGTCAGAAGATGGGCAGCGCTAACAGCGCTAGGCCAGGGGATAACACGACAGCGCAGACTCCTGTACAGCAAATAACAACGCTCAGGAGGCTGCACCCAGCACCAAGGTGGGATTCTTGACATCTGTGCTGCGTCTCATTACAAAGGGAACTCGCGCCTCCAACACAGTTTGACTGTATAAAGGGCTAAATGTTATACGTGTTTCATTCAGCGTGTGCAAGGAGCAAAATTAAAAGAGCAACCTTTGACTTGTGCAGCACTACTGCTGCATAAGCTGTGGCTCTTCTACTTTGCAACCCCTGAGGGGGGGTTAAAGGTTACCTTTGAAATTGGTTCAAGTAGGCTTCGGCCTACACTCTGCTCCCCCTGCAGAGCCCGGGCTCCAACACCGCCAGTTGGGGCCCGGTACTGCTAGCTGCACAGAGCCAAACACCAGCCAATGTGTCAGTGGGGTTCAGCACCGCCAGCTGTTCCCCTGCTGTGCAGCCGGCAACGTGTCCTGCAACTGCCACGCAGGCACAACAGACCCAAAGCTGCCGCCAGTGCAGGCTTCGGCCTACACTCTGCTCCATCTCCTCCTCCTGCTGACCCCGGGCTCTAACACCGCCAGTTGGGGCCCGGTACTGCTAGCTGCACAGAGAAAAACACCAGCCAATGTGTCAGTGGGGTTCAGCACCGCCAGCTGTTCCCCTGCTGTGCAGCCGGCATCGTGTCCTGCAAAAGCCACGCAGACACAAGAACTGAAATTGAAGGGAACCTGTCCCCCCTCCCCCAGGCGTTTGTACGTTTTTAAGGCCACCTTGTACAGCGGTAATGCTGCATGTGTGCAAGGTGGCTCATAAACGTATTCTCCTCGCACATGTGGAACTGAAAACACGTCTAAAATGTGTCCTCTGTGTGACCATTTAACTGTCCCGGTGGTGTGACTTTCCTTTGTAATGACACGCTGCAACCCCCTTGGTAGCGCTGCCCTTCTTCTGGCATCATTGTTTGGCTGCCTGCGCCTCTGCGGCCGCCCTGACCCACACAACGCCCCTCGGTGTCTTATTTCTTGGGACTGCGAGGGTGTGATTGATGGGCATGAGCAGTGCATCACTTCGCCTGTCCCTCATCTCCTTCCGCCTTCTTCAGACTGTGCGGCTTCATGGCCGTGGCATGCGATAAGGGATCAGCTGACGCCGCACAGTCTGAAGCGGGTGTAAGGACCCGAGTGTGAGAGGCGAACATATGTGCTGCGCCAGGCCATGAATCCCAGCCCCGCAGTGTTTTAACAATGTTAAGACACTGCGGGGCTGGGATTCATGGTCATCGCGAACCGCACCGGCCGACATTAAATGATGTCAGAAGATGGGCAGCGCTAACAGCGCTAGGCCAGGGGATAACACGACAGCGCAGACTCCTGTACAGCAAATAACAACGCTCAGGAGGCTGCACCCAGCACCAAGGTGGGATTCTTGACATCTGTGCTGCGTCTCATTACAAAGGGAACTCGCGCCTCCAACACAGTTTGACTGTATAAAGGGCTAAATGTTATACGTGTTTCATTCAGCGTGTGCAAGGAGCAAAATTAAAAGAGCAACCTTTGACTTGTGCAGCACTACTGCTGCATAAGCTGTGGCTCTTCTACTTTGTAACCCCTGAGGGGGGGTTAAAGGTTACCTTTGAAATTGGTTCAAGTAGGCTTCGGCCTACACTCTGCTCCCCCTGCAGAGCCCGGGCTCCAACACCGCCAGTTGGGGCCCGGTACTGCTAGCTGCACAGAGCCAAACACCAGCCAATGTGTCAGTGGGGTTCAGCACCGCCAGCTGTTCCCCTGCTGTGCAGCCGGCAACGTGTCCTGCAACTGCCACGCAGGCACAACAGACCCAAAGCTGCCGCCAGTGCAGGCTTCGGCCTACACTCTGCTCCATCTCCTCCTCCTGCTGACCCCGGGCTCTAACACCGCCAGTTGGGGCCCGGTACTGCTAGCTGCACAGAGAAAAACACCAGCCAATGTGTCAGTGGGGTTCAGCACCGCCAGCTGTTCCCCTGCTGTGCAGCCGGCATCGTGTCCTGCAAAAGCCACGCAGACACTTGCTCTTGTACCTTCTGCTCCCCATCCTGGTTCCAGTACCATCAGCTGGTTCCGGGCAGAGCCTTTGGCTTAGGTGCCTCCCTCTGGGTATCCGAGTTCCACCAACGTCAGGTGGTCCTTGGTAGTGCTTTCAGGCACGGGTACCTCCTGCTTAGTAACCGGGTTCCAGTAACGTCAGCTGGTCCTCGGTAGTTCCATTGGCTCTTGGACCTTCGGCTACCCATCCGGGTTCCAGCACCGTCAGCTGGTTCTCGGCAGTGTCTTTTGCTCTTGTACCTTCTGCTCCCCATCCTGGTTCCAGTACCGTCAGCTGGTTCCGGGCAGAGCCTTTGGCTTAGGTGCCTCCCTCTGGGTATCCGAGTTCCACGAACGTCAGGTGGTCCTTGGTAGTGCTTTCAGGCACGGGTACCTCCTGCTTAGTAACTGGGTTCCAGTAACGTCAGCTGGTCCTCGGTAGTTCCATTGGCTCTTGGACCTTCGGGTAGCCATCCGAGTTCCAGTTCCATCAGCTGGTTCTCGGCATTTTCTCAGCCTTCTTGTACCTTCTGCTACATTTCCAAGTTCAAGAGACTAAACACGATGACCCGGAAGACCACCCCTAAGATGACGACGACACCAGAGACGACAACCACCGTGATGACGACGACCCTGGAGACTATGACCCTGAAGACCACCCCGATGACGACGACCCCGGAGACGACAACCCTGAAGACCACCCCGATGACGACGACCCCGGAGACGACAACCCTGGAGACGACGACGACCTGGAAGACCGAGAAGTAGAAGAACAAGAGGCTGCAGAACAAAGAGCAGAAGAACATTAAGCATAACACTAAATATCAGAGCAAAAAATATTATCTAAATTATAAGCAGAAGAAGACTAAGCAGTGTATGGGGGTGAGTCCGTTCCTCCTCGTGGTGCCCCTGGATAAAGCCTGATGCTGCAGGCCAAACTGAACGCGGACAAATGTAACTGTTTTGTGACAGGCAGAACGGAAGGTGTAATCTTCAAACTTTTAAAGATAACAACTACGGGAATGCCTGACACAAATAAGAATATGATGAAGAAGTAGAATATGATGAAGATAATAGTAAAATAAAAAGAATATGAACAATGTAACCCAAAAAATAATAGGTAGAAGATGAAGAAGAAGATGAATAAGGTGAAGAAGTTGATGTCAAAGAAGCTGATGATGAGGATAATGAAGAAGAAAGTGTGGGAGAAGTAAAAAAGAAGGTGAAGGGCGTGGAAGTAGTGAAACATCAATATCTGACAAAATAAAAAAAAAAAATTAACATAGTCAAAATCTTTCTAACGCCGAACGTCATAAAAAAAAAAAAAAATCCTGCTATTCTATTAGATTGGGCTAAACCTCTGTGCCTTTAATGTCTCCGCCACGTCCCCCAATACAGCCTACATAATATTATTCTTAGTTGTTTTCCTTCATGTAGAATTAACCTACAAGGAAAG
The DNA here is from genome assembly GCF_051348905.1 of Ranitomeya variabilis. Lineage (NCBI taxonomy): Eukaryota > Metazoa > Chordata > Amphibia > Anura > Dendrobatidae > Ranitomeya > Ranitomeya variabilis. The sequence continues at coordinate 232,749,407 of NC_135237.1, forward strand.
AAAGGGTTTATTTTAATTCCGATATTTTCGTCCCATTGACTTGCATTGGGATCGGGTATCGGTATTGGATTAGATCCGATATTTTGACGGTATCGGCCGATACTTTCCGATACCGATACTTTCCGATATCGGAAGGTATCGCTCAACACTAATAGACAGTCATATGCACCCCATTACGCATTGGAACCCACATACTGGATGGGCCCATGAAAATCCTCTTCACAATATGCATTTTGTACTCCTGTACTCCTTTGTTTTACACATTGGCAGCAAGGCCAGCCCTGCTGCATAGTCAGTCATATGCACCCCATTACGCCTTGGAACCCACATACTGGATGGGCCCATGAAAATCCACTTCACAATATGCATTTTGTATTCTGTACTCCTTTGTTTTACACATTGGCAGCAAGGCCTGCCCTGCTGCACAGTCAGTCATAAGCAACCCATTACGCCTTGGAACCCACATACTGGATGGGCCCATGAAAATCCTCTTCACAACATTCATTTTGTACTCCGTACTCCTTTGTTTTATACATTGGCAGCAAGGCCAGCCCTGCTGCATAGTCATATGCACCCCATTAGGCCTTGGAACCCACATACTGGATGGGCCCATGAAAATCCACTCGTATTTTTTCATGGTATGATGGTTCCCTCTTTGATGAATTATTTACAGGAGAATTTGGCAATTTTATTTGCCATGTTTTTAACACTAAGTTTCAGATACAGCTTTAAATAAGGCTAATACTTGCAATACAACGCACAAAATTCAAGGAATAGTATGATTGATTAGTGTGAGTGTGTACACTTTTGTATATGTTAACATACAAAGGTTAATAAGTACATATAAGGATTAAATACATATAGTGATTGCGTATATATGAAGACTAGCTGTTTCCAGCCAGCTAACGCTCGGCATGCTCATTGCTATCTAATTAACGCTGCTAGTGATTAAACTAAAGTAAATAATGACAACATTCAATAGTGCTTACGCAGGTGGTAAATTAACTTAAAATGAAGTTAATAACAATAATAATGATTAAAAATCAGAATAATACTAATACATTGTATTCACAGTGTAAAATCAAAAGCAAACTGGGTTCATGTGGTAATGTGTGGGGACAGAGCCTCATGTGGGGACAGAGCCTCGTGTGAGGATGCAGCCTCATGGGGTAATGTGTGAGGACGGAGCCTCGTGTGGTAATGAGTGGGGACGGAGCCTCATTTGGTAATGTGTGAGGACAGAGCCTTGTGTGGTAATGTGTGAGGTCGGAGCCTCGTGTGGCAATGTGTGAGGACGGAGCCCCGTGTGGTAATGTGTGAGGACGGAGCCTCATGTGGAAATGTATGGAGACGGAGCCTCATGTGGTAGTGTGTGGGGACAGAGCCTCGTGTGGTAATGTGTGGGGACAGAGCCTCATGTGGTAATGTGTGAGGATGGAGCCTCATGTGGTAATGTGTGAGGATGGAGCCTCGTGTGGTAATGTGTGGAGACGGAGCCTCATGTGGTAATGTGTAGGGACAGAGCCTCATGTGGTAATGTGTGGGGATGTAGCCTCATGTGGTAATGTGTGAGGACGGAGCCTCATGTGGTAATGTGTGAGGGCGGAGCCCCATGTGGTAATGTGTGAGGACGGAGCCTCGTGTGGTAATGTGTGGAGACGGAGCCTCATGTGGTATTGTGTGGGGACAGAGCCTCGTGTGGTAATGTGTGGGGACAAAGCCTCATGTGGTAATGTGGGAGGATGGAGCCTCACGTGGTAATGTATGAGGATGGAGCCTCGTGTGGTAATGTGTGAGGACGGAGCCTCGTGTGGTAATGTGTGGAGACGGAGCCTCGTGTGGTAATGTGTGGGGACGGAGCCTCATGTGGTAATGTGTGGGGACGGAGCCTCGTGTGGTAATGTGTGGGGACGGAGCCTCGTGTGGTAATGTGTGAGGACATAGCCTCGTGTGGTAATGTGTGAGGACGGAGCTTCGTGTGGTAATGTGTGGAGATAGAGCCTCATGTGGTAATGTATGGGGACAGAGCCTCGTGTGGTAATGTGTGGAGACGGAGCCTCGTGTGGTAATGTGTGAGGACGGAGCCTCGTGTGGTAATGTGTGGAGACGGAGCCTCGTGTGGTAATGTGTGGGGACGGAGCCTCATGTGGTAATGTATGGGGACAGAGCCTTGTGTGGTAATGTGTGGGGACGGAGCCTCATGTGGTAATGTGTGAGGATGGAGCCTCGTGTGGTAATGTGTGAAGACGGAGCCTCGTGTGGCAATGTGTGGGGACAGGTATTATGTGTGGTAATGTGGTGGGGGGCGGGATTATGTGTGGTAATATGGTGGGGGCGGGATTATGGAAAAGTATAATGTTACAGGGTATATACACTAGATTCCTTGATAAGGCGTTGATCCAGGGAACTAGTCTGATTGCCGTATGTGAAGTCGGGAAGGAATTTTTTTCCCCAAGGTGGAGCTTACTCTTTGCCACATGGTTTTTTTTTGCCTTCCTCTGGATCAACATGTTAGGGCAGATTAGGTTAGGCTATGGGTTGAACTAGATGGACTTAAAGTCTTCCTTCAACCTTAATAACTATGTATGTAACTATGTGTGGTAATGTGGTGGGGGGGCGGGAATATGTGTGGTAATGTGGTGGGGGGCGGGATTATGTGTGGTAATGTGGTGGGGGGGCGGGATTATGTGTGGTAATGTGGGGGGGCGGGATTATGTGTGGTAATGTGGTGGGAGGGCGGGATTATGTGTAGTAATGTGGTGGGGGCGGGATTATGTGTGGTAATGTGGTGGGGAGTGGGATTATGTGTGGTAATGTGGTGGGGGGCAGGATTATGTGTGGTAATGTGGTGGGAGGGCAGGATTATGTGTGGTAATGTGGTGGGGTGGCGGGATTACGTTTGGTAATGTGGTGGGGGGCGGAATTATGTGTGATAATGTGGCGGGGGCGGGATTATGTGGTAATGTGGTGGGGGACGGTATTATGCGTAGTAATGTGGTGGAGGGCAGGATTATGTGTGGTAATGTGGTGGGGGGGCGGGATTATGTGTGGTGATGGGGTGGGGGGCAGGATTATGTGTGGTAATGGGGTGGGGGGTGGGATTATGTGTGGTAATGTGGTGGAGGAGCGGGATTATGTGTAGTGATGGGGTGGGAGGGCGGGATTATGTGTGGTGATGGGGTGGGAGGATGGGATTATGTGTGGTGATGGGGTGGGATGGCAGGATTATGTGTGGTGATGGGGTGGGAGGGCGGGATTATGTGTGGTAATGTGGTGGGGGGCGGGATTATGTGTGGTAATGTGGTGGGGGGCGGGATTACGTGTGGTAATGTGGCGGGGCGGGATTATGTGTGGTGATGGGGTGGGGGCGGAGCTACTGTGCAAGGGGTGGGATTATCTGTGGTAATGTGGTGGGGACGGGATTATGTGTGGTAATGTGGTGGGGGGCGGGATTATGTGTGGTGATGTGGTGGGGAGCGGGATTATGTGTGATAATGTGGTGAGGGCGGGATTATGTGTGGTGATGTGGTAGGGGGCGGGATTATGTGTGGTGATGTTTTGGGGCGGGATTATGTGTGGTGATGTGGTGGGGGGCGGGATTGTGTGTGGTAATGTGCTGGGGGCGGGATTGTGTGTGGTAATGTGGTGGGGGCGGGATTGTTTGGTGATGTGTGGGGGGGCGGGATTGTGTGTGATGTGTGGGGGTGGAGCTACTGTGCATGGGGTGGGATTATGCGTGGTGATGGGATGGGGGGTGGGATTATGTGTGGTAATGTGGTGGCGGGCGGGATTATGTGTGGTAATGTGGCACTTTTTGGAAGTGCATCTGAACAGCAAGGTGGATTGCTGTTGAGGGGAGATAGAGAGAAAAAAAAATCTATAAATCTTCAGCTCAGCGAGTGTGAACGAGCTGAGTGTGACCTGAGCGTAAGTGTGAATGGCGGTAAGTGTGTGACTTGTGATTCAGTGAAGAGGTATTTGGAAAGCCTTTAACAAATACCTGTGTGAATTGGTGTGAGTTGCTGAATTGGGAGTAGCTATATTCATAAGGAGTTAACTTAGGGTGGGGGCTCATAATTAAGGGGATATAAGGGGAAGCTGTTTGGGGCTCAAGTCCTTTTTGGAAGTGCATCTGAACAGCAAGGTGGATTGCTGTTGAGGGGAGATAGAGAGAAAAAAAAAATCTATAAATCTTCAGCTCAGCGAGTGTGAACGAGCTGAGTGTGACCTGAGCGTAAGTGTGAACGGCGGTAAGTGTGTGACTTGTGATTCAGTGAAGAGGTATTTGGAAAGCCTTTAACAAATACCTGTGTGAATTGGTGTGAGTTGCTGAATTGGGAGTAGCTATATTCATAAGGAGTTAACTTAGGGTGGGGGCTCATAATTAGGGGGATATAAGGGGCAGCTGTTTGGGGCTCAAGTCCTTTTTGGAAGTGCATCTGAACAGCAAGGTGGATTGCTGTTGAGGGGAGATAGAGAGAAAAAAAAAATCTATAAATCTTCAGCTCAGCAAGTGTGAACGAGCTGAGTGTGACCTGAGCGTAAGTGTGAACGGCGGTAAGTGTGTGACTTGTGATTCAGTGACTTTGGAATCAGGGAGTTTCCAAGGGAGGAATTGCTTCTGTTTTTTTTGTTTGTTTTTTTGGTTTAATTAATACTTTGTATTTATTTTTAATTAACGTTTCTGTGTGCTGCAATCCCCATTAGGAAATGTGCTCCACAATTTTTAATGCCATCCAGTATACATCTTGCCACATGTATGCAGTCCTTGACCAGCCGGTCGAGGGTGCATACTGCTGTGCGAGATGTGAGCACATTGTGCATTTGGAAACCCGGATACTGGATCTAAATGTGCAGCTGGCAACACTGAGATCCATAGACAATATGGAGAGGAGTCTTCTGCTCACAGAGCAGACGCTCAATGGGATAGATGAGGAGGGGGATGGTAGGATGGAGCTGCAGGACAGTGTGGCAGTTAGCTGGGTGACAGATAGAAGGCGGGGTAGAGGGAAGAGTGCCAGGGAGACTAGTCCTGATCTGGCACACCCCAATAAGTTTGCTAAGTTGGCCCGTCCAAATGAGGAAAATATCATCAATATAACGGGGATATCCCAGGACATGCTGTAAGAAAAGGTTGTTAGTGAATACATGGGTTATCTCAAAATGGTTCAGAAATGCATTAGCATAAGCAGGCGCGACGTTTGAACCCATTGCTGTACCGCACTTCTGGATATAGAAAGTATCCTCATACAGGAAGTAGTTCACGAAAAGCACTAAGGTGAGTATGTCCAGGCAGAATTGGATAGCGTCTCCTGACATAGAAGACTGACATAATAGATGTCTCGTGGCCTCAATGCCCTTTGTGTGTTGGATTGAAGTATAGAGGCTATTAACATCAAGATTTTAGTATAACATTGCGGTTACTACCTAGTTCCCAGGCCATTTATAATCCCCATTCTAGCTTTATACATAACAGCACACCGTTTTAACCCAAGATACGTGCTGCACATGGTTACAGGTTGCTACAACATAGGCTGTGCATGCGCACACTGAAGCTCCACACAGTAGCGATATGTCACTTCTGGTCCGCACCATCCATTTCCGGTGTGGCGGCCATTAAACCCACTCACACCGGACTAACATCAGACCCTGCACACGCTGTACTGGAGCAAGGCGCGGGAGCGCCGCTGTACATTCAGACACCACAGGTGATTACCAAGGAACACCTCAGACCTCCGGTGTATATTTATTTATAACATGGGACTGTGACAAACGTACCATTTACCCTAACAGGTCCACATTACTGGACGGAAGTTTCCACAGGCAAACTGATAAAATTGCAATAGGTACTTTATCCTTTTCTATGGGCACGCTTCTTTTACTCCACATAAGCTAATCCATTCTCACCATTTTCTGCAGAGCCTGTATTTCACCACTGGGATTATCCCCTCTCTGCACGCTACCTTTTAATTGGAATAAGGTAATTACTATGCGACTGTCCTTTATGTTTATGGGGATTGCTTTGATCATCATGTTATTTTTAATGTGGTTTTCATTTGTGATGTTATATACATACTTCCCTGTACATACCTTTCTTCCTCGGCAAACCTTGTATTTTGTTGCACTACATACACACAATACTATCCCTACCCACAGGATACTCAAGATCTTTTCTGCCCTATTCTGATTCTTGATCCCTGATTCATCACTTCCACTGATGTCTGTATATATTGCCGTTGGTAGACAAACCTTTTTCCTTGTTCGAGACTAGGATGATCCACTGTTTTTGACATTTTGATATGTATTTCTTTATTTTATTTATTGTATTTTGCGTATTTCCTTTTTTCTTCACAGCGATTACGTGACAAAGGCTCTGGTTGAGCCGAAACGTTGTATAAAGATCGCATATGCTGTAATATTCTGTTACACTCCCAGTTTGTACTGTATATAATAAATTGACACTAAACTTTGCATAACTAATCTATAGAGAGTCCAAGCCAAAAACACGTTTGGTCTCCAATGAGGGGAATTCGCACTGGGATGCAATGAGAGTGTGCTGGCCAGCCCACCTATTCGAAAAGTAGGGGCGTGACTAATAGGCTGTGAACCAGACTCTATGCAGTACCATTGTGTGAACAACACCTTATGTGGGCCTTCATTGGGCAATTGTATGCTGGGCAGTCACCCCCTCCATCAGTGGGTAGGTGGAGAGTGGCTGTTGATCTGGTATTTTGCACCTCTATTGCTAACATCTTGCTTCATGTGCTGGCTGCACCCTGCAGTGGATTTGTTCCAAGATCTGGGCAGGTAAGTGTTGCTGCCTTTTTTTCTGCTGTTGTAAATAGAATTTTTGGAGTCCTTGAGTCTTTAGTGGCTTTGCTATTTAGTCCACTTTCACCTTGGCCACGGCCTTGTCCTCTGCATGCACCATCATCATCACCACATCCACTTCCCCGTCCCTTTCCCCATGCATGGCCCATTTTAAATGGACTACCGCACTATTTCAAATGCTCAACACACATATATTTATTGGTAGCAAGATAATATCTGATCAGTATGCCTGCAAATCTACGATTTTTCAAACCCAAACACCAGGCAGGCCTCAGCCTGACATAACAGATTGTATTAAATTTTTGGGGGGCTTTTTGTGAAGTTAATTTATGCAAAATAGTGCTGTATAGAATTAGAATACCACACAGCAAAAAAAGGGGTACACCGGCCTACAATGCCCAAACTTGGAGCACGCAGATATATGAGGGCTGTCACAGAAAAACCACACTGGCAAATATGTGGCCTTATTATATTTTTTATGCTAAATAGTGCTGTATATAATTCGAGTATCAGACAGCCAAAAAAGTGGTACACCAGCCTGCAATGACCAAACTTGGAGCACAAAGATGTATGAGGGCTGTCATGGAAATACCACACTGGCAAATATGTGGCCTTTTTATATTTTTTTATGCTAAATAGTGCTGTATATAATTAGAGTACCAGACAGCCAAAAAAGTGGTACACCAGCCTGCAATGACCAAACTTGGAGCACGCAGATATATGGGGGCTGTCACAGAAATACCACACTGGCAAATATGTGGCCTGTTTTATTTAAAATGCCAAATAGTGCTGTATATAATTAGAGTAACAGACAGCAAAAACAGTGGCAAAACGGCCTACAATGCCCAAACTTGGAGCACGCAGATATATGAGGGCTCTCACGGAAATACCACACTGGCAAATATGTAACATAGTAACATAGTAACATAGTTAGTAAGGCCGAAAAAAGACATTTGTCCATCCAGTTCAGCCTATATTCCTATATTCCATCATAATAAATCCCCAGATCTACATCCTTCTACAGAACCTAATAATTGTATGATACAATATTGTTCTGCTCCAGGAAGACATCCAGGCCTCTCTTGAACCCCTCGACTGAGTTCGCCATCACCACCTCCTCAGGCAAGCAATTCCAGATTCTCACTGCCCTAACAGTAAAGAATCCTCTTCTATGTTGGTGGAAAAACCTTCTCTCCTCCAAACGCAAAGAATGCCCCCTTGTGCCCGTCACCTTCCTTGGTATAAACAGATCCTCAGCGAGATATTTGTATTGTCCCCTTATATACTTATACATGGTTATTAGATCGCCCCTCAGTCGTCTTTTTTCTAGACTAAATAATCCTAATTTCGCTAATCTATCTGGGTATTGTAGTTCTCCCATCCCCTTTATTAACTTTGTTGCCCTCCTTTGTACTCTCTCTAGTTCCATTATATCCTTCATGAGCACCGGTGCCCAAAACTGGACACAGTACTCCATGTGCGGTCTAACTAGGGATTTGTACAGAGGCAGTATAATGCTCTCATCATGTGTATCCAGACCTCTTTTAATGCACCCCATAATCCTGTTTGTGGCCTTTTTATATTTTGTATTGTATTGTATTTTGTATTTTATATTTTGTATATGTATGTATGTATGTATTTATTTTGTATGTATGTATTTTGTATTTTATATTTTATATTTATATTTTTATATTTTATAGTTTGTGGCCTTTTTATATTTTTTTATGCATAATAGCGCTGTATATAATTAGAGTACCAGACAGCAAAAAAAGTGGTACAGCGGCCCACAATGACCAAACTTGGAGCATGCAGATATATGAGGACTCTCACAGAAATACCACACTGGCAAATATGTGGTCTGTTTTTTTTAAATGCCAAATAGTGCTGTATATAATTAGAGTAACAGACAGCAAAAAAGTGGTCCTCTGGCCTACAATGACCAAACTTGGAGCATGCAGATATGTGAGGGCTGTCACAGAAATACCACACTGGCAAATATGTGGCCTGTTTTTTGGCCTGTTTTTTTTTAAAATGCCAAATAGTGCTGTATATAATTAGAGTAACAGACAGAAAAAAAAGTGACAACACGGCCCAAAAAACAAAAACTTGGAGCATGCAGATATATGAGGCCTTTTTTGGTGAATGTAAAACACTTAAAAACAAAAGTGGCACAAGGCTAGCACACAGAACTATGCTACATATGCCAGACAAACTATGATTTTTAAACAGGCCTCAGTTTGACAGAACAGACTGTATATTTTTTTTTTGGTGAATTTTTGGAAATGAAAAATGCAACGAGATATATAGTAAAGAAGCTGCAGCAGCAGACAGTTAGGGTATGTGTCCATGTTCAGGAAACGCTGCGTTTTTGACGCAGCGTTGAGCAGCATGCATAAAAAACGCAGTGTCCAGATGTTACAGCATAGTGGAGGGGATTTCATGAAATCCTGTCTCCACTATGCAGTAAAAGACGCATGCGGCACACCCGAGAAAACTCACATGCGGCGCGTCTTTTAAGAATGTAGCATGTCCTTACATAGCAGAAAAAACTCAATGACAACGCAGGTGACCTGCCAGTGACCTCAGGTGCAGATTTGGTCAGGATTTTACCTGCATAAAATCCTGACCAAATACTGAAGCAATCCTGAACATGGACACATACCCTTATGGAGCTTTGGGAGGGATGCAGTGGGAGCAATGGACGCACATACAGTGCCTGCAGGCCTTTCACTGATGTGGATATGCTGTGCCCTGCCTACATAGCGCTGCAATATCGGGACCCACAAATTAGCCCTAAAAAGGACTGTTGGTTTCTCAGAAGCTGTGGATTTAAGAGTTTCAGACCTACGATGTGATGTGATGTGACGTGTGATGATGGTGCATGGTGCAGGTCACGGTGAATAACGAGGACACAGGGTTGCAGTCTCTTTACCTCTTTACTGAAGGCTTCAGGATCCTCAATCCAGAGTACTGTCAACAGGGCTGGTTGAGACCGGCCGGTCCGAAGGCACCTCCAGAGTTCCCTTTGCAGGTGGAAATCTGTGCCTACCTTCTAGTGGATTTAAGAGTTTCAGACCTACACTAACTCTAAAAACCATGATTCTGACCCTATCTCCGCAGCAGCTCCAGCATCTGAAAAGTTACAGTTCTTATTCTCAGGATCTTATTGATTTTATTTTACAGGTTACTTTTTTTCTATTCATTCACAATTTTTTTTCATTTGATTCTGAATATTATTTACAGTGCACAGGTGTAGTGATGGAGACCAAATTTTCACCATCATTGGCAAATTTAGTTATGGCTTATTGGGAGTATCAATTTTTATTTTCAACATCTAATAGATTTTCTTCCTTCATCTCCTGGTATGGCAGATACATCGACGATACGTTAATCATATGGAAGGGCGATGTGTCTGCCATACAGGAGTTTGCGGACTATATTAATGACAACGATTATAATTTGAGATTTACGTATGTTCATACTGTATCCAAAATTTCTTTCCTTGATTTGGAATTAACGGGTATTTCTAATCAATTGATTTCTACACAGACATATGTTAAACCAACAGCAGGTAATACCATTCTTCACGCGAAGAGCAGTCATCCGAAACACACTGTTAGATCAATTCCCGTGGGTGAGTTCACCAGGTTAAAACGTAACTTTAATAACAACAATGCATTGAAGGATGATCTAATGAAATCATGCAAGAAATTTCATAAAGGAGTTTACTCTAACTGGATGCTCAACAGAGCATTAACTATAGTAGAAAAAAAAGATCAAGACGTTCTCATTTCTCCACAAGCATGTACTCAAAGGGATTGTAAAAATCTTCAAACAAATCAAAATAAATTAACTAACAAAAAGAACATTGAAAGCAGATTATATGTATGTCTACAATATAGTCCACAATTCAATACAATTAAGACTATTATTAACAAAGCGATTCCAATTTTATATGAAGATTCTACCCTTGCCAAAATCCTACATGATGGCTGCAATATTATAGCCAGAAGAGCGCCCACGTTGGGCAACATATTATCTCCGAATACCTTTTCTTCGCACCAATGTAAGTGGAACGCCCCCAGACGCAGGGCCACGGGGTACTCAGTACCGGGCCTCTCTGTCTCAGTTCTGGGGTTGTCACGGTGGCTAGACCCCGTCCGTGACCCTGCTAAGGGGCGTCCAATGAAAGGTGTGATGATGGTGCATGGTGCAGGTCACGGTGAATAACGAGGACACAGGGTTGCAGTCTCTTTACCTCTTTACTGAAGGCTTCAGGATCCTCAATCCAGAGTACTGTCAACAGGGCTGGTTGAGACCGGCCGGTCCGAAGGCACCTCCAGAGTTCCCTTTGCAGGTGGAAATCTGTGCCTACCTTCTAGTGGATTTAAGAGTTTCAGACCTACACTAACTCTAAAAACCATGATTCTGACCCTATCTCCGCAGCAGCTCCAGCATCTGAAAAGTTACAGTTCTTATTCTCAGGATCTTATTGATTTTATTTTACAGGTTACTTTTTTTCTATTCATTCACAATTTTTTTTCATTTGATTCTGAATATTATTTACAGTGCACAGGTGTAGTGATGGAGACCAAATTTTCACCATCATTGGCAAATTTAGTTATGGCTTATTGGGAGTATCAATTTTTATTTTCAACATCTAATAGATTTTCTTCCTTCATCTCCTGGTATGGCAGATACATCGACGATACGTTAATCATATGGAAGGGCGATGTGTCTGCCATACAGGAGTTTGCGGACTATATTAATGACAACGATTATAATTTGAGATTTACGTATGTTCATACTGTATCCAAAATTTCTTTCCTTGATTTGGAATTAACAGGTATTTCTAATCAATTGATTTCTACACAGACATATGTTAAACCAACAGCAGGTAATACCATTCTTCACGCGAAGAGCAGTCATCCGAAACACACTGTTAGATCAATTCCCGTGGGTGAGTTCACCAGGTTAAAACGTAACTTTAATAACAACAATGCATTGAAGGATGATCTAATGAAATCATGCAAGAAATTTCATAAAGGAGTTTACTCTAACTGGATGCTCAACAGAGCATTAACTATAGTAGAAAAAAAAGATCAAGACGTTCTCATTTCTCCACAAGCATGTACTCAAAGGGATTGTAAAAATCTTCAAACAAATCAAAATAAATTAACTAACAAAAAGAACATTGAAAGTAGACTATATGTATGTCTACAATATAGTCCACAATTCAATATAATTAAGACTATTATTAACAAAGCGATTCCAATTTTATATGAAGATTCTACCCTTGCCAAAATCCTACATGATGGCTGCAATATTATAGCCAGAAGAGCGCCCACGTTGGGCAACATATTATCTCCGAATACCTTTTCTTCGCACCAATGTAAGTGGAACGCCCCCAGACGCAGGGCCACGGGGTACTCAGTACCGGGCCTCTCTGTCTCAGTTCTGGGGTTGTCACGGTGGCTAGACCCCGTCCGTGACCCTGCTAAGGGGCGTCCAATGAAAGGTGTGATGATGGTGCATGGTGCAGGTCACGGTGAATAACGAGGACACAGGGTTGCAGTCTCTTTACCTCTTTACTGAAGGCTTCAGGATCCTCAATCCAGAGTACTGTCAACAGGGCTGGTTGAGACCGGCCGCTCCGAAGGCACCTCCAGAGTTCCCTTTGCAGGTGGAAATCTGTGCCTACCTTCTAGTGCCTGTGTGTTGTAGTACTTCCCTGCTGAGAACGGCGGGATAGTCCTCACAACTGTTGTGTCTCTTTCTGATGTTCTTTCTCACAACTTATCTTAGTTCTGATGTTCTTCTCCGTCCCCCAGATGATATGGCTAGGACGCACCCGTATGACGGGTAGGCCTGGAGTTCTTCCGGGACCCTAGTGACACCCCTCTCCCACAGTTGCCCCCTATGTCTGCTTAGGTGATTTAGGTGAGACAGACAACCTATAATTAACTGTCCTGCTGTTGGTTTGAAGTAATGCTTGGAGCCCAAAACTTCCTCGGCGTTCCGGCCACCGGCTACGCGCCTCAGTAGGATGTTGCCTCGATCTTATGGCACGACTCCTACTGGTGTTATCTCCTTTTTGCTATGATCTCATTTCTCACTCTTCACAATAAACCTCGCTTCTTGTCCTTTCTTGAGATACCGCCGCAATGTAGTGCAGGCACGGCTCCTTAACGCTCTGTCTTGTTCGCTAGGCCTCTGTCAGGATCCCACCCCTGACAGGGACCCCCCTGGATCTTTTGCCTGCAACACCCCCTGCCACAGGATGTTGCCTGGTTCCAACCCAGTCAGCTTCTGTTTAACTTCCTATCCAACCCCCAGTTTTACCAGATTGTGAGGAGTGGCCTAATACATAGTACCCTTTGCTCCCCCTGGAGGCCAGACTGTGAAGTGTATTGGTGTCTGTGATACCTGGTCAGGTGAACTCCTTAAGTGCCATCAGACGTACCATCGCTCCCCTTAGCGGCGGAGCGTCAGTACTGCAACGACCAGGACTCTGGGGCACTGCACTCCCCCCCAGTTAAATCCAGTACTACCGGACTGAGAAGAAAATAACAATACATGTCAGCAAAAAGACATACAAATTTTGAAATGCAATAAACAAGTAATAAGTAATAATAACAGTGCTTCCCTTTATGGGAGGTGAGGACTCTTGAACGTTACAAACAAAACATGGTTAAATATTTTTAATAACATACTATAAATAACTTCTATTACCCAGCCGGATATTCTACTAAGTGCAAATTCTGAACAATAATTTAACTTTGCCTTTAAGGACGTATATGCTGGATCCACTAAAGGCTTATTATAAAACTCTAAGCTATAAATTAACTTTTTCTTTATTTTTCTCCTCTAAGTGCAACGTTTTCTTTTTACTCTTTCTGATTTTTCATATGCAGGATCGCCTGTCTATCTGCCCAGGCCTACTGCCTCTTCTCTTAGTACAGAATCACTGAGCCATCTCTCTATGGCTCCTAGGAGGACTCACCCACTAACCCCTACGGGTCTACTTCCTGTCTTCAATCTCTAGCAACATTATCAAGCATTTTCTACAACTGTCTAGCTAACTACATAATATTCCTATGTAAAACATTATTACTATTCCCTTTCTTTTAAGGCAACATTATACATTAAGTTCAACTGGTGAACATCCCCTTTAAGAGGGAACCAAGTCTCTTTGAGGTAGTGCAACTTCTCAAGTTGCAAGTCCGTGTATGGCAGGAACTCCTGTACTGTTTCCAAGAACAGTTCCTTCGAAAAGAGTTCTTTTTCTTGTAAAACCAGTAGGGGGCACCCCTAATAAGGTGCAAACTATTTACATTACAGTTTGTGAACCATTCACCATCCATGATTCGGCAGTCTTTGTAACATTGTGGAACAAAAGCAAAAAGGAAAACAAAAGCAAAAATAAATAAAAACAATAGGGATCCCGGGTAAACAAAGGGATCCCTTTAAGATTAACCCTGGTCGGGTATTAGCAGCAAAAAGCAGGGAAATAAACAGTTAACTATTTACATACTCATGGTTCCGAGGTTTATCCTTACAGGAGGTTACACTGCAACAGCTGGTGACGGACACTCTCTGGCCGGTAAGGCTGGGGTCCTATGTCTTCGGCGGATGCATGATCGGTATCATTGGTTGGTCTCCCAGGCGCGGTCAGATCACCCGGCGTCTGGATTCGGATGTCAGCTGTGGTTGCAAGTTCAGTGGCGGCGATAATACACACCGTGGCGACAGTAGTGGCGTTAGTCAAATTTGGGTTAGTCGTAGTCGGGACAGCAGGTGGCGCTACCGCCGGCTCGCATCGTTGGACGTCTCGAGAGCACCACCCCTGCGCACTCCGGTGGCGAGTGTAGGTAACCTGGTCCCCTTTACATGGTAGCTGATTGTCATATCGATTGCGGGACGGGGTCTTCACATTGTAGCTGGTAAAGAAGATTTCAGTCGGCAGTCCTGGTTCTTGTATAGAGCCCCAACCCCGCTTCTGGTGAAAGGCCAGTACAGTCCCCTGCCTTACCGAGTTCCTCTTATTGTGTTCAGTCCTTGGTCTCTGTACTCTCGGTGGGTCATTTGGTTCTGTCTCTTTTTGGTTTTGCCATTGTTGAATTAAGCATTGCTTATACTGTTCCCAGGTGAGTGCAGCAATGCTGAGGCCCGCCTGCCTGTCCCCATCCAGCCCGATCCATGGGGTATCCCACTGGAAGGTCACCCCCTCTGAGCTCACATCTAGCGGTTTCCCCATCGTTGTTGGTAACGGAGGCACCAGCTTCCCCATGGTGCCTGGGGTTAACACTACCAGCTCAGCAGTGAAAACTCGGTTACTGTCGGGCTGGGGAGCGGTCGTGGGAGAAGGATCGGTCGGGGGAGCAGGGACGCTTTCCATACCTGCGTCTGATGTGATTCCACCGATGTCGATCTGTTCCGTTGACAAGGACACTGGAATCGGCTGCAGCCTGGACTGCTGTTCCTCCAATGCGACCCCCTCGCCCGGCTCCGACTTCCGTGGCCTCACAGCGGCTGGCTCCGCATTCGGGATAGGCTGGCCCGGCTCCGCCGCCTGTAGCTCCGAGAAGTCCGGATCCTCCATCTGCGGTGGGTTCGGGTCCGTTTCCGGTGGGCGAGGACAGGCCGGGATCACTTTGCCATCGCTCTGGGACTCGCTGGTCGCCATCCCTGCTCCGGGATCCTCGGTGGCACATGCACGTTGCCCCTCCATTTTCTGAGAGAGTTGCTTCTCCTTCCTCTCGTTCCCGCCGTTGCAAATCAGGGGGCGGTTCTCCTCTGCTTCGGGGCAGGTCATCATCTTGCAGCAATAGTTGGAGGGGGCGGTCACCACTTTTGGCGCCGCTTTGATAGTCTCCTCCCATGGCACGCCCTTCTTCTTCTTCTGCGCTCATCGTGACGCGGCAATGGTGGCGTTTTTTGGCGGGAATTTCTGGTGGTAATAGCAATGCACAGTCTTTGCAGTTAATCAGAAAATTAAAAAATTGCATATCAGAACATCTTTATGATATTTCCTGTACTACAAATAACAGCCGTAATATTTCTTTTGCAGCAAAACATTTCATTGAGTATCACTCACGTAGCACAGATTCTTTGAGGGTTACTGGCATTGAAAAGATTAAAAAAAACCCACGTGGAGGTGACACCCATAGAACTCTGCTCACACGGGAGGCTTTTTGGATATTTAATCTTGGCACTAGGTTCCCGAATGGTCTGAATAAAAGGAACGAGTTGATGTTCCACTATTAACATGTCTTGATGCAGTTTTATTGAATTTTGATTTTTTGGATTTTTTTTTATTTTTTTTTTGCGTAATTCCACATATATACTATGTGAAGGCATGTATTGTGTGCTGTTTTATATATTTACACATCAGTATGTATTGTATTATATGTTTTGTGAATTTATATGTTTGTCTATTTTACTGATCAGGACCTTTTGGTCATGTGACAATTTCTCACCATTTCATTGGTAGTTAGTTCTTTTTATACTAGGTGAGCTATCAAGTAGATCAGCTGTGACAAAGACCGCTGTGTCGGTCGAAACGCGTCACTTGCATCATACAGTGCTATGGTGTTGTCCCAGGAGTTACTCTGATTTTACCATGTTGGATTAAAGTTTTACATTTTACAAGAAGCTGGAACCATTTTTTTTTTTTTTTCTTTGTGGAGTCTCAGTACGTCTCATCAGGACGGAGTTCCGGGCTTCTTTCATCTATCGGTGAGCTGGCTTTTTTTGTCTTTTCTTTTGTCTTCAATGTTGATTGCCGTGCACCCAATTTAACTCCACATTTGGGACTTGCCGCACTGACTAATTAGTGAGGTACATATCTACTTTTGTCACTATTTTCATTACTGCATCATGGCGGATTATGCCAGAAACCACTTGCAAAAAGCTGCCAAAGTTTTTTCCGGCGCACCTGATGAGACTAGTACTTCTCCTGACATCTCTGATATGTGGATTCAGTTATAAAAAGCAATGATTCAGGAAACTAAAACGTGGTAGGATCTTACCACTCTTCAAAATTATGTGTCCAAGGACATGGTTCCGAGAGGACTACGGTTGAAGAAAAAAGCTACCACTGAGATTCTAAGCACATGTTCATTGAATCTCATGTGCCTCATCATAAAATATGAAGAGGCAAAACTGTTGGATATGCAAAAAGGAATTGATAACTCCAAAGAAGCTCTTAAGATTATGAGTATTAACATTGAAAATAGTGACACTTACAAAAAAATCCAAGATGATTTAACAGCATTAGAAGATGAGATCATATCAAGAAAAAAATGTAAATTCCAACGCGATTTGGACGATTATGCCTCCAATAAAATTTATGATTGAAATGAAGGGGATTTTTCCTCTAGGACTCCAATATCCATCTTGAGATTTTCTAACCATAAGAAAAGACATAATAAACGTTATGTGAGCTTCAGCTCACGTGAGGGCGATTCGGATGACAATGGTCTCAGCATGTCCGACATCTCTCGTAATGAGTCTGCGAGTTGCAGCTCTGCCAAACAATTTATTAAGCCAAAAAACGCAAAAGGCGTGGCGGGAGGAAGCACAGAAAACAACTTTGGCATGCAGACCCGTCGCAAGAAAGGCATGATGAGATGAATATGGAAAATGTTGTCAATTTGTCATCTAAAACTTTTTCACAAGATCAACTTCAATTATTGACTTATGGACTGAATTTTGTACCGGACCAAGACTTTAATCTTTTTTTTACCATATTAGGCATCAACAAATTTTTTCGAAATTTAACAATAAAAAAAAATTTTTGGTCAGAAGACCATAATGGACACAGAGAGGAAAAAGATGTGGTTGAAAATGTTTTCCATTCGCTAGATTTTCATGAACAGGTTTCACTCTTAACGTTGCAGGAATTGCAGGGACATGATAGAGAGCTTGACAATTCTATTAATCAATTGGAGAATTTGAAGGTTAAAAATCGTTTTTTTATCCTATTCAGTCGCGAGTGGACTGTATGAATAAATTTCAGGAGGCAGTAGAACGCGAACTGAAATTTTTGAAAAAAGATAATTTATCTGCAAATTTCAATAATAACATATAAAAAAAACAAAGACAAGCTATTCGGGATATTAAAGATATGAAGGATATAGTTATGAAAACAAGTGATAAAGGGGGTGTAATTGTCATCATGAACTCCCTAAACTATAAAAATGAAATTAATATCTGATGAAAATGTTTATAAAAAATTATCCTCTAATCCCACTGTCACGTTTAAACAGAAAATTGACAAGGTCATAGAGGAAAGAGTGTCTCTAGGAGTAATATCCAAAAAACAGGCAGAATTTCTGGGTTCCTTATCCTGTTATGCCCATTTTGTATGGATTACCTAAAATCCACAAACAAGCTCAATTTCCCCCAATGAGACCTATAGTCTCTAGTATTGGCTCCATCAATGAACATATGGGCCAATGGCTTGATTCCCTGTTGCAACCATTAGTTTTAAGGACACCAGGTCATATTAAAGACACAAAGAACAATTTGGACATTTTAACACAAAAAAAGTGGCAGTCGGATTATACTTGGTTAAGCTGTGACATAGTCTCCTGTTGTGAACTATATTTCTTGGCTCCCTCTTGTGGTCACTAGCGGTATTACATTTGGATCATCTTTCTCCAGGTTGGTACCCACCTGGTTCGTTAGGCCTTGGGTGTTCCTATTTAGACTTCCTGGAAACCCAGTCTAGTGCCTGGAATCGATGTAGTCAGTCTATGTCTGTTTGCTCCTGACTCCTGGTCTCCTGATTTTTGCAAGATAAGCTAAGTCCTGCTTTCTTATTTTTGTTTATCCGCATTGCTTCTATTTTGTTCCAGCTTGTTAATAATGTGATTCCTGATTTTTGCTGGAAGCTCTAGGGGGCTGATATCCTCCCCCCACACCGTTAGTCGGTGCGGGGGTTCTTGGATATTCAGCGTGGATATTTTTGTAGGGTTTTTGCTGACCGCATAAGTCTGCTTCCTATTTTCTGCTATTAATTAGTGGGCCTCTCTTTGCTAAATCTAGTTCATACTTACGTTTGTCTTTTCTTCTTACCTCACCGTTATTATTTGTTGGGGGCTTGTATTATAACTTTGGGGTCCTTTCTCTTGAGGCAAGTGAGGTCTTATTTTCTTTGAAAGGGTTAGTTAGTTCTCCGGCTGGTGCGAGATGTCTAGAATCAACGTAGGTACGTTCCCTGGCTATTTCTAGTTGTTGTGCTAGTATCAGGTATACGGTCAGCCAAGTTACCACCTCCCTATGAGCTGGTTTTTGTGTTTGCGGACTTAGCTGGAACTTCTGAGATCCTCTACCACTAGGATCATAACAGTATTCCAGGCCAAAAAGTGAATATTTAATGCATTGCAGAAGCGGGATTAAAAGAAAAGAAGTTCTGAGTTTTTTGTTTGTTTTTTTCTTCCCCTTTTTCCTCTGAGTGGCTTGAAGCTCAGCTGCAGACATGAATGTTCAGACTCTGATTAATAGTGTGGATCAGCTTGCTGCACGAGTGCATGGCATTCAGGATTTTGTTACTAGTAGTCCTTTGTCAGAGCCTAACATACCTATTCCTGAGCTATTCTCTGGTGATCGATTTAAATTTGGGAATTTTAGGAATAATTGTAAATTGTTTCTATCTTTGAGACCGCGTTCGTCTGGAGACTCAGCTCAGCAAGTTAAAATTGTTATCTCTTTCTTGTGTGGCGACCCTCAGGATTGGGCTTTTTCATTGGCGCCAGGAGATCCGACATTGGCAAATATTGATGCGTTTTTTCTGGCGCTCGGATTGCTTTATGAGGAGCCCAATCTTGAAATTCAGGCAGAAAAAGCGTTGCTGGCTATCTCTCAGGGCCAGGATGAGGCTGAAGTGTATTGCCAAAAATTTCGGAAATGGTCCGTGCTTACTCAATGGAATGAGTGTGCTCTGGCCGCAAAACTCAGAAATGGCCTTTCTGAAGCCATTAAGAATGTGATGGTGGGTTTTCCCATTCCTACAAGTCTGAGTGATTCTATGGCTCTGGCCATTCAGATAGATCGGCGTTTGCGGGAGCGCAAATCTGCTAACCCTCTGGCAGTGTTGTCTGAACGGACACCTGACTCAATGCTATGTGATAGAATTCAGACTAGAACTGAACGACAAAATCATAGACGTCAGAATGGGTTGTGTTTTTACTGTGGTGATTCTACACATGTTATCTCAGCATGCTCTAAACGTCTAACAAAGATGGTTAGTCCTGTCGCCATTGGTAATTTGCATCCTAAGTTTATTTTGTCTGTAACTTTAATTTGCTCATTGTCTTCCTACCCTGTTATGGCATTTGTGGATTCAGGTGCTGCCCTGAGTCTTATGGACTTGTCGTTTGCCAAGCGCTGTGGTTTTGTCCTGGAGCCTTTAAAAAATCCTATTCCTCTTAGAGGAATTGATGCTACGCCATTGGCAGAGAATAAACCGCAGTATTGGACACAAGTGACCATGTGCATGACTCCTGAACATCGGGAGGTGATTCGTTTTCTTGTTCTGCATAAAATGCATGATTTGGTCGTTTTAGGTCTGCCATGGTTACAGACCCATAATCCAGTTTTGGATTGGAAGGCAATGTCTGTGTCAAGTTGGGGTTGTCAGGGAATTCATTGCGATTCCCCATCGGTGTCTATCGCTTCTTCTACTCCTTCTGAAGTTCCGGAGTATTTGTTGGACTATCAGGATGTATTCAGTGAGTCCAGGTCCAGTGCCCTTCCTCCTCATAGGGACTGTGACTGCGCTATAGATTTGATTCCTGGTAGTAAATTTCCTAAGGGACGATTATTTAATCTATCTGTACCTGAGCATGCTGCAATGCGTTCTTATATAAAGGAGTCTTTGGAGAAAGGATTATATGCGTCCATCCTCTTCCCCTCTTGGTGCGGGATTCTTTTTTGTAGCCAAGAAAGACGGGTCTTTGAGACCTTGTATAGACTATCGGCTTCTGAATAAAATCACGGTCAAATTTCTGTATCCTTTGCCACTATTGTCGGACTTGTTTGCTCGGATTAAGGGTGCCAAGTGGTTCACCAAGATAGATCTTCGTGGTGCGTACAACCTTGTGCGCATTAAGCAGGGAGATGAATGGAAAACTGCGTTTAATATGCCCGAAGGTCATTTTGAGTACTTGGTGATGCCTTTTGGGCTCTCTAATGCTCCTTCAGTGTTTCAGTCCTTTATGCATGACATCTTCCGGAAGTATCTAGATAAATTTATGATTGTTTATCTGGATGATATTCTGTTTTTTTCTGATGATTGGGATTCTCATGTAAAGCAGGTCAGGATGGTGTTTCAGGTTTTGCGTGATAATGCTTTGTTTGTGAAGGGCTCAAAGTGTCTCTTTGGAGTGCAGAAGGTTTCCTTTCTGGGTTTCATTTTCTCCCCTTCTACAGTGGAGATGGACCCAGTCAAGGTCCGAGCTATTCATGATTGGACTCAACCCACATCTGTTACGAGTCTTCAGAAGTTCTTGGGTTTTGCTAATTTCTACCGTCGTTTTATTGCTAATTTCTCTAGCGTTGTTAAACCTTTGACGGATATGACCAAGAAAGGTTCTGATGTGGCTAATTGGGCTCCGGCAGCCGTGGAGGCTTTCCGGGAGCTGAAGCGCCGGTTTACTTCGGCGCCTCTTTTGTGCCAGCCTGATGTCTCACTTCCCTTTCAGGTTGAAGTGGACGCTTCTGAGATTGGTGCAGGGGCTGTTTTGTCGCAGAAAGGCTCTGGTTGCTCTGTGATGAGACCTTGTGCTTTTTTTTCTAGGAAATTTTCGCCTGCGGAGCGGAACTATGATGTTGGTAATCGGGAGTTGTTGGCCATGAAGTGGGCATTTGAGGAGTGGCGTCATTGGCTCGAGGGAGCTAAGCATCGTGTGGTGGTCTTGACTGATCACAAAAATTTGATGTATCTCGAGTCTGCTAAGCGCCTGAATCCTAGACAGGCTCGTTGGTCGTTATTTTTCTCCCGTTTTGACTTTGTGGTCTCATACCTGCCTGGTCAAAGAATGTGAAGGCTGATGCTCTTTCTAGGAGTTTTGTGCCTGACTCTCCGGGAGTCTCAGAGCCGGCTGGTGTTCTTAAAGAGGGAGTAATCTTGTCGGCCATTTCTCCTGATTTGCGACGTGTGTTGCAGAGATTTCAGGCTGGTAGACCTGACCCTTGCCCACCTGATAGACTGTTTGTTCCTGATAAATGGACCAGCAGAGTTATCTCCGAGGTTCATTCCTCAGTGTTGGCAGGGCATCCTGGGATTTTTGGTGCCAGAGATTTGGTAGCTAGGTCCTTTTGGTGGCCTTCCTTGTCGCGGGATGTGCGTTCTTTTGTGCAGTCCTGTGGGATTTGTGCTCGGGCTAAGCCTTGCTGTTCTCGTGCCAGCGGGTTGCTTTTGCCCTTGCCCGTCCCGAAGAGGCCCTGGACACACATTTCCATGGATTTCATTTCAGATCTTCCGGTGTCTCAAGGAATGTCTGTCATCTGGGTAGTGTGTGATCGCTTTTCCAAGATGGTCCATTTGGTGCCCTTGCCTAAGTTGCCTTCCTCTTCCGATCTGGTTCCTTTGTTCTTTCAGAATGTGGTTCGTTTGCATGGCATTCCTGAGAATATCGTGTCTGACAGAGGATCCCAGTTTGTGTCCAGGTTCTGGCGATCTTTTTGTGCTAAGATGGGCATTGATTTGTCATTTTCATCTGCCTTTCATCCTCAGACTAATGGCCAAACGGAGCGAACTAATCAGACGCTGGAGGCTTATTTGAGATGTTTTGTTTCTGCGGATCAGGATGATTGGGTGACCTTTTTGCCATTGGCTGAGTTTGCCCTCAATAATCGGGCTAGTTCCGCTACTTTGGTTTCGCCATTTTTCTGCAACTCTGGTTTTCATCCTCGTTTTTCCTCAGGTCATGTTGAATCTTCTGACTGTCCTGGGGTGGATTCCGTGGTGGATAGGTTGCAGCGGATTTGGAATCATGTGGTGGACAACTTGAAATTGTCACAGGAGAAGGCTCAGCGTTTTGCCAACCGCCGCCGCGGTGTGGGTCCCCGACTTCGTGTTGGGGATTTGGTTTGGTTGTCTTCTCGGGATGTCCCTCTGAAGGTTTCCTCTCCTAAGTTTAAGCCTCGCTTTATTGGTCCTTATAAAATTTTGGAAGTCCTTAATCCGGTGTCTTTTCGTTTGGATCTTCCGGTGTCGTTTGCCATTCACAATGTGTTCCATAGGTCTTTGTTGCGGCGGTACGTTGTGTCTGTGGTTCCTGCTGTTGACCCTCCTGCTCCGGTCTTGGTTGAGGGCGAGTTGGAGTACGTGGTGGAGAAGATCTTGGATTCTCGTCTCTCTAGACGGAGGCTTCAGTATCTGGTCAAATGGAAGGGCTATGGTCAGGAGGATAATTCCTGGGTGGTCGCCTCTGATGTTCATGCAGCCGATTTGGTTCGTGCCTTTCACGCTGCTCATCCTGATCGCCCTGGTGGTCTTGGTGAGGGTTCGGTGACCCCTCCTTAAAGGGGGGGTACTGTTGTGAACTATATTTCTTGGCTTCCTCTTGTGGTCACTGGCGGTATTACATGTGGATCATTTTTCTCCAGGTTGGTACCCACCTGGTTCGTTAGGCCTTGGGTGTTCCTATTTAGACTTCCTGGAAACTCAGTCTAGTGCCTGGAATCGATGTAGTCAGTCTATGTCTGTTTGCTCCTGACTCCTGGTCTCCTGATTTTTGCAAGATAAGCTAAGTCCTGCTTTCTTATTTTTGTTTATCCGCATTGCTTCTATTTTGTTCCAGCTTGTTAATAATGTGATTCCTGATTTTTGCTGGAAGCTCTAGGGGGCTGATATCCTCCCCCCACACCGTTAGTCGGTGCGGGGGTTCTTGGATATTCAGCGTGGATATTTTTGTAGGGTTTTTGCTGACCGCATAAGTCCGCTTCCTATTTTCTGCTATTAATTAGTGGGCCTCTCTTTGCTAAATCTAGTTCATACTTAAGTTTGTCTTTTCTTCTTACCTCACTGTTATTATTTGTTGGGGGCTTGTATTATAACTTTGGGGTCCTTTCTCTTGAGGCAAGTGAGGTCTTATTTTCTTTGAAAGGGTTAGTTAGTTCTCCGGCTGGTGCGAGACGTCTAGAATCAACGTAGGTACGTTCCCCGGCTATTTCTAGTTGTTGTGCTAGGATCAGGTATACGGTCAGCCAAGTTACCACCTCCCTATGAGCTGGTTTTTGTGTTTGCGGACTTAGCTGGAACTTCTGAGATCCTCTACCACTAGGATCATAACAGTCTCCTTGTATACATGTATCCCATATAACTTTGCAATGTCAGCATTACAATTTCATCTGAAGAGTTACAGTTCTTATTCTCAGGATCTTATTGATTTTATTTTACAGGTTAATTTTTTTCTATTAACTGACAATTTTTTTCCATTTGATTCTGAATATTATTTACAGTGCACAGGTGTAGCGATGGAGGCCAAATTTTCACCATCATTGGCAAATTTAGTTATGGCTTATTGGGAGTATCAATTTTTATTTTCAACATCTAATAGATTTTCTTCCTTCATCTCCTGGTATGGCAGATACATCGACGATACGTTAATCATATGGAAGGGCGATGTGTCTGCCATACAGGAGTTTGTGGACTATATTAATGACGATTATAATTGGAGATTTACGTATGTTCATGCTGTATCCAAAATTTATTTCCTTGATTTGGAATTAATGGGTATTTCTAATCAATTGATTTCTACACAGACATATGTTAAACCAACAGTAGGTAATACCATTCTTCACGCGAAGAGCAGTCACCCGAAATACACTGTTAGATCAATTCCCGTGGGTGAGTTCACCAGGTTAAAGCGTAACTGTAATAAAAACAATGCATTGAAGGATGATCTAATGAAATCATGCAAGAAATTTCATAAAGGAGTTTACTCTAACTGGATGCTCAACAGAGCATTAAACATAGTAGAAAAAAAGATCAAGACGTTCTCATTTCTCCACAAGCATGTACTCAAAGGGATTGTAAAAATCTTCAAACAAATCAAAATAAATTAACTAACAAAAAGAACATTGAAAGTCGACCATATGTATGTCTACAAAGCGATTCCAATTTTATATGAAGATTCTACCCTTGCCAAAATCCTACATGATGGCTGCAATATCATAGCCAGAAGAGCGCCCACGTTGGGCAACATATTATCTCCGAATACCTTTTCTTCTCACCAATGTAAGGATACTTGGCTCAAGTGCACAGGTAGTCATAAATGCAATGTGACTAATTGCACTACATGTAAGCATTTGATTACCACTACAGGTACCTTCACACGAAGCGACGCTGCAGCGATAGCGACAACGATGCCGATCGCTGCAGCATCGCTGTTTGATCGCTGGAGAGCTGTCACACAGACCGCTCTCCAGCGACCAATGATGCCGAGGTCCCCGGGTAACCAGGGTAAACATCGGGTTGCTAAGCGCAGGGCCGCGCTTAGTAACCCGATGTTTACCCTGGTTACCAGCGTAAAAGTAAAAAAAAACAAACAGTACATGCTCACCTGCGCGTCCCCCAGCGTCTGCTTCCTGACACTGACTGAGCTCCGGCCCTAACAGCACAGCGGTGACGTCACCGCTGTGCTTTCATTTTCACTTTAGGGCCGGCGCTCAGTAAGTGTCAGGAAGCAGACGCTGGGGGACACGCAGGTGAGCATGTACTGTTTGTTTTTTTTACTTTTACGCTGGTAACCAGGGTAAACATCGGGTTACTAAGCGCGGCCCTGCGCTTGGTAACCCGATGTTTACCCTGGTTACCAGTGTAAAACATTGCTGGTATCGTTGCTTTTGCTTTCAAACACAGCAATACACGGCGATCGGATGACCAAATAAAGTTCTGGACTTTATTCAGCGACCAGCGACATCACAGCAGGATCCTGATCGCTGCTGCGTGTCAAACTAAACGATATCGCTAGCGAGGACGCTGCAACGTCACGGATCGCTAGCGATATCGTTACAAAGTCGTTTCGTGTGAAGGTACCTTAAGTCCTTTGTCAATGGTTGCAACAGTAATTCATACAAGATTCAAGACTTTATCAACTGTAACACTCGGTGTGTAGTGTATAAAATTGACTGCATTCTATGCAATAAAGCGTATATCGGCTGTACTATCAGAAAATTATAAAATCGCATATCGGAACATCTTTATGATATTTCCTGTACTACAAATAACAGCCGTAATATTTCTTTTGCAGCAAAACATTTCATTGAGTATCACTCACGTAGCACAGATTCGTTGAGGGTTAAGGTACCTTCACACTGAGCGACTTAACAACGATAACGATAGCGATCCGTGACGTTGCAGCGTCCTGGATAGCGATATCGTTGTGTTTGACACGCAGCAGCGATCTGGATCCCGCTGTGATGTCGCTGGTCGTTGCTGAAAGTCCAGAACTTTATTTGGTCGTCAGATCGGCGTGTATCGTCGTGTTTGACAGCAAAAGCAACGATGCCAGCAATGTTTTACAATGGTAACCAGGGTAAATATCGGGTTACTAAGCGCAGGGCCTTGCTTAGTAACCCGATATTTACCCTGGTTACCATTGTAAAAGAAAAAAAAAACAGTACATACTCACCCTCTGATGTCTGTCACGTCCCCCGGTGTCCGCGCTGCTGCTCAGAGATTCCTGCACTGAATGTGTCAGTGCTGGCCATAAAGCAAAGCACAGCGGTGACGTCACCGCTGTGCTTTAGGGCCGGACCTTACACAGTGCAGGGAACCTGAAGGCGAGGGACACGACAGACACGGCAATGTAAGTATGTAGTGTTTGGTTTTTTTTACATTTACACTGGTAACCAGGGTAAACATCGGGTTACTAAGCGCGGCCCTGCGCTTAGTAACCCGATGTTTACCCTGGTTACCCGGGGACTTCGGCATCGTTGGTCGCTGGAGAGCTGTCTGTGTGACAGCTCTCCAGCGACCACACAGCGACGCTGCAGTGATCGTCATTGTTGTCGATATCGCTGCAGCATCGTATAATGTGACGGTACCTTAACTGGCATTGAAAAGATTTAAAAAAAACCACGTGGAGGTGACACCCATAGAACTCTGCTCACACGGGAGGCTTTTTGGATATTTAATCTTGGCACTAGATTCCTGGATGGTCTGAATAAAAGGAGCAAGTTGATGTTCCACTATTGTGTCTTGATGCAGTTTTGTTGAATTTTTATTTATTTTTATTTTTTTTGTGTGTAATTCCACATATATACTGTGTGAAGGCATGTATTGTGTGCTGTTTTATATATTTACGCATCAGTATGTATTGTATTATATGTTTTGTGCATTTATATGTTTGTCTATTTTACTGATCAGGACCTTTTGGTCATGTGACAATTTCTCACCATTTCATTGGTAGTTAGTTCTTTTTATACTAGGTAAGCTATCAAGTAGATCAGCTGTGACAAAGACCGCTGTGTCGTTCGAAACGCGTCGCTTGCCTCATATAGTGCTATGGTGTTGTCCCAGGAGTTACTCTGATTTTGCCATGTTGGATTAAAGTTTTACATTTTACAAGAAGCTGGAACCATTTTTTTTTTCTTTGTGGAATCAGACTCTATGCAGTACCATTGTGAGAACAACACCTTATGTGGGCCTTCATTTGGCAATTGTATACTGGGCAGTCACCCCCTCCATCAGTGGGTAGGTGGAGAGTGGCTGTTGATCTGGTATTTTGCACCTCTGTTGCTAACATCTTGCTTCATGGGCTGGCTGCACCCTGCAGTGTATTTGTTCCAAGATCTGGGCAGGTAAGTGTTGCTGCCTTTTTTTCTGCTGTTGTAAATTGAATTTTTGGAGTCCTTGAGTCTTTAGTGGCTTTGCTATTTAGTCCACTTTCACCTTGGCCACGGCCTTGTCCTCTGCATGCACCATCGTTATCACCACATCCACTTCCCAGTCCCTTGCCCCATGCCTGGTCCATTTTAAATGGACTACCACACTATTTCAAATGCTCAACACACATATATTTATTGGTAGCAAAATAATATCTGATCAGTATGCCTGCAAATCTACGATTTTTCAAACCCAAACACCAGGCAGGCCTCAGCCTGACATAACAGATTGTATTCAATTTTGGGGGCTTTTTGTGAAGTTAATTTATGCAAAATAGTGCTGTATAGAATTAGAATACTACACAGAAAAAAAAAGGGGTACACCGGCCTACAATGCCCAAACTTGGAGCACGCAGATATATGAGGGCTGTCACGGAAAAACAACACTGGCAAATATGTGGCCTTATTATATTTTTTATGCTAAATAGTGCTGTATATAATTAGAGTATCAGACAGCAAAAAAAGTGGTACATCAGCCTGCAATGACCAAACTTGGAGCACGAAGATATATGAGGGCTGTCACGGAAATACCACACTGGCAAATATGTGGCCTTTTTATATCTCTTTATGCTAAATAGTGCTGTATATAATTAGTGTATCAGACAGCCAAAAAAGTTTTACACCGGCCTACAATGACCAAACTTAGAGCACGCAGATATATGAGGGCTGTCACAGAAATACCACACTGGCAAATATGTGGCCTTTTTATATTTTTTTATGCTAAATAGTGCTGTATATAATTAGAGTATCAGACAGCAAAAAAAGTGTTCCTCTAGCCTACAATGACCAAACGTGGAGCACGCAGATATATGGGGGCTGTCACAGAAATACCACACTGGCAAATATGTGGCCTGTTTTTTTTTTTAAATGCCAAATAGTGCTGTATGTAATTAGAGTAACAGACAGCAAAAACAGTGGCAAAACGGCCTACGATGCCCAAACTTGGAGCATGCAGATATATGAGGGCTCTCACGGAAATACCACACTGGCAAATATGTGGCCTTTTTATATTTTTTATGCATAATAGTGCTGCATATAACTAGAGTATCAGACAGCAAAAAAAGTGGTACAGCGGCCCACAATGACCAAACATGGAGCATGTAGATATATGAGGGCTCTCACAGAAATACCACACTGGCAAATATGTGGTCTGTGTTTTTTTTTTAAATGCCAAATAGTGCTGTATATAATTAGAGTAACAGACAGCAAAAAAAAGTAGTCCTCTGGCCTACAATGACCAAACTTGGAGCATGCAGATATGTGACGGCTGTCACGGAAATACCACACTGGCAAATATGTGGCCTGTTTTTTTTTTAAATGCCAAATAGTGCTGTATATAATTAGAGTAACAGGCAGAAAAAAAAGTGACAAAACGGCCCAAAAAACAAAAACTTGGAGCATGCAGATATATGAGGCCTTTTTTGGTGAATGTAAAACACCTAAAAGCAAAAGTGGCACAAGGCTAGCACACAGAAATATGCTATATGTGCCTGACAAACTATGATTTTTAAACAGGTCTCAGTTTGACAGAACAGACTGTATATTTTTTTTGGGGGGGTGAATTTTTGGAAATAAAAAATGCAACTAGATATATAGTAAAGAAGCTGCAGCAGCAGACAGTTATGGAGCTTTGGGAGGGATGCAGTGGGAGCAATGGACGCACATACGGTGCCTGCAGGCCTTGCACTAATGTGGATATGCTGTGCCCTGCCTACATAGCGCTGCAATATCGGGACCCACAAATTAGCCCTAAAAAGGACTGTTGGTTTCTCAGAAGCTGTGGATTTAAGAGTTTCAGACCTACACTAACTTTAAAAACCATGATTCTGACCCTACCTCCGCAGCACCTCTCCCTACTTTTGCTGAATCCTGAGCAGAATGCAGCGAGCAGGGCGGTGCCAGGTCTCCTATACTTGGGATGATGCTGTGCGGCCAAGCCAATCACTGCACGACCACAACAAAGAT
Source organism: Ranitomeya variabilis (assembly GCF_051348905.1). Lineage (NCBI taxonomy): Eukaryota > Metazoa > Chordata > Amphibia > Anura > Dendrobatidae > Ranitomeya > Ranitomeya variabilis. Next base: position 232,779,104 of record NC_135237.1, read on the forward strand.
GGCTGCGGCTTTCATGGCCTGGCAGACAATCCCTGCATCGTGATTGGGTCTCTAAAGTCCGCCAAAAATGCTGGGTGGAGACACCAGTTACCGCCGAATAATCCCGGAAATGCTCGGTGCTCGCCGAGTACATCGAGCATAGTAATACTCGGGCGAGTTACGAGTAGTGTCAAGCACGTTCGTGCATCACTAATATATATACACATACATATATACACATATATAGCTCAGCACTGCCTGGAATGACTAAAGGAAAGCCTGCTTGGCTCTCTATAATGTCAACAGGAAATTAAGAACCTTCCTCAGAAACTCAATGGGCCTATGGAGAACAACATTGGAAGTCAACTCAGGAGGTGATAGGAGCACTTGGAGCCGTAATCCCTAAGTTTGGAAAATGTCTACAACCGATCCCAGAAGCAACATCTGAAATCTGTCAAGAAAAGCAGAATGCTGGGAAGATCCTGCGCAGAACCCTCAAATTCCCAGGCCTCTGGCAGAGGACCATCCCATTGGGTTATGAAGAAATTTTGTATACAGCTGAAACCAGAAGTTTACAAACACTATATAAAAAGACACATATGCATGTTTTTCTCAATATCTGACATGAAATCAGAAAAAACATTCCCATTTTAGGTCAACTAGGATTACCATGACTATTAATAGTTCACAAATGCCAGAATAATGAGAGAGAATGTTTTAAGCAATGTTTATTACTTATTGCAAAGTAAGTAAAAACATTTAAAAAAGTAAAAAATAAATTGTAAAAATGACAAAAAAATCACAAAATAATAAAACAATAAAAAATATTCAATAGAAAAATTCCAGCAAATAGCAAAGTTGCTAAAATTTAACTTTTAATCCACGTTGATAAAAATAAACCAACATATGGCATCTAGCACTTGTGTTTTCACACTTGCAGAGAACTGAATGATCAACGCGTTTCGACTTTACGTCTTATTCAAGATCTAACCTTAAAGCATATTGTCTGCAGTTTTATGGTGCTTCCGGAGTGTTTCATTGGTCTGTCATTAGATAAATTTACATATAGTTAATAGTGCCAATTAAAATATATTAGACAAACAAGATGGAGCCCAAAGTGGGTGCTCGTTCATTCTTTGAAATTTCTTAACCTCTTTTTGTAAGTTTGGAGCATGTTTTTTCTGTAAGCATAGAATTATTAGCTGTAGATTTTCTGAACGGTGAGTTGACTGCTGTTTGATTATTCAAACTAACCGTTAATTGTAAATAAGTTATATATTTAGAGTCTCTAAAGTAACTAGGAGTCTCTTGAACCAGGGGTTGCAGATAGTGATCCACCCATGCCCCTAGGCCTAGTCTCTCACCCAAGGAGCCAATTCCTGCCACAATTGGTCTCATGGGTGGAGGGAAACAATTTTTATGTATTTTCGGGAACAAGTGGTATATTGGTATAACCGGATGTTCATTATAAAGATATTCTGCTAATTTCTTATTTTTGGCTCCAGTATAGCGTCCTTCCTGTATAAGGTCATATACAATACCATTATATGATTAGTGGGATCTGAGTCCAATTCTTCATACATGTATTTATTTTCAAAGTCAAGTAGATTAAGCCTTTTGTATAGTCCTGCATTGAGCAGGACAATTGTGCCTTTTTTATCTGCTAAGCGTACAAGGAGATAATGGTTGCTCTTAATCTCTTGAATGGCGCATCATTCTATATATGCCTGTCATGATCCAGTCCCAGGTTTGTTTCTGATTATTCTCTCCGGGGATGGTCATGCAGTGGTTAATCTTCCTTGCCTCATTTTGGGATCTGTCTGGCTATTTCAGTCCTCTGTTACCTGCAAGCAGTGTCAGTTATTATTCCAGTCTCTGTCTTGGGCAGCTGACCCGTTATACAATGATTTGTACTCTACCCATTTACCTAGGTCCCGTTCCTGTGTTCCCCTGTGACTTCGCTCATTGTAGTACTCACTCTCTGTGATATAACCCATTTGTATTTGACTCGGCTTGTCCTCTGACCTGTTTGACTGTCTACTGTCTCTGGCTTTCCCTCTCCTGATCAGCTCTGACTTTTTTGGCTTGTTTCTGACCACGTGTATTGCTGTGAGCTCTGGTACTTTGTTCCCTCTCTGTTGCTGTCCCGGCTTTTTCTGACTACTCTTTCGCCACCTAGTGGCTTCTGCCTGCTACTCTGTGATTTCACTGTGAGTGTACCTGTTTTCCTTCACCCGCACCCCCTAGTGGAGGTTGTGTGCTACTGCGCTGCAGCAGACAAAATGTCAAGTTGAAACTCCGCTTTTGAATATCTGTATTGATCCAATACTGGTGGTCGAGGTTGGAAGGGGTAAAAATATGGATTGCCCATTGTAAAGTCTCCATTTAAAGAGACTGTATTCTGAAGTGATTCACTATCCATAAGTTTCAAATTCAGCAATAATTTCTGTTCCTCAAAAGATTTAAACGTGTCTTAAACATCTCCGTGAGTGTAATCAGGTGAAGTTATACTCTCAATATTAGATGGAAAAAAATGGCATTTGATGGTAAGATTGTGTGCTAGTCTGTTAATATCCATTAAAGTCTGGAAAACATCAAATTGATTAGTTGGTGAAAAACCCAGCCCTTTACTTAGGATTGAAATTTGTGCCTCTAATATTATAAAGCTTGATAGATTCCAGACTGGGGTATCTAGTAGCGGCAATTCTTGTGGCGGGTTGGATATCTTCCTCCTCCTGTGTTTTCGGCCCCCCCATCTCCTTCATTTTTTGGTGTGATTCCAGATTGGTTGAAAACAGTATTATTTTTTTTATTGTTGTAATGCTGAAAAGCTGGACTATTGGATGAACTAGCTGGCAAGTCTGAGAGCTCTTCCGAAGCAGAGGGACCAGAGGTGTCTGTAAAATTATTGGCATTTCTGAAGCTGACTTTTCCCCCTGTAGAGCGCTTATTTATCAAAGCGTTTTTTTAAACTAGATTGTGCTTTTTTTCCAACTATATACTTGATTCTGGGTATAGTCCTCTGTGTCCCTTTTAAATTTTATTTTTTTCATATCTATGATGAAGTTCTCTAATTTGGATATTTTTTTTTAACTCTATCATTATAAAAAATTAAAATCTTTTAGCATAGTGTGTAAAAAATATTACACCAATAAATACATATTTTATATATATAAAAAAGTACACATTTAGTATCGCCAAGTCTGGAAAGACCTGATCTCTAAAACTGTCACTCACTAGTTAACCTCTTCAGTGGTAATACGGTAATAATGGATAGGAGTAGCTATATCTCAATGTGCAACTCTATTCTTTCTGACAAATCGACCTATGAAATTCTTACCAGGAATCCGACCAAAGACTACATGATGGGACTCTCAATGATTTTGATGAAAGCACTCTGTTCTAGTCTATTTTCAAAAATTGAATATGACTTTATGTTGCCCAAATGTCCAGTTGTTGCAACATTTTATGCTCTGCCAAAAATCCATAAGGGCATCTATCCTTTAAAAGGATGACCTATGGTCTTGGGGATCGGTGCGCTTTGTCAGAATTACAGTGTCTACATTGATAGAATACTGAGACCTTTCATGCTGGTGCTCACCTCCTACCTAAGGGACACAATGGATTTAATTAACAAACTGGAAGGCATTGTGGTTGAACTAGGTACAATACCAGCCTTAATAGATGTTGAAGCTTTATATAGCAGCATCATACACAGGGAAGGTTTGAAAGTGGTGAACTACTTTCTGAAAGGTAGGGGGGTACATTTGAGTCCTCATAATATCTTTGTAGAGAGTCTTTTGGAATTTGTACTGTGCCATAATTTCTTTCTATTCAATGACAGATACTTCCACCAACTCAGGGGCACGGCAATGGGGAGCCCTTGCACCCCCACTTATGCCAATTTGCTCCTGGGTTGGTGGGAGGACACTATGGTTTTCAGGGACAAAGATGTCGTCTGGTGCACCGAATATTATTCTGGGGTAGATATATAGATTACAACCTCATCTTATGGGCAGGAGACAGGGAGTCTTTCGAAGCATTTATAAAGCACCTTAATTCTAATGACATAGGTCTGTTTTTTACCTCAGAAGTAGGGAAAACACTTTGGACATTAGTACATCGGTCAAACAAGATGGCTTTCTTAGAACCTCCCTTTTCCATAAGCCAACATCAACCAATAGCCTTTTGAGGTGGGAGAGCTATCATCCATCCCCCCTGAAATGGGGTATCCCCAGAAGACAGTTCTGTCATGATCTCAATGGCAAGAGAACATAGCATAAGCATATATAGGAACTAGCTCTTGGAAGATGGGAACTGAGCTGACCATGAACTAAACCTAACGCACAACTAGCAGTGGCCGGGTAGCATGCCTACGTTGATTCTAGATGCCCAGCACCAGCCGGAGGACTAAATAAAGCTAGCAGAGGAAAATATTAGTCCTAGCTCACCTCTAGAGAAATACCCCGAAAGGAGACAGAGGCCCCCCACATGTATTGGCGGTGAGTTGAGATGAAATAACAAACGTAGTATGAAAATAGGTTTAGCAAATTTGAGGTCCACTTACTACATAGCAGAAGACAGAAAGGACACTTTCATGGTCAGCTGAAAACCCTATCAAAAACACCATCCAGAAATTACTTTAAAACTCTGGCATTAACTCATAACACCAGAGTGGCAATTCCTGTTCACAAGAGCTTTCCAGACACAGTAACGAAACTACAGCTGTGAACTGGAACAAAAATGCAAAAACAAACATGGACAAGAGTCCAACTTATCTAGTAGTTGTCTAGGAGCAGGAACAAGCACAGAGAGGCTTCTGATAACATTGTTGACCGGCAAGCAACTAACAGAGCAGCAAGGTTATATAGCGACTCCCACATCTTGATGGGAACAGGTGAACAGAGAAGATGAAGACACCAGTTCAATTCCACCAGTAGCCACCGGGGGAGCCCAGAATCCAAATTCACAACAGTACCCCCCCCTCAAGGAGGGGGCACCGAACCCTCACCAGAACCACCAGGGCGATCAGGATGGGCCCTATGAAAGGCACGAACCAGATCGGAGGCATGAACATCAGATGCATTCACCCAAGAATTATCCTCCTGGCCGTATCCCTTCCACTTGACCAGATACTGGAGTCTCCGTCTGGAAACACGAGAGTCTAAGATTTTCTCCACAACGTACTCCAACTCACCCTCAACCAACACCGGAGCAGGAGGCTCAACGGAAGGCACAACCGGTACCTCATACCTGCGCAATAATGACCGATGAAAAACGTTATGAATAGAAAAGGATGCAGGGAGGTCCAAACGGAAGGAAACAGGGTTAAGAATCTCCAATATCTTATACGGGCCGATAAACCGAGGCTTAAACTTAGGAGAAGAGACCCTCATAGGGACAAAACGAGAAGACAACCACACCAAATCCCCAACAGAAAGCCGAGGACCAACACGACGGTGGCGGTTGGCAAAAAGCTGAGTCTTCTCCTGGGACAACCTCAAATTGTCCACCACCTGCCCCCAGATCTGATGCAATCTCTCCACCACAGCATCCACTCCAGGACAATCCGAAGATTCCACCTGACCAGAGGAAAATCGAGGATGAAACCCCGAATTACAGAAAAACAGGGACACCAAAGTAGCAGAGCTGGCCCGATTATTGAGAGCGAACTCCGCCAATGGCAAAAAAGCAACCCAATCATCCTGGTCAGCAGACACAAAACACCTCAGATATGTCTCCAGGGTCTGATTAATCCGCTCGGTCTGGCCATTCGTCTGAGGATGGAAAGCGGACGAAAAAGATAAATCTATGCCCATCCTAGCACAGAATGCCCGCCAAAATCTAGACACGAATTGGGTCCCTCTGTCAGAAACGATATTCTCAGGAATACCATGCAAACGAACAACATTTTGAAAAAACAGAGGAACCAACTCGGAAGAAGAAGGTAACTTGGGCAGAGGAACCAAATGGACCATCTTAGAAAAACGGTCACACACCACCCAGATGACAGACATCTTCTGAGAAACAGGCAGATCTGAAATAAAATCCATCGAGATGTGCGTCCAAGGCCTCTTAGGAATAGGCAAGGGCAACAATAATCCACTAGCCCGAGAACAACAAGGCTTGGCCCGAGCACAAACGTCACAAGACTGCACAAAGCCTCGCACATCTCGTGACAGGGAAGGCCACCAGAAGGACCTTGCCACCAAATCCCTGGTACCAAAAATGCCAGGATGACCTGCCAACGCAGAAGAATGAACCTCAGAGATAACTCTACTGGTCCAATCATCAGGAACAAACAGTTTATCAGGTGGGCAACGATCAGGTCTATCCGCCTGAAACTCCTGCAAGGCCCGCCGCAGGTCTGGAGAAACGGCTGACAATACCACTCCATCCTTAAGGATACCTGTGGGCTCAGAGTTACCAGGCGAGTCAGGCTCAAAACTCCTAGAAAGGGCATCCGCCTTAACATTCTTAGAACCCGGTAGGTATGACACCACAAAATTAAACCGAGAGAAAAATAATGACCAGCGCGCCTGTCTAGGATTCAGGCGCCTGGCGGTCTCAAGATAAATCAAATTTTTGTGGTCAGTCAATACCACCACCTGATGTCTGGCCCCCTCAAGCCAATGGCGCCACTCCTCAAAAGCCCACTTCATGGCCAAAAGCTCCCGATTCCCAACATCATAATTCCGCTCAGCGGGTGAAAATTTACGGGAAAAGAAGGCACAAGGCCTCATCACGGAGCAGTCAGAACTTTTCTGCGACAACACTGCCCCAGCTCCGATCTCAGAAGCGTCGACCTCAACCTGAAAAGGTAGAGCAACATCAGGCTGACGCAACACAGGGGCAGAGGAAAAACGGCGCTTAAGCTCCCGAAAGGCCTCCACAGCATCAGGGGACCAATCAGCAACATCAGCACCCTTCTTAGTCAAATCGGTCAATGGCTTAGCAATATCCGAAAAACCAGCAATAAATCGACGATAAAAGTTAGCAAAGCCCAAAAATTTCTGAAGACTCTTAAGAGAAGAGGGCTGCGTCCAATCACAAATAGCTTGAACCTTGACAGGATCCATTTCAATGGAAGAGGGGGAAAAAATATATCCCAAAAAGGAAATCCTCTGTACCCCAAAAACACACTTAGAACCCTTCACACACAAAGAATTAGACCGCAAAACCTGAAAAACCCTCCTGACTTGCTGGACATGAGAGTCCCAGTCATCCGAAAAAATCAGAATATCATCCAGATACACAATCATAAATTTATCCAAATAATCGCGAAAAATATCATGCATAAAGGACTGGAAAACTGACGGAGCATTAGAAAGACCAAAAGGCATCACTAAATACTCAAAGTGGCCCTCGGGCGTATTAAATGCGGTTTTCCACTCATCCCCCTGCCTGATTCGCACCAAATTATACGCCCCACGAAGGTCAATCTTAGAGAACCACTTGGCCCCCTTTATGCGAGCAAACAAATCAGTCAGCAACGGCAATGGGTATTGATATTTAACAGTGATTTTATTCAAAAGCCGATAATCAATACATGGTCTCAAAGAGCCGTCTTTTTTTGACACAAAGAAAAAACCGGCTCCTAAGGGAGATGACGATGGACGAATATGTCCCTTTTCCAAGGACTCCTTTATATATTCTCGCATAGCAGCATGTTCAGGCACAGACAGATTAAATAAACGACCCTTTGGGTATTTACTACCCGGGATTAAATCTATGGCACAATCGCACTCTCGGTGCGGAGGTAACGAACCAAGCTTGGATTCTTCAAAGACGTCACGATAGTCAGACAGGAACTCAGGAATTTCAGAGGGAATGGATGATGAAATGGAAACCACAGGTACATCCCCATGAGCCCCCTTACATCCCCAGCTCAACACAGACATAGCTCTCCAGTCGAGGACTGGGTTGTGAGATTGCAGCCAAGGCAATCCTAGCACCAAATCATCATGTAGATTATACAGCACCAGAAAGCGAATAATCTCCTGGTGATCCGGATTAATACGCATAGTTACTTGTGTCCAGTATTGTGGTTTATTATTAGCCAATGGGGTGGAGTCAATCCCCTTCAGAGGAATAGGAGTCTCCAAAGGCTCTAAATCATACCCACAGCGTTTGGCAAAGGACCAATCCATAAGACTCAAAGCGGCGCCAGAGTCGACATAGGCGTCCGTGGTAATAGATGACAAAGAGCAAATCAGGGTCACAGATAGAATAAATTTAGACGGTAAGGTGCAAATGGAAACAGATTTACCAAGCTTTTTAGTGCGCTTAGAGCATGCTGATATAACATGAGTAGAATCACCACAATAGAAACACAACCCATTTTTCCGTCTAAAATTCTGCCGCTCGCTTCGGGACAGAATTCTATCACACTGCATACTCTCTGGCGACTTCTCAGTGGACACCGCCAGATGGTGCACTGGTTTGCGCTCCCGCAAACGCCTATCGATCTGAATAGCCATTGTCATGGACTCATTCAGACCCGCAGGCACAGGGAACCCCACCATAACATCCTTAATGGTATCAGAGAGACCCTCTCTGAAAGTCGCCGCCAGGGCGCACTCATTCCACTGAGTAAGCACAGACCATTTACGGAATCTTTGGCAGTAAATTTCCGCTTCATCTTGCCCCTGAGATAGGGACATCAAAGTTTTTTCTGCCTGAAGCTCCAAATGAGGTTCGTCATAAAGCAACCCCAAGGCCAGAAAAAACGCATCCACATTGAGCAACGCAGGATCCCCTGGTGTCAATGAAAAAGCCCAGTCTTGAGGGTCGCCCCGGAGCAAGGAAATCACAATCCTGACCTGCTGTGCAGGGTCTCCGGCAGAGCGAGATTTCAGGGACAAAAATAATTTGCAATTATTTCGAAAATTCTGAAACCCGGATCTATTCCCCGAGAAAAATTCCGGCAAAGGAATTCTCGGCTCAGATACAGGTGCATGACAAACAAAATCTTGCAAATTTTGTACCTTCGTGGTGAGATTATTCAAACCTGCAGTTACACTCTGAAGATCCATTACAAACAGGTGGACACAGAGCCATTCAAGGGTTAAGAGGAGGTAAGAAGCAGCTAGACAGCAATTAAGGGCTAGGCAGCAAAACTCTGAGGGGAAAAAAAAAAAAAAATTCCCTTCAACACTTCTTTTTCTCCTGCTTCAGCCCAAACAATTAACACTTTAAGGGCCGGTCAAACTGTCATGATCTCAATGGCAAGAGAACATAGCATAAGCATATATAGGAACTAGCTCTTGGAAGATGGGAACTGAGCTGACCATGAACTAAACCTAACGCACAACTAGCAGTGGCCGGGTAGCATGCCTACGTTGATTCTAGATGCCCAGCACCAGCCGGAGGACTAAATAAAGCTAGCAGAGGAAAATATTAGTCCTAGCTCACCTCTAGAGAAATACCCCGAAAGGAGACAGAGGCCCCCCACATGTATTGGCGGTGAGTTGAGATGAAATAACAAACGTAGTATGAAAATAGGTTTAGCAAATTTGAGGTCCACTTACTACATAGCAGAAGACAGAAAGGACACTTTCATGGTCAGCTGAAAACCCTATCAAAAACACCATCCAGAAATTACTTTAAAACTCTGGCATTAACTCATAACACCAGAGTGGCAATTCCTGTTCACAAGAGCTTTCCAGACACAGTAACGAAACTACAGCTGTGAACTGGAACAAAAATGCAAAAACAAACATGGACAAGAGTCCAACTTATCTAGTAGTTGTCTAGGAGCAGGAACAAGCACAGAGAGGCTTCTGATAACATTGTTGACCGGCAAGCAACTAACAGAGCAGCAAGGTTATATAGCGACTCCCACATCTTGATGGGAACAGGTGAACAGAGAAGATGAAGACACCAGTTCAATTCCACCAGTAGCCACCGGGGGAGCCCAGAATCCAAATTCACAACACAGTTCTTAAGGGTCAGGAGGAACTATTCCAACAGGGGAGACTTTGAGTCTCAATCTAGAGGCCTTAAGAGATTTTTAGAAACAGGGGCTATCCTGAGGACATCATCGAATCAGCACATGTACATGCAAAGGGAGTGAATAGGTCATCCCTACTCACCCCTAAAGTGAAACAGGATTCTGACCCTGTAATAAGGCTTATCTAAAAAAGTCATGATATCCTTAATAAATATTGGTCAATTTTAAAAACCAACCCGGATATCTGTGACTTTGTCTCCCTTAGTTGAGGTAGTGAAAACACGGCACTCATACAAAATAGGAAGGGAGGTGCTCAAGTAGGGCGTCCAGCCCAAAATAGTCCAAAAATAGAAAAGAACTTGGCACTCAAATGATATTGTGGCTTGAAAAGACAAATTATTTATTGTGCATCGATAAAGCAAAAAGCACTCTTCTCCAGTGACTTCGGTCACATACCGGTCTGCGCTGGCGCACACAGGACTTTCCAAGGCATCCAGGCAATCTAAATCCATTGGATCTGCAAACGGCAGGACATTGATAATAATACCATTTGAGTGCCAAGTTCTTTTCTATTTTTGTCTCCCTTAGACCATCGGTAACGTTTTGGAAGGGGAGGTGGTACAAAGCGATTTTGACCCCCCCAAAAAGAGGGTACTTGTTTATAAAACAGGACGCTAGGAACATTTAGATCTGGACGTTGTAGTTTCTGTCGATTTGTCTGTCCATCTAAGACTTTTTCTAGCTCCTATACAAAATGAAGTTATAATATGAAATACTTCGCTAATTGTAAAACTTCGGGGGTAGTTTACATGTGCACATGTACCTGCCCCATGGATCATGTGGGGAAAATGAAGACATTAGGCATGGGAGGGATTCTCCACTGGCACGAGATGTGAATCAAAAACATGGGGTGGACAATAGTCAGATTGATTTCCTGGTTGGAATCTCTTAGCCCTAGAGGGCTGAATGAACAAATGAGTTTATCTAGTTTCATTTAACAATATGGTCTCAGACAGGTCCAACATGCTTTGTATGTATAGGCCCAGTTTGAGCCATAAAGGAAATGGTTGCAATTATTATTATTGCTATATTTATTGTTTTTTGTTTTTTTATACCTTACACATCTTCATTAGGTTTTTATAACTGTGCCCTGGTACCTTGTTTGGTTATTTCTTATTATTGTACTGTACTATCAGTTATTGTTTTATTTAAAGGATTGGATCTGATGCACCCTTTGTCCTGAGATCAATAACTGTCCCTTTAGAAGGGAGTAACATATTAATATCTGTACTCCCCTAAGAATACCTGGATACCTTTGTGCTTCAATTATTGTGTCACATGCCAGGTATTGATTGATGACATGCTATTTGCGTTTCATGCCTCTTTTTGCCGGTGGTGATTTTGCTTCTGGTATGTGGGCCAAGTAGATACACTGCAGGACCTGAAAGGGGTGGTATGTATCTTGAATCATGTGACTTTGGTGGATTGCAGTGTGCATTCCACGTACTTATCCAGTGTACATAGCTGTGGAAGGACCTGAAAGGGGCGGTATCTTGAATCGCGTGACCGAGGTGGAACGCAGTGTGCATTCTATGTACTTACCCAGTGTACACAGCGGCAGAAGTGAGTACATGATTTGAGGATAAAAATCGACGCTGTTACTGAGACTCTGCCACACACAGCACTGACTATGGCCAGAGGGGACATCGAGGCCCCTAACCCTGGATTCCCTGATGTACCCTTATACTCAAGGGGGAAATGCGTTGGGAAAGAAAATGACTTTCCATTGTGCCTGTTCGCCCTGATCCAAGATGGAGTCTTGTATCTCGCCCTGTTACAGAACTTCCTGTCTGTCCTGATTATTTAAGTCCGGATCATGTGTTCTCCTGTGCCTGAGTATTTTGTTGCTGGCTTGTTCCTGCCCCTCTTCTAGTAGACTCCCTGCTGTGGCTGCTGCACTTTACTCAGTGCTCTTCCTCTCTACATTCTGCTGCCTACTGCCCTGCTGTATTCAACTACTGTCTGGACTTCTGGTGTGGAGCTGTTCGCTCTTGGTACTACTGTGGCCAGTAAGGAATGTTGATTGCCATTTCCTTTCAGCCTTGGCCTGCTGGGGCTGCGTTGCTGGATTTGTGTGGGACTGTCAGCCCTATAGGTACATATAGCTACCTTCTCCTGTTCTGCCTCTCCTGTATCATGCTGGACTTCTACTTTTGAGTACAGTGTGCATTTCACCCTTATATTTGCTGGACTTATGCACCCTAGTGCTGTGTGCATGCTGATTCACTACATCGTGGGACTGCCTCATCAATACGATGTACTTACATATCTGCTGCTTGACACCTATGTTCTGTGCCCTGTGCGCACTTGAGTATTAGTTCTGATTATTATTAGCGGTCTTACTCTGCTCTTCAGTCTCTTAGGACATTTCCATATTGTGCTGAGTTTTCATTACAGTTGCAGAAAGTGTACTGCCAATTTTGCTTTACCCGCATTATTCCATATTGCACTGTGTTTCTGTTATTGTTGCAGGAAGTTCTGTTTAGTTTTGTCACTCTCGTGAAATATACTTATTTGCATCAACTTTGGTCTCAGTCTTATATTGTCCCATGCAATCAGATTCCGTAGTACCCATATAATTATTACAGAAAGGGAGCTAAGCAATGGCTGATAAGTACCACAATTATGTGGAATCTTATTTTGGAATTATCTAACTGTATACCCACTGATGTGTTGGTTCTGGTTACCAGGGGAGAAATGAGACCACTTTTAGATATGTGGGATGTAGCAACCCTGCCAGCATCATTTCATGGCCTGCCATTCCCCACCTGCCTGTTACATCAACTCACTCACCCAGTGCCATGCTGTGAGATCTGTCTGCTGCCGGCTCCATGCCATGTGCTTTAGTGATGTGTCGTTCGCGAACGAGCCAACACAAAGAGCCGGCTCCCTGCTGTGAACGATGGGAGCCAGCACACCAGTGAGAGCCACTAAAATCCCTGAATGGCTTACACTGGGCGTAAAATCCCGGGCTTCGGGGGCGTAACTCCGCCCACCTGAGCAAAACCCCGCCCACTCTTCAATTTAATTGGCTCTCTAAGAAGTGGGTGGAGTTTCTGCGGTAGGTGGGCGGAGTTTCGGACGCAAGAACAGGTACTCTAATACGATCCAAAAAGAGCCAGTTCACGAGCCGAAAGAGCCGGCTCTTTTTGGTGAGCGGAGCCATAAGAGTCGGATCACCAAAAAGAGCCGGACTGCCCATCACTAATGTGCTTCATGGTGGCTTGCTCTGTGTACACTTCCTGGCTGTGTGCATAGATAGGGGGGCGGCGCCAGCTACTCTGGATTCTTATTGAGACTGTGTTGGGTGTTCCTGGCCAATAGCCTTGAGGCCGCTGATACTTAAGGCATCCTCACCCATTGGAGGATGCCTGAGCAAACTATTCCCCTCAGTTAGCACTTGCTACTGAGCTGCCATGTCGTTTCTGTTTCCTGTCTCTGAGGGCTGCAATATTGCAGGCCTTCATCTGTGTTCTACAACACCTACACAAAAACGCCCTCTTGGCCACCAGGGGGCATACCTCTAAGCCAAAAAGCATATAAACCTATAAAGAACACAATACTCGAGCTGTGGAACAATGAGAAATATCAACGGATCAATTGTCCGTGGACTTAACATGTACTAAAGTATGTACCAAAAATCCACATAAGAGTAGTAGAGGTATAGATATTAATCAAAGTTTATTAAAGTATCAAATATACATACACAGAAAATAGATATACGCAGAGACAATGGTGAATAGAAAAAGAAAACATCTGAGACTGCCAGCGTGTATGATGGAAGGTCGCTGCTAGCAATAAACACAAGATTCCATGCGTCCCTGCTATCACAGACAGGCCGATATATGCTCCATAGTAATAAGGGGTAAACCTCAAAAAAGTAATGGTCACATATAAGTACACCCGCACATCTGAAGCAGTCTGGATGGGGTAGCTCCCCGAGGGGTAGGTTTACAAAAAATGAAGTGAGATAAGGAGCATTGATCAGTACCAACAAAAGCCCAGGTATTTAGAAAAGATATATATATACTAGCGATACTGTGGCATAATTACCTTGTGACATGTTGGTAGTAAAGTATCAGCGTGCTGTGAGCAGGGAGAGGGGCCTCTATACCTCTACTACTCTTATGTGGATTTTTGGTACATACTTTAGTATATGTTAAGTCCACGGACAATTGATCCGTTGATATTTCTCATTGTTCCACAGCTCGAGTATTGTGTTCTTTATAGGTTTATATACTTCATCTGTGTTCTGTTTGTGTATCCATGTCCATTCCTGTCTGAACTCTGGTCTATGTCCGTTCCTGATCCTTCTTTGTCGTTTGTCATTTCCCACTCTGCTGTGTGTACCCCCGCCTTATACTTCTGCTCTGCTTGCCACTATCAGTGGCTCTGAATCTCTCTGCTCTGTTCGCCACTACCCGTGGTTCTGCACTACTCTGCTCAGTTCTGCCACAACCTGTGGTTCTGTGCTCTTTTGCTCTTGGCGCTACCTTCTGTGGTTCTGGTTCTTGGCTCCGCCTGCAGCATCTCCGCTCTAGGCTCCGCCTTCAGCGTCTCCGCTCTTGGCTCCGCCTCCAGCTTCTCCGCTCTTGGCTCCGCCTCCAGCTTCTCCGCTCTTGGCTCCGCTCCAGCATCTCCGCTCTTGGCTCCGCCCCCAGCGGCTCCATCCTTGGCTCTGCCTTCTCCTTCTCTACTCTTGGCTCTGCCTTCTCTTTCTCTACTCTTTGCTCTGCCTTCTCCTTCTCTGCTCTTAGCTCCACCTGCTGCTCTTACTCCGCCTCCTGTGATTCTGCTTTGCATCCACTCCTGCTCTACTTTTATTCTGCAACTTGCCGTACGGGCCTCTACCTGTTTCTTTATGCTCTTCAGTCTGAACAGGTTCTTACCAGTTTCCATACATCCACCTGAATACCAGTTCCTACCAGAGTATCAGCCCTGTCTGCCAGTGCCAGCCGTGCCTGCCTGTCTGCCTGGGTACCAGCCGCGCCCGTCTGCCTCCCTGTATCTCCGTCAAGCCAGTCTGCCCGTCAGGACCTCTGCCATACTCGTCCGTCAGCCAGTGTCACAGCCATGCTTGCCTGCCTGTGTCTTGTCCCCGGTGGGATCAGCATCCACAGTCTGACTCCACCCTGGAGTGGTACCTGGTAGCTTCCTATTGCACAAGTCTGACCTCACCATCAGAGGCTCCAGTGAACAGCTAGGAAGCAACTTAGTTATGCCCCTTCCAGGGAAGTTCGATCTGCTGTTCAGTGGGGCCAAAACCCCAGGCGCCCACGCCAACCAGTCTCGGCGCGAGCGTTACAGATTGCTCAGGCCATGGTCTCCGCTGAGTCCCATGAGCCATTGCTCTCGGAGCAAAATGAACTCTCTTCTAGCCCGTATTGGACCCCGGAAGGTTTCTGTGCTCGATTGAGTGATCTGCCTTGTAAAGATCTGCCCACACCTACTCCAGGTGGCCAAATCATAATCTTTAAGGAGTTGTATAATTACATTGCCAGTAAAGAAAAACTCCTTCCGCCAAGATACTATGGGGATCCAGAGGAGTGCATGGAGTTCCTGACGCGTTGTTTGACGTATATGGAATCGAATCCTTCTGAATTTTCCTCTGATTGGTCCAAGGGAGGATTCATGTTGACCTACCTAGCAGGAGATGCATTGAATTGGATGAACCCTCTCTGGGAAGCAAGGGATCCTATCCTCTCAAACCTTGAGGCCCTCCTGATGGCCTTCCTTCAAGCCTTCAAGGCACCGAACCCTGCTCCTCCTGCAAAGTCTTCCCTTACTAGATCCCAGAGGCGGTCCAGACGAGCGAATCCCCTGAAGAAACCGCCACATCTGGCCAAGTCTGTCCAAAACCCGCCTGTTCCTCTACCTGTTCCTGCAGCTACCCAAGCAAAAGCAGCAGCCCTAATCCAACCGCAAAAAGGGGACGCGATATCGGGGCAGTTGCAAGGAACATCCAGACGGTCTCTGCCCTGTGGATGTTAAACTCCACAACCCTAGGCCAGCAGGAGAGGCTGCCCTAGGTGAGAGTACTTCCTCTCCATCAAAATCAAAGACTGTGTCTCTGTTTTCTGGGAGCTTTGGTGTGGTAAACTTGCCTGCCATTCGGAATCAGTGTGTGGTCTCCGTCATAAAGCTCCAGAACCCGGTGCGGGCATTGTCTGAAGTTTGTCAAGCCCTACTCAAGAGCAGTCTAGTCCTTCAAGGACAACTACAGCTCCAGGTTGGAGTCTTATGCTCAAAGAAGTTTGTCTTCCATATGCTGTCTGTTATACCCATGGGTCATTCTGAGCCTAGGACTCTACCACCCGCTCTGGTCAAGAGTTCCTGCAAAATGCTTTCTTTGAATTTACCCAGTCATGAGAGGTGTCTGGTTCCCATGCGTCAAAGACAGTCAACTGTGTCGTCTTCTTCTTCAGCTGGTCTGCTAGTCGTTGAGTCAAGGTGTGATGACCTCACCCAAGATGGAGAAGCGGTGACTATCTCTCCACATGTCTCCAGTGACTATACCAGTAACCCATTAGACATCGAGTCAAGGAGTGTTGATGTCACCAAAGATGGGAAAGCGGTGACAATCGCTCCTCACAACTCTAATAACTATACCTGTAACCTGTTTGTGGAAACATCCCCGCCTTTTGTATGTTTTTTTCTGGATTTCGGGCAGAAGATGGTTCCTATGTGGGTACCTTCATCGTCCATATGGCCGGTTGCTGAAGATTCCATAACAGAAGTTTTCTCCTCTCAGTTTTTTCTGATCCGGTGGAGTTATTGTTCTCCACCCTCAGCTCCAGTGATTTTTCCTGTGTTCAGTACTCTAGAACATCTCTGCTACCTGAAAGTTTGTCTCTGGATATCGGGCAGAAGATGTATCCTGTGTGTGTTCCTTCGGCTTCCATGTGGCCGGCTGGTGAAGATATCAAGTCAGTAGCATCCAAGTCCCTGCTTCTTGTCTACCCAGAGGAAATGGTCCAGTCCATTGAGGAGGCTAACCCCATTGGGTACAAAGAGACTTTGCTATCTGAAATTTCTGATGAAGCTAACCCTGTTGAGCACAAAGAGACTTTGTCTTCTGAGATTCCTGGTGACCCGTTTGCCTTATCCTACTTTGAAGATGTTATAATGACTTGAACTGTGAGTGGTCTCTTTCTTCTTCTACAGATCATTCTTGCAGGATTGAAGAAGAGGGGGCATAAAGGAGGGGGTACTGTAGAAACCCTGCCGGCATCACTGCATGGCCTTCCATTCCCCACCTGCCTGTTACATCAACTCACTCACCCAGTGCCATGCTGTGAGATCTGTCTGTGCTTCATGGCAGCTTGCTCTGTGTACACTTCCTGGCTGTATGCATAGGGGGGCGGCACCAGCCACTCCGGATTATTATTGAGACTGTGTGCACCTCCTTTGGGTGTTCCTGGCCAATAGCCTTGAGGCCTCTGATACTTAAGGCATCCTCACCCATTGGAGGATGCCTGAGCAAACTATTCCCCTCAGTTAGCACTTGCTACTGAGCTGCCAGGTCATGTCTGTTTCCTGTCTCTGAGGGCTGCAAAATTACAAGCCTTCATCTGTGTTTTGTTTGTGTATCCGTGTCTGTTCCTGTCTGAACTCTGGTCTATGTCCGTTCCTGTTCCTTCTTTGTCATTTGTCATTTCCCACTCTGCTGTGTGTATCTCCGCCTTATACTTCTGCTCTGCTTGCCACTATCAGTGGCTCTGCATCTCTCTGCTCTGTTCACCACTACCTGTGGTTCTGCGCTACTCTGCTCAGTTCTGCCACAACCTGTGGTTCTCTGCTCTTTTGCTCTTGACGTTACCTTCTGCGGTTCTGGCTCTTGGCTCCGCCTCCAGCGTCTCCGCTCTAGGCTCTGCCTTCAGCGTCTCCGCTCTTGGCTCCGCCTCCAGCGTCTCTGCTCTTGGCTCCGCCTCCAGCATCTCCGCTCTTGGCTCCGCCTCCAGCGTCTCCGCTCTTGGCTCCGCCTCCAGCGTCTCTGCTCTTGGCTCCGCCTCCAGCATCTCCGCTCTTGGCTCCGTCTCCAGCGTCTCCGCTCTTGGCTCCGCCCCCAGCGGCTCCATCCTTGGCTCTGCCTTCTCCTTCTCTACTCTTGGCTCTGCCTTCTCTTTCTCTACTCTTTGCTCTGCCTTCTCCTTCTCTGCTCTTAGCTCCACCTCCTGCTCTTACTCCGCCTCCTGTAATTCTGCTTTGCATCCACTCTTGCTCTACTTTTATTCTGCAACTTGCCGTACGGGCCTCTACCTGTTTCTTTATGTTCTTCAGTCTGAACAGGTTCTTACCAGTTTCCATACATCCACCTGAATACCAGTTCCTACCAGAGTATCAGCCCTGTCTGCCAGTACCAGCCGTGCCCGCCTGTCTGCCTGGGTACCAGCCGCGCCTGTCTGCCTGCCTGTATCTCCGTCAAGCCAGTCTGCCCGTCAGGACCTCTTCCATACCCGTCCGTCAGCCAGTGTCACAGCCGTGCTTGCCTGCCTGTGTCTTGTCCCCGATGGGATCAGCATCCACAGTCCGACTCCACCCTGGAGTGTTACCTGGTAGCTTCCTATTGCACAAGTCTGACCTCACCATCAGAGGCTCCAGCGAACACCTAGGAAGCTACTTAGTTATGCCCCTTCCAGGGAAGTTCAGTCTGTGGTCCAGTGGGGCCACACCCCCAGGCGCCCGCGCCAACCAGTCTCGGCATGAGCGTTACATGGGATTTCTGAACAATGATTTGATATTCAGTTTGATAATACCCTGTCATTTGTTATATTTGATTGTGCATCTATTATTGATGAGGATGACACAGTACTATTGATTTTTTATGTCACAGGATTATATGAATTTTATGGGCATTTATGCAATAGGGATATTGATCCAGGTATATTATCTCAATTGCATCCAAAAGTTGATTACTAATGTGACTACAGACTCCGGCCATATTATTTTTAATGGGGTATCTATGTGACTCTACAATTATTTGCTCTATTTCCCTGGAATATATTACGAGATATTTTTCTGTTTATTAAAGACTGGGTATTACAGTCCAATATTTTTGTATGCGTGTGGTTTTTTTGTGTATATATTTTAGTGTGTAAGCTTTTTAGGGTACATTAGGGCTATAAGGGCTACCAACGTGGAGTGGGGGTGACATTACGTCTACAACTAGGGTGCCAACCTCAGCTGTCAACTAGGGTGAGCTTAGGGTTCATCTAGGGAGAGATTAGCCCTAGCTAAGTTACTGCACTTCTCTTTATTCACCTTCATGGTTTTGCACCTTCTTGAGATAACCATGATTTTTTAATTCCTTTTTTAATCATCTTAATAAAGATTAAATTTTAGAGGTCTATGTTTTTCTGGTGTTTAAGTAATAATAGTAATATTGAGACTAACGTTGAGCATTCCGATACCGAGTTCCAATATTTTTGTGATATCGGAAATCGGAATCGGAAGTTCCCAGTGTATGGTTCCCAGGGTCTGGAGGAGAGGAGACTCTCCTTCAGGCCCTGGGATCCATATTCATGTAAAAAATAAAGAATTAAAATAAAAAATATGGATATACTCACCCCTCCAGCAGACCCTGGACCTTACCGATGTAACCGGCAGCCTCCGTTCCTAAGAATGCAGTGAGTTTAGGACCTGCGATGACGTCGCGGCTTGTGATTGGTTGCGTGAGCAGTCACATGAGGGGTCACGCGACCAATCACAAGCCGCAACGTCATCGAAGGTCCTTAACTCTGCATTCTTAAGAACGGAGGCACCGCTAAGAGCAGGGGCCGCCAGAGGGGTGAGTATATCAATATTTTTTATTTTTATTCTTTATTTTATACATGAATATGGATCCCAGGGCCTGAAGGAGAGTTTCCTCTCCTTCAGACCCTGGGAACCATTCTGATATTTTGTGTCCCATTGATATGCATTGGTATCGGGTATCGGTATCGGCGAGATCCGATATTTTGCCAGTATCGGCCGATCCAATCCGATACCGATACCTTTGCATATCGGAAGGTATCTCTCAACACTAATTGAGACCCTACCATTTCATAAATAAGGTTTTCTTGTGTCCCTAGAACTAGGGGCGCCGTAGTGTATCCCTGTCTCCCGGATTACTCCTGAAGGTGGAGATGCTGAATTCACGTACCTTCCTATGCTCCTATATCAAGCCTTATCTGTGCCCTCCCCCAACCAGGGAGGTGGTAAGCCAAAGTGTATAGCATGACAATAAACAGACAAAAATGGAAGACGGACAGGGATAAATGAAAATAACAATCATACAAAATACACTCATCAAACAGAGTGGAACCTAGGTGAGTTAAATGAAGGAGAAATCAAATATGAGAGGATGAGAATGTGCAGACAAAAAAACTCCAAACAACAATCTCCTGAACAAAGCTCAAAATGCCAACTCGAACCACAAAATTTACCTCCAACTCCTAACCAGGCAGTAAGAACTAACACTGTCAATTCGTAAGTGCCAGAGGCATGCGTAAGGGAGTGGTCAACACAGAACAGCTGAGACAATCCAGGTATCTATGCTCCAGGAGCTTCAACTGAACAGGAATTAACCCTTGCACTGAGAGCAAGGAAAAAACTTGCACTGTTTAATAAGATGGTGAAGTACTTCCAACCAGTACAGGAGTTTGTAAAACCAAACCCCATGATTTTCTAGTTACTCTCTGTCATGATATCCCTGTAACATTATATTTGTGAAAATAAAAAATTTGAGGCTAAGAGAACATTTTTGTGGGAAAAATAGGATGAATTTTTTTTTCACGGCTTTATGTTATAAACTTCTGTGAAGCACCGGGGGGGGTTCAAAGTGCTCACCACACATCTAGATACATTCCTTCAGGGGTCTAGTTTCCAAAATGCAGTCACTTTAGGGAGTTTCCACTTTTTAGGCACATCAGGGACTCTCCAAATGCCACATGGTGAGCGCTCTCAATTCCATCCATTTTTATGTTCAAAAAGTAACCCGGTTCTCATTCCTTTCTGAGCCCTGCCATGCACCCAAACAGCAGATTTCCCCCACATATGGGGCATACTCAGGAGAAATTGTACAACAATTTTTGGGGTCAATTTTCTCCTGTTGCCCTTTTTTCCTTCCACATTGCATTAATTACTGTGAAGCACCTGAAGAGTTAATAAACTTCTTGAATGTGGTTTTGAAGACCTTTATGGGTGCAGTTCTTAGAATGGTGTAATTTTGGGGTATTTTTAAAGTAATATATGCATGAAAAAAATCCCAGATGCTTGCCAGAAAATGCATATGTCCTTAATTAGATAATACCCATAAAGCGTGGAAAAATACACAGAAAAGAGGCTATTCAAAAATAAATAAACAGGGATGAAAGAGTGTAACTCTATGTATTAGATAAACAAGACCCTTTGGTA
This sequence comes from Ranitomeya variabilis, assembly GCF_051348905.1. Lineage (NCBI taxonomy): Eukaryota > Metazoa > Chordata > Amphibia > Anura > Dendrobatidae > Ranitomeya > Ranitomeya variabilis. Next base: position 232,800,489 of record NC_135237.1, read on the forward strand.
CAAATAAATATATAATGCCCTGAATAGTTATCAACCTAAGTATGGGATGGTGCACCAGTAAGAGTTGTTTTGGACAGCATTAGGAGGAAAACATACTTTATTATTACCTGTGGGCGGTAGCGGCAACCCCGACACGCATTTCGCGTGTAGCTTCGTCTAAGGGGGAGTGTGTACTGATTGGGGTGTAATGGTTGCTTAAATAGCGCTGACCTGGTTGTAAGCGGCGGCAGTTTGATGACGGCCCTTACGTCGGCAATACTGCAAGACGCCGCTGCTGATCGGCATCATGTGATACCTTTTTTACATCTCTTACTACATTATTGTTTTTATAAATGTTCCAATAAAATTTTGTAATTTTATGGCTATTTGCTTCCATGTTCTCTTTTTGATATATATATACTGTGTTAGTGTATAGCCGGTTGTCTTTGAGAGTAGTCACATCAGTGACTGCTCTCAAAATCATCAAGATCGTAGTGGGACATTATGGATTATTATCTTCTCGGTGGGCAGGTGAGGAATATTGTGGTTTATTATTTTATTTTTGTTGCAGGAGACGTTGGCTTCAGTGGATTAGGTGTTTGGTGAGTATGGTCAAATAAAGGATTGTATTCTGTGCGTGTGTGTATTTTATGATATCACTATGAGGTTAGTAATGGGGGCTTCTTATAGACGCATCTCTATTACTAACCTGTGGGCTTGATGTCACCTGACAATACAAAGGTGACATCAACCCTCCCAACCATTAGCCCACTTGCCACCACTACAGGGTAAGTGGGAAGAGCGAGGCTAAGTGCTAGATTTGGCACATCTTATAGGTGCGCCTTTTCTGAGGCAGCTGAGAGCTGATGTTTTCAGTCTGGGAGGAGGCCCCTTCCTAGGCTACTAATATCAGCTCGCAGCTGTCTGCCTAGTCTTTTCTATTTAGATTTTATAGGGGACCCTATGTCAACTTTTTTCTGGGGTCCCTCTGTAAATGAGGCAGTAAAGGCTAAGCAAACAGCTTTGAGCTGATATTAATAGCCTAAGAACCTTTATGGCTATTGGCTCCTTCCCAGAATATTAACATCAGCCCTCAGCCGTCGGCTTTCTCTCTATTGGTTATAAAAATTATGCGGGAGCCCACGCAATTTTTTTTTTTTTTTTTTTTAATTAATAGTTGCTGTTTGGTTACAGCCTGTGTATGTTCATTTTATTAACACTCTTACATAGGCTGGTTACAGTGTGTGCACATGTGTGTGTTTACTTATCAGCTTAGTAATGAGGGTGTCTGGCTGACACCTTTTCACTCCTAAACCTAGGGCTTGGTGTCAATGACAGCTGCTGACACCAAGCCTTAATCTCAATATCCTGATACTACTGCATCAGAATGAAAAAGAAGGTGCTGAACCAAGAGATTACATCACAATTTTTTAAAAATATCTTTATTTAGCTCAAAAAGCCTTCATTGCTGTGCAAAAAGGTGTACAAAACAGAGACAAAAATGCCCCCCCCAAAACGTGGCAAAACATGCGTTTTTGCAGCAGAGTTTATGCTGCCAAGAGATGTAGAAACCTTGAAGAAATCTCTGCAAGCAAATACTCAACGTACGCACATAGCTTTAGACTGGAGTCACACTAGTGATTTTAAAATCAGTCCAATTTTGTTCCTGCAAAGTAAGACGAGAGTAATACAAGTATCATGCCTTTTTCATGGCAGTGCAATCCGATTTTTAACACCTAGCATCTGATTTACATCCTACGGTCGATTTCACATGTCCTGATATTTCCGGTACTGGGAAAAAGTGATACCGGAGATGTTAGCGTCCATGTGTCCAATACATGTGGCACATGTGTGGCAACCATGTGCCGTCTGTGTGCCGCATCAATACCACATGGCAGGTGCCAGGGAAGCCGGGTGCTGAAAACAACTCATCATTTTCCCCTGCTCTGCCAGTGATCAGCATGATTAGTGGAGAATTATGAGAGTTTTTTCAAGTGAGAACAATGACAGCAGAATGAGGCTTTTGGGACTATTACTCCCATCAACCTACACCTGCTGCCGCTAATAACAGTGACAGCAGGAGTGGCTGATGGGAGTATTCCACAACCGCTGCCTGCGCTATAAATAAATAAATGAAAAAAACAGGATGGGTTCCCCTGTACTTTTTTAACCAGTCAGGCAAAATTGACAGCTGGGGGCTGCATCCCTCAGCTGTCAGCTTTAGCAAGACTGGTTGTAACGGGGTCTACTGTGCTGTAGTACCTCTTTAGATATCACCCCGTGTTTCAGGAGGTCCACTCTGCCTTGGCTGGATTCTGAATGAAGGACGCTGGCTAGAATTCTTTGGTTACATGGGTGCATATAAAATCTCACTGCTTCTCCACGTATTTCCAGTCTAACCACACGTTATTCACAGCACACAGAATATATAACACAGATACAGAGGGCAGGCCAATAGAAAAACAGCAGGCCAGACATACATTACAAAAGCCGCAGATGGCCGGAGCCTGCCAATATTTACTGTGGGAATTACAAAGGTAAGGGAGGTCAGAAGGAGAATATCTTGTCCCCTCTGCCCAGGGGCGCAGCCTGTGGACTGATGCATTTCACATGGAACCTATTATACATACATATACTGCATAACATATTCTTGGTGCTGGGGGGTTCTGTAACACGGCTCCCCTTTTCAGCGACGCGATCGGCATACACAGTCTGATCCTTAACGGATCGGTTTGGGGATGCCTGAAGTTTATGGGGTTGGTACAAGTTCCATTTGTCGACTTAGTCCATCGGCGTTACTGTTTTGTTTGCCGGGTCTGTAGTGGATGGTGAAGTCCAGAGGTTGTAGGGCTAAACTCCACCGCAATAATCTGGCGTTGTCTCCAGAGACCCGATTAAGCCAGACTAGGGGATTATGGTCCATTAGGAGGGAAAACTGTCGTCCATACAAATATGGTTGTAACTTTTTGAGAGCCCATACTATTGCCAGGCACTCCTTCTCGATGGCCGCATAGCTCACTTCACGGAGCAGTAGTTTCCGACTCAGGTAAGCTACCGGGTGTTCTTGGCCGTCCGGCCCGACTTGGCTTAGTACTGCCCCCAATCCAAACATAGAAGCATCCATGTGAACAAGGAAACATTTAGTTGGATCGGGTGCGGCCAATACAGGGGTATTGGTGAGGGCATCCTTTAGCTGGCGGAAGGCTTCCTCACACTCTGGGGTCCAGGTTACCTGGCGGGGTTGGTTCTTATGGGTCAGATCAGTGAGGGGCTTGGCTACGCTGCTGTAATTGGGAACAAATTTCCTGTAATACCCCGCTGTCCCTAGAAACGCCATGACCTGGGTTTTAGTGCGTGGGGTGGGCCATTTGGCTATGGCCTCAATCTTGGCTGGTTCTGGTCTCTGTTTCCCACTTTCCACCCAATGCCCTAAATACTGAACCTCTGCTTTGCCCACGTGATACTTGTTTAGGTTCAGGGTAATTCCGGCCTTGTGGATCCTGTCTAATACTGTCTCTAGGTGATTTAGATGCTCTTCTCATGTCGCGCTGTAGATGGCGATGTCATCCAGGTACGCACAAGCATAGTCCTGGAGACCATCCAGAAGCTGGTCAGCCAGCCTCTGGAAGGTCGCCGGGGCAGTCTTCATCCCAAATGGCATAACTCGAAACTGGAATAAGCCGAAAGGGGTGACAAATGCAGACTTGGGAACAGCATCAGGACTAAGGGGAATCTGCCAGTAGCCTTTGCATAGATCGATGGTGGTCAATTACTTTGCCTCTGCCAGCCGGTCTAACAACTGATCCACACGCGGCATGGGATACGCATCCGTCACTGTTTTCTCATTGAGCTTATGATAGTCTACACAAAACCGTGTAGTCCCATCCTTCTTGGGCACTAACACTACGGGGGATGCCGAGGGACTATCTGACTCTTCAATTACCCCTAAACGCAACATCTCTTGTATCTCTTGTCGCATCCCTTCTCGTACAGACTCAGGGACGCGGAAGGGGGGTTGTCGCAGGGGGGTCTGATCCTGGGTCTCAACCTTGTGTTGTGCCAGGCAAGTGTACCCTGGTCTCCCTGAAAACATCCTCTGTCGCTGCCTCAACAACGCCTCCGCCAGCTGTCTTTCCCGGGGACCTAGGTCTTCACCCAAGTGTACCTGGTCCCATGTTTTAGACTGAGTCCTTTCCCCTAAAACATCAGGCAAGGGAAGTCTGGCTAAATCCTCTGCTTCATGTGCACAGATGGCCACTACCTCTTCAGGGCACTCCTGGTAGGGCTTCAGCATATTCACGTGGAACATGCGGATAACTCTGGGGTCGTCACAATCGGCGACATTATAGGTGGTGTCGGCTATTTTCCCCACTACCTGGTAGGGACCCTGCCATGCAGCTTGGAACTTGTTCTGCCTAGTGGGCTCTAACACCAGGACCTTCTGTCCTATTTCCAAGGTGCGCTCTCTGGCCCTCCTATCGTACCATACGTGCTGCCGCCGCTGAGCCTCCTGCATGTTCCCACGTACAGCCTGGGTCAGCTCCTGTAGGCGGTCCCGGAATTCCAGCACATAGGGTACAAGAGGTACCCCTTCTATGATGCCCTCCCCTTCCCAGTGTTCTAGCACTAAGTCTAGGGGTCCCCTTACTCATCTCCTGTATACCAGTTCGAACGGGGAGAACCCCGTGGATTCTTGGGGCACCTCCCGATAGGCAAACAGGAGGTGAGGCAAGAATTTCTCCCAGTCCCTGTAGGTCCTGGTAAAAGTCCCAATGAGTTGTTTTAACGTCCCGTTAAAGCGTTCACACAACCCATTGGTTTGCGGGTGGTACGGGGCGCTTCTAATGGACTTTACACTGCACAGCTTCCACAGTTGGTTGGTAACCTCTGCTGTAAACTGGGTACCCTGGTCCGAGATAATCTCCCAGGGAAATCCAACCCGTGAGAAAACCTAGAGCAGGGCAGCCGCCACCATCTCTGCCAGTATGTTAGGTAACGCAACCGCCTCTGGATACCGTGTGGCATAATCTACCACTGTCAATATATACCTTTTCCCTGATGGACTGGGTTTGGCTAACGGCCCTATCAGATCGACCGCTACTCGGCTAAATGGTTCCTCCACAATGGGGAGGGGGCATAATTTGGCCTTGCATCGATCTCCCCTCTTGCCAATGCGCTGGCAACTGTCACAGGTCTGGCAGTACTGACGAACATCATAGGTTACCCCCGGCCAAAAGAAGTTTTGTGTCAGACGATGCCTGGTGCGACTGATGCCGAAGTGCCCGGCCAAGGGTATGTCATGAGAGATTTGCAGTAACTCATGCCTATACTTCTTGGGAACTACCAGCTGTCGTTTTATAGTGGGACTCGTCCCTGTGTGATGCTGCTCTGTGATCCGGTAGAGGAGTCCCTGCTTCCATATAAACTGTTCCCCTTCCAGTACCCCTCTCCCCTCTTGTGCCTTCCCACGATATCCCTCCAATGAAGGATCCTCAAGTAACTCCCTCTTAAATTCATCTGGTGTGGCCCAAGAAATGTGCCTGGCTATGGGAATACGTGTAGGGCTGGGATGTCTTACCTGGGCCTCCTCTGAGTGTGATTTTGCCTCCGCAGCTCGAGCTTGTCTCCGGGTGGTCACAGGATATGTCTCAGTCAGAGGGGCAACCGAGAAGGCAGACAACATGGGCCCCAAGTCATTTCCCAGCAAGACATCTACGCTCCAATCCTCCATCAAGCCGACCTCAACAAGGCCATTCCAGTTCAGGTGAATCCGGGCAGTGGGCAGTCGATGTATGGCTCCCCCTGCTACACGGACTGCCACTGTCCGGTCCGTCTTCTCTTGGTCCCGGACGAGATGAGGCTTCACATGGGTCAAAGTTGCCCCGGAATCTCTTAGTCCCTGCATACGTTTCCCATTAACCCACACGACCTGTCGATGCTGTTGTCGATTATCTGCCTGGGCTGCCTGCACGGGGTCTACTTCATGCAGCACTTCCTCCATCTCTTCCACTCCTTGGTTAGTCGTAGCCCCCAATGTCGGGTCAACTTCACCTTGGTAGCAGTGTACAGTGGCCCGGCTGAAGGTAGCTGTTTCCGCCTTTGGCCACTGGGTATGCTTAGTTCGGTTGGGACATTGTCTTTGCAGGTGGCCCAGCTGACGGCAGGTGTGGCATCGCGCCCCAGGGGAACTGTCGTAGGCTGGGTTTCTAGCTGGTCCCCCTACAATCTTCGGTGGTTTGGGGCCCTCCAGGTCCATGGGCGGACCCCTAGTGACCATCTGTGATCCGGACAACTGAGGCCTCCTGGCATCATGATGTTCATCGGCCAGACGAGCGGCTTCCTCAAGAGTCGTTGGCCGCCTGTCCCGAAGCCATTCCTGTGTCTCGGGGGTTAGTCCATTAAAGAATCATTCTAACAAGACGAGCTGGAAGACGTCCTCCTTAGTGGTTGCTTGGCTCCCTTGTACCCACTGTAGCAGTGACCGCCGTAATTTACAGGCCCATTCAGCATGGGTATCGATTACGCGTTTTATAAGCCCGCGGAACTTTTGGCGCAATGCCTCACTTCTTTGATCCACTCATAGTCCATACAGTCCTCATCAGGTACCGTGCGATAGGCGTCCGCTGCCCGGCCTGTCAGCTTGCTGGCCAGAATCTGAACCCGTTCCTCCGGCTTCACTTGATGAAGGGCACACTGCTGCTCAAAGTCCTGCAGAAAGCCATAAATGTCTTCCTCAACCTCCCCCAACTGTCGGAAGGCATTATACTGGATCTTTTTGTGGCTTACTGTTGAAGGTACCTGGTAGGAGGCCAGAGCTCCCCCTGCTCGCTGACTCTCCTCTCTCCGCTCTGCCATCTCCATCTTGGCCAGCTCCACTTTGGTCTGCTCTGCCATCTCCATCTTGGCTAGCTCTATCCTGGTCTGCTCTGCCTTCTTTTCCTTCAGATCAGTACGCACAGCAGCCATCACCTCTCGTATGATCTCTACTGCAGGGTTTGGGCCATAGAACGCCAGTCTGTTCTTTACCTCCCTCTGGAATTCAGTCTCCTTCACGTTCACATTGGGGGGCGCTGCACTGTCGTGTTCCATGATGGCTGCTATCAAATCCGCTTTTGTTTTGTTGCTGGCGATTAACCCTCGGGCTTCCACCACATCTTTTAATGTAGTCCTCTGTAAGTTCTGGTAGTTGTTTTCCATTCATTCCTTTCCTCCTGTAGAAGGGGTCTCACATCCCGCTGGCTGCCACCAGTGTAACGGGGTCTACTGTGCTGTAGTACCTCTTTAGGTATCACCCCATGTTTCAGGAGGTCTACTCTGCCTTGGCTGGATTCTGAATGAAGGACGCTGGCTGGAATTCTTTGGTTACATGGGTGCATATAAAATCTCACTGCTTCTCCACGTATTTCCAGTCTAACCACACTTTATTCACAGCACACAGAATATATAACACAGATACAGAGGGCAGGCCAATAGAAAAACAGCAGGCCAGACATACATTACAATAGCCGCAGGTGGCCGGAGCCTGCCGATATTTACTGTGGGAATAACAAAGGTGGGGGAGGTCAGAAGGAGTATATCTTGTCCCCTCTGCCCAGGGGCACAGCCTGTGGACTGATGCATTTCAAATGGAACCTATTATACATACATATACTGCATAACATATTCTTGGTACTGGGGGGTTCTGTAACACTGGTTATCGAGAGTAGAGGGGTCCTCACGTTGTTTTTTAAAAATTATTTAAATAAATCATTTTAAAAAACGGCATGGGGTCCCCCCCCATTTTTGACAACCAGTCTTACTAAAGCTGACAGCTGAGGGCTGGTATACTCAGGCTGTTAAAGGGCAGGAAATTCTTTTCCCACAGTTTTACTGACTTTTTTTCCGATTTTAAGAAAAATGCTCGTTTTTCTGGTTATGAAACCGAATGTGCCATATTCATGCTGAATTTATGCTTGGCAATTGTTTTCTGAACATATTCCCTCATCTCTAATAAGAATTAAAAGTTTGAAAATTGTTAAATTTTCAAAAATTGTAGCCAAATTTACAATATTTTCACAAATAAATGCAAGTCATAGCGAACAAATTTTACCACTGTCATGAAGTACAATATGTTACGAGAAGAAATTCTCATAATCACTGGAATCCGTTGAAGTGTTCCAGAGTTATTACCTCATAAAGTGACACTTGTCAGATACAAAAAATAAGGCCTGGTGATTAACCTACAAAGTGGCTTGGTACTTAATGGGTTAAACGCATTGTGCCAGAAGCAGACTGCACCATATCTTTTACACTGTGAAATGTGATCCCACACAACAGCCATGTCACTAAATATATATATAGCAGTATATATTATCTACATGTAAATAAAGTAGTATTGCTCACTTTATATATATTTTTTTACTACTTTATTAAGTTATAGCATATTATTAATATTGTTATAAAAAACAGTTCAAGTATATCTATTTGTACTCAATGATATTCAGAATGAGTGGACTGTGTTGCAGTTCCCAGTACACAATTCTGCAAGGGACTTTTTTGTCAGTAATTTTGGTCATTAATTTTTAAAATATATTAAAACTTACCTGCTAACATTAATGCTCGAACACAATCAGTTCTACCTTGAATTGATGCCTTCATTAATGCTGTAAATCCATGAATATTTCTCTTCTCCAGGTCCAAATCAGGATAGTAATTCAATAAATAGTTTGTGATTGTTACATGTCCTAAAAGATTAAATACAGGCATTCAAGAAATTTCCAAGGAAAAGCCTCTAAACTATTATATACCGTATATACTCGAGTATAAGCCGAGATTTTCAGCCCAAATTTTTGGGCTGAAAGTGCCCCCTCGGCTTATACTCGAGTCACGGTCGGCGGGTGAGGGGGGGAGGGCGCCCGGGGCATACTCACCTAGTCCCGGCGATCCTGACGCTCCCCCTGCCCGTCCCACGGTCTCCGGGTGCAGCAGCCTCTTCCCCCTGAGCGGTCACGTGGGACCGCTCATTAGAGAAATGAATAGGCTGCTCCACCTCCCATAGGGGCGGAGCCGCCTATTCATTTCTCTAATGAAGCGGTGCCGGTGACCGCTGATAGAGAAAGAGGCTGCGGCACCGAAGACAGGCAGGGGGAAGGAGCGGGACGCCGGGAGCAGGTAAGTATGACATATTCACCTCTCCTCGTTCCACACGCCGGGCGCTGTCTCCATCTTCCCGGCGTCTCTCCGCTCTGACTGTGCAGGTCAGAGGGCGCGATGACGCATATAGTGTGCGCGCCGCCCTCTGCCTGATCAGTCAGTGCGGAGAGACGCCGGGAAGATGGCGCCGAGGAGCTGCAAGCAAGAGAGGTGAGTATGTGTTTTATTATTTTTATTGCAGCAGCAGCAGCACAGCTATGGGGCAATAATGGACGGTGCAGAGCACTATATGGCACAGCTATGGGGCAATAATGGTGCAGAGCACTGTATGGCACAGCTATGGGGCAATAATGGTGCAGAGCACTATATGGCACAGCTATGGGGCAACGGTGCAGAGCACTATATGGCACAGCTATGGGGCAATAATGGTGCAGAGCACTATATGGCACAGCTATGGGGCAGTAATGGTGCAGAGCATTATATGGCACAGCTATGGGGCAATAATGGTGCAGAGCACTATATGGCACAGCTATGGGACAATAATGGTGCAGAGCACTATATGGCACAGCTATGGGGCAATTATGAACGGTGCAGAGCACTATATGGCACAGCTATGGGGCCATAATGAACGGTATGGAGCATCTATTTTTATTTTTGAAATTCACCGGTAGCTGCTGCATTTTCCACCCTAGGCTTATACTCGAGTCAATAAGTTTTCCCAGTTTTTTGTGGCAAAATTAGGGGGGTCGGCTTATACTCGGGTCGGCTTATACTCGAGTATATACGGTAAATACAATATTTATAATTATTTATGCAGTATAAGTTTCAGACAACTGTGCCTACTATAGGATAATACCTGATGCAGTATGTGACTAGGACGCACAACCTGTAAAGGTGTGTTACAGTAAAATGACTGCAAATAACATTAAATCACCATGTTTCGGGAATAGATAATGCGATGTGCACTATAATACAACATATTGGTGCAAAAGAATAGCAAAAGTTACAACTCAATACATATTGGAAGCCCATTAAACTATATAGTGCACTTTAATGTCAAAAATATTGTGAAAAAATATTTACAATCATTATTAAATATACCGTATACAAGTAGATAAAATTATAGGGGATACAAGTACAAAATAACTGCATACATAGGAGCTATATACTGTATATCATCTCATATAAGTAGATTTATGTACATGGATATTATTTTGTATTCCGTTAGAAATAATTGACCCAAATTTATTAATAAATTTTTTTAAAAATTTGCATCCCCAGGTCATGTATATTTTACTTCTATGAGGTTTCCTTCTTTTCTTGCCACCTGTATATTTATTTATGATATCTAAGTTATATTAAGCACTTGCACTTTACTACTACTGGGGCAACTAATAGTGACTGAACTAATTAACCATGATTGTGTTAATATAACATCTTAGAGGAAGGCTAATTATGCACAGGAATTTACTTATAGCAATTATTTATCACGTACAAGGCTGGACTAGCCTGTCTATCTCCCATGGGATTCTCTGTTCATTTATTGTAACCCCTTCATCACTATATACTGTATATTATTTTTTTTCATTTTTTTTATTTATTGATAAATTTGGGTCAATTATCTCTTACAGAATATGAAATGCCATACATGAATCTACTTATATGAGATGGTTAGATGGTATGTACACCTCATGTGTATGCAGTTATTTTTGTACTTGTATCCCCTATTATTTTATCTATTTGTATACTGTATGTTTAATAAAGATTGTAAATGCTTTTTCACAATATTGGCATTCTCTTCCTTATGTGAGGGGTGATCAGTAGTGTAAAGATGAGACCCCTAAGGTGATGGGCGATCAGCAGTGTCAAGAAGAGACCCCTAAGGTAAGGGGCAATCAGAGGGTGTACCAGTGGTTCTTTGCAGAGACTTGTCCCTCCAGGTCTCAGGCATATGTCTTATTGTAGTTGGTTGAGGAATGGCTCCAGGGTGAAACTTTGTCCCCAGCAGAGGTGGTAGAGAGGGTGGTGGTCGACTGGCTGGTGTGGGCTCTGCCGGCTGCCCTGCAGCGTTGGGTGGAGCTAGTGGATCTGGACACTCTGGACCAGCTGATAAGTTGGATTCAGTGGTATACAGTCACTCAGGACTGTGTACAGGAGTATGGGAAAAGTCCACTAACTACTGTTGAGGTTAACCCGGACCGAGCCTGTGATGATGGGTAACCCCAAGTGAGGGTGACAAAAGTCTTGTTTCCCCTAAAGCGGCTCCAAGCTATAGTCGTGCTGCAGTTATTAAGTGTTGGCGGTGTCAAGGACCCAGACATGAGGCTGTTAACTGCCCTCTGACATCTGAAAACATGGACTGCAGGTATACTCGCCGTGTGTCAATGTATGCCTAGCCAGTCTATACCACCACTATGGGCACTGCTGGCAGTGAACCACGGCTGTGCCGGGTACTCATCAATGGGTGCCATAAGGAGGCTCTCCTGGACTTGAGGAGTGTAGTGACTTTGATCAATGGGTTCCTTGTTGCTGGGGAGAACCCCAAAGGATGGAAAGTGGAAGCGATGGGTATCCATGGGGAAATCCGGGAGTACCCGACCACAGAGGTTACTTTTTCACATTATGTGGAGACATTAAACATGTGGTTGGAGGGGTGAAGACGCTTCCATATGGGGCTGTGTTGGGAAGAGACTTGCCCCTGTTTTGGCCCTGTGGGAGGCCAGGGTTAACCCTCCCAAGGTAAATGCTATTCTGGTCGCAGAACCCGAAGATCCCAAGTCAGGAATACCTGCCATAGGGGTCACCAACCTAGGGGCAGAGTGTAATCCCAATAGGTCCCCCCTAGAGGTTGTGGCGGGAGAGGTCCTGGAGACCCCACTGAACCCCAAGCTGGAAATGTCTCCTGATATGTTTGGGACACAGATACGCAGGTATAAAAGATGCATGTATAAAAATAAAGCCTGGAGGAATCAGGAAAGTGTGGTTATAGAGGCAACTAGGGATGTATGCATCAGGCACGCTCTGAAACCGGCCAGGGTTGTGGCCAGGGGTTAGGGTAAAAAAGATAGCGCTCTTGCTAGACAGCAGTGTCGAGAGGCTCAGGTTCGGTTGGGACTTGGTATGCCAAGAGTTGCCGGGGCAAACCGCGGAGTTTCAGCATGACAAAGTCCCCAAGGCATGGGTAAGGGTATGGAGTAAATGATACCAAGTGCCTGAAGGCAGGTACTTAGGTCACAGTGTTAAGGAGAGAATGTATAGCATATGAAGATATACTGAAATCAAACTTATATGGACGCTTTGCTGAATATTAGAATCATGTAACTTTAAGGTTTTCTGATTCACTGTCATAAGACTTAATTCTGTTTATTATTCTGTACCAGGATGTACCAAGATACGCCATGTCCAGATGGACTTTAAAAGGCTGTGTAATTCACCTAGTTTTATCAAGAGTGAATGTACCTGCACATGGGGAAATTGATCCCCCCATAAACCAAAGATCAGTAGAATACGTGCATAGACAGATGTCAGCCTGACCTAAAGCAGGCCATTAGGGTGATAACTGTACAGATAGCCTAAAAGCAGTAATCATTAGATTAATGGTCCTATAGTATTAAAGATAATAACAGAGAACATGTGAGATCGATAGTGACTTGTGATAATTATTACGTCGGAAAATCCCATGATGTAATGTACCGAGACCGCCCAATTTTTCCTATAAAAAGCTGTTCAACCAATAAAGATCAGAAATCATTCGAGACACAATTGCTTGCTTTTGTATCCTGATTTCTCCGGCCGTAAAATCTAATATTCAATTTGGCAACAGACAATTAAGAGGAGAACACACGCATCCCGTGTGCCCTAACTATTGGCGCCCAACGTGGAGCTAGGATGAAAGTTTGGACCTGACCAGCTGCGAAGAATACCTCCAATCTTGGACCGGACCACTCGAGGGTGCAGAAGTGCACCTCCTACTAGGTAAGACAATCATTCATCTTACCTATAGCCCTCCAGTGTTTCCGTGCTGAGATAAAGGTCAGTCGGCTGTCAGACTCAGACATAGTGACCGATCTGACAAGTCCTAGCACCAAAAACCCACCCTGGTCATGATTTCCTTAATTGTCTGCCTTATCTGCTTTGCCTCTCTGCTTTGCTGTTTGCATATGTGATTGTTACCTCAGCCAGCCTGAAAAAAGAGGGATATGCACTGAGCGCATTCACTGTCACTCTGGTCCTGCTCTCAGCTTGACCAATGGTCCAGAAGTCTGAACTGTGTCTCTCCCAGTGGGCAAGTGGGAGTAGGGACTTGATTACTCTGAGTGATTTTCCAACCTCTAAGGGGTTGGTGACTTCTTGCGGGTTCCCACCAGAAATCCCCAGGCTTAGGTGATCGTGTTTTAGCTGCAACATAAGTTCATAGGTTTCATTCTATACAGGTGGAAGGGTAATTACAATTACCATATTGATGTGACTGAGTGATTGCTCTCTCCCTGTCTATTTAAAGTGCGTTTTGCCCAGGTATAGACTTTTCATCTCTACAAATCAGGCTGGCATATACAGTAGAAAAGTAAATTGTGAAGTGTTTTGGTGTCGAGGATTCGCAGTATCTGACATCAGTGCTAGTTTAAGATGTCTTTTGTCTGTATTGTGCATGATTTGCCGGCAGGAGGTGTACTAGCATATGGTTAAAGTTTTGAATTAATTCTGTATATATACATATATATATGTTGTGAGATTAGAGGATTAGTTAACCGGTTTTGTTTTACATACTTTAGAATTGTAAAGTTAGTTGTAACAGCATATTCATGTAGAGAGATAATTCCTTAAATGGTGATTGCTTTCATTTGTACAGATATCTCTGATAGTGTGAGATCCAAAGTCCATTGTTACTCTCTAGTTAATGTTTTATTAATATCACTGCATTTTTCTGTGAGACAGTTTGGAAATTATTTTTTTTCTTAAAGCAAAAGTGTTGTGGAAGCAGATATTCTAGCAACTTATCTGGTATTTTTAGACTACACAGTTTCTGGATATACAAGAATTGTTAAGTACCCTGGTGGTAGTTGTTAAGCTAACTTTCTATATCACTGTAGTAAAAATAACTAGACATCACAATATCAATGAAGGCACCTTTCCTTGGACATAAGGAGTACATACAGCTTTAAAATTCACATATCCAACTGTTCTAAACCCCATAGGAACTTGTCTCAAGCAAGAAACACACATGTCCCTCAGACACACTCAGAATTCAGATGATAGAATGGGTGGGAGTAGTCAGTCAACACACATAAGACAGACACGACCCATAGCGGAGCGAGGAAAGAAAACACATGTTAAGAACCCTCCGATCCTAAAGAAGGAGGATTATATAAGAAGGTATGGAAGAATGTGTTAATGAGTAGAGAGCAGCGTCCCAGCCTCAGGTATTATGAGATCTTACAGGTCCCTGAAGCATTTTATAAGATGGTAAAGGAAGTTATAAGACAGTAATGGAGAGAGGAATATGAAAAGGTTACTGAATTTTATGCCATGCAGGCATCCACGGAAAGTGTGTCAGTTGCAACATCTGCATTACAGTCATTGATACCGCCTATTATTATTATTATTTATTTTTATAGCACCATTAATTCCATGGTGCTGTACATGTGAAAAAGTGGTTACATACAGAGTTATAGATATCGTTAACATTAAACAAATTTACAATGACAGACTGGTACAGAGGGGAGAGGACCCTGTCCTTGCGGACTTACATTCTTTGGGATAATGGGGAAGAGACAGGAGGTCGGTGTGCTGCAGCACTTGTGGTGGTAAGGCTTCAGCTCTGGTGGTGGTGAGGCGGCAGCTCAGGTGGTTGGTGAGGCAGCAGATTGGGTGGTTGGTGAGGTGGCAGCTGTGGCAGTGGCGATGCGGCAGCTTGGGTGGTTGGTGAAGCGAGAGTTGAAGAAGGAGGATATGGCTGACAGACACTCCGGGATTCTGGACAGAAGAGAGGCGACATCTGAGACAGAGAGGTAGATCTGAGTGTCGTCCGCATATAGGTGGTACTCGAAGCCATGGGACTTTATGAGTTGTCCTAGGCCAAGGGTATAGATGGAAAAAAGTAGAGACCCTAGGACAGAGCCTTGAGGACTCCAACAGAGAGGGGGCAGGGTGAGGAGGTAGTGCGGGAGTGGGAAACGCTAAATGTGTGGTCGGAAAGGTACGAGGCAATCCAGGACAGGGCAAGGCCTTTGATGCCGAGGGAAGAAAGAATCTGTAGCAGTAGGCAGTGGTCGACTGTGTCGAAAACAGAGGACAGGTCGAGAAGGAGGAGGATGGAGAACTGTCTATTAGCTTTGGCTGTGAGTAAGTAATTAGTAATTTTGGTCAGAGCAGTTTCAGTGGAGTGGTGGGGGAGGAAGCCAGATTGGAGGTTGTCAAGGAGAGAGTTAGATGAGAGGTGGGAGGAAAGTTGACCATGGACAAGCTGCTCAAGGAGTTTGGAAGCAAACGGGAGCAGTGATATGGGGCGATAGCTGGGCATAGCAGTTGGGTCAAGGTTAGCTTTTTTGAGGATGGGTGTGATGATGGCATGTTTAAAGGCAGAGGGCAAAGTACCAGAAGATAGCGATAGGTTGAAGAGATGGGTTAGGGCTGGAATGAGCATGTTAGTGAGGTTAGGGAGCAGGTGGGAAGGGATGGGGTCAAGTGCACAGGTGGTGAGGTGTGATTTGGAAAGGAGGCGAGTAAGTTCTCCTTCAGTAATGTTGGAGAGGGAAGTTTTTCCCGACGATTGGACATATGCCAGCTGCCAAACACAGAATGCAGAACATTTTGAGACCTGTTCTGACTGTCAGATGACCAACCCAAATAGCCCTACCTTCTTTCCAACTATCTATATAGACGGAACACCTTATGCCACATCCTGTCCAGCATCCACTATAGCTCCATTAATTAATGCAGTCTTTAAAAAGAATAATGAAGAAAAAGATGAATATGACATGGAGGTACATGATCAAGCAGAAGAGGGAAGACAGGAATCAACAGCTCAGACTGATAATCCACAGCATACACAACTATATGGTGGGGAGACATCATCATCATCATCTTTTAAGCCTCAAGTCTTACACTCTTGCACACAACCTACTCCATGCAAGGACTCCTGGAAATACCGGGAGACAGATACCCTAGTGAGCAGCTTGCCAGACCCAGTGAAAAATCCCATGCCATTTTAAAAAAGGATGTGACAAATACAGAAGGTACACTTTGCCTTATGGACAGATTTAGAAAGGCTCTTTGGCCAAGGGTGCGACTAGCCCTTAAGCCTGACAACTTTCATGTAGAATGGCTTGAATCACTTGTATCTGGAGAATATTTCCTCTGTAAGATTTACATCTGGGCTAAGAACTGCCTGCCAGCCCAGACCCCCACTCTTCAGGATGTTATGTAGGGAAAAGGAGAACCTGTGGATAGTTTCTTCTACTAATGTAATCAAAAGTTTCAGGATCTCTGATTTGAAATGCAAGTTAGTCAATTAGAAGAAGCTTTGACACCCACCACCACTGAGCTCCAGACCCTAATGGGGTATTGGCATGCTGAATCCACAACCCATGAAAGTACATATACTCTTACAGTTCACAAAAATACCCGAGAGAAACAACACCTCTCACCCAGATAGAGGTTCAGAGTATACTCCTCAATTTCCTGGTGGGTCCCGATGCAGCCAAAAGCGTAATCAGGAACATTGACTTACCCAACCTAGACTTTCTCACGGATGAAGTAGTGCCTTTTGTAGGGGTGGATGGTAACACACGGTGCACTCCAATGACCAGACCATTGCACATAGGCCTACAACCTACAGAAGTATACGGTCTCTTCTCTTTACTGGACACACCCATTGTGCCATGGTTAACACCCACTTCCCTATGGCTTATGGTGATTGACCTGGCCAACGCCTTCTTCAGTGTACCCCTACTTCCTGACAACCAGTACCTGTTTTCTTTCACACATGAGGATCGGCAATATACTTGGACTGTGATGCCTCACGGGCACAACATAGTCCCTCTGTCTTCACCCGAGCCATGACCAGGATCCTGGAGCCCTGGAAGATGACACATCCCACTGCCACTCTCTAACAGTACATGGATCAACTCCTCCTCCCCCTGAATGAAGACAGGAAAGCAACTGTTCAGCACATACCATGGGCAGCCAAGCCAACACATTTACAGTCCATCCTTGGTCTTGTTTCCTGCCGTCCCTGGTGCCTCTCTACACATGCAGCAGCTATATGATTGCCTCAAGGACCCTCCTTTCACTCTAACCAAGGAAGCCATCAATGGGTTTCACATGCTGATCTGCAATCACATCCTCTCCAGCTCTAGGACTGCCAGGCTATAACAAACTGTTCTGCCTGTTTTGTCATGGAGAAGCAAGGCCATGCAACTGGAGTCCTGACACAGCTTCACGGAGGAAGACAACACCCTCCTGGGTACTACTCTTGACTCAGTGGCCCGTAGGGTCCCAAGCTGCATGAGAGCCGTGTTTGCAACCCATTTGTGCTGGACAAGGCTTCTGACATCATTATGGGTCACCAGTTGAAGATCTTGGCCCAAAGCACCTGTCTGCCACGTACATCTGCAATGCCCTATTCTGCTCCCGGACAACATCACCATCTCCAGATGTGCTGTCTATAACCCAGCTACTCTCCTACCTCTGCCAAGGGGGAGAGGGTGAAGATCACATCTCTGACACATGAGTGGATGAGGTAGTCGACTCTGAAAAGGCTCAACGCGATTGTCTCGCTGTCATGAGACAAGAAAACCTCTAGAAGATCCTGACCTGACGCTCTTTGTGTATGGACAAAGGTATGCAGACCAAGAAGGCCATGTGAACACTGGTATAGCAGAAGACACAGAAGATACCTTCTGCCAGCAAAACTACTGCCTCCACCCAAAGGCAGGACTGCGGGCCGTGAGAGAAACATGCAAGAGATCCACTCAACATGAAGCATGAACATGAACCAATATGGAGGGGAAGAGGCTTCATCATGGCTAATGGAATGCCGGTCAGCAAAAGAAGCAGCAGTGATACCACTTGACGCAGAAACATCTCATCTGTACTCTAATATGGATCCAGAAACAGAGGAAAAGAGATAACCCTGGAAAAAGATGCTCTGACACTCTGTTAGGGCTAGTGGAACGCACCAAATTATAAGAGAGATGGTATAAGGTGCGTTCGCAGCCCGGGGTCCACCATGCAGAGATGGAGCCTGCTGCTGAGTAATGACGGACTATATGGCGGTACAATGTGGACACACACACGGGTTAACTTCACCCTGTGTGAAGGAAGCAAACTCCGTTGCATCACAGGGCCACGATACCGCACCAAGAGCGCAAACAAGGAGTCTCAGGACTCTATCCCAAGACACAGGATTAGAGTATGTACAGACCACTTGCGCTCGACTCTGCAACTGGGGTACAAAGAACAAAAAGACAGCGCCACAAAAGCATCAAGGTCTGTTGACCGAAACGTCGCTACAGGAGGCAGAATAAATGTAAGCTCCTATTTTTTCACCATCCATTGTGGCGCTGTCTTTTTGTTCTTTGTGGTCTTGATACTGGCCGGGATGGGCTCCCTGGTTTTGGATGTGCGCCCTTGTGTCCACTGAGACCTTCAATTTATATATGAAAGGGTGCGGTTTTGACTTTCTTTTGTTTTGACTCTGCAACTGTGGTGTCAGAGTAACTGAAAATATAATTAAAATGCACAAGAGTGCGTGCTGTGCCGCTTTGGCGGATGCCACTAACCACCCAGACTTGGTATAGGAAAGCGCTCTAATAGAGCATGGCGACACACTGGTGGTCACAGCAATTGATGCTGTATCATGTGTTTAGTACTCATGGCTATGTCGGGCGCTAGATAGCAAACATCCACCTTACACGAGCAGTCATGCACAAGGGAGGGGATGATTATTGAGAGACTTTCACACATCAACACACACACGATTTCAAGTATACACTAGCGCATGGCCGTGCGCTCATGCGAACCTTTTATAGCTGCAGCAAGTACAGGACCTTCCCAGAAGGACCAATGGGAGGCTGCCACAGAAGTTGAGCACCTTCAGGACCTTTCTAGAGGACCAATGGGATTTGCTGCAGTATCTAAGCATTTGACCCTTGATCTCCAACAAGAGATCTTACCCTGGGCATGCTCAGTATGTGAAAAGCAGGACTTAGTCCCAGAAAGACCTGCTCGCTGCTGAACACTGCTGGCTACAAGGACAGAGCCTA